>NC_054059.1:23938125-24266562 GCF_017639655.2 Falco naumanni
ACAACAAAACTGATGACCAGTAATTTCATAAGGAACACTTTCTTCATTATTTTTACTGAAATAGCAGGTACCACAAACACTGACCCCACTGTACTTCGTGTTTTCCCTTAAATGCCAAAACGGCACGGAGTAACTGCTCAGAGACCAATTTTGTCTTTAAGCAGCAAAGGTATTTATTTCATGCAACGTTGGGGAGCTAGCCGATTCGCACCGGACAAACTAGCTCCTCAGTTTTCAGTGAAAAGTTAGGTATTTCATACAGTTTTGTGAGAGGTTACACAACATCTTTACCTACATACTCATTTAATTCTGACACCTAATCATTCCATTCACAATTGGTAGATTCTAGGTGGAGTAGACCTTTCAATTTTCTTTGTTCAATGATTTCCTGACTTGATGGTCTCCTTATCTCCTTCAGGTGCCCACCTTATCTTTCCTAATTATTCAGAGTACATTCCTTTCTCAACACAAAGAGCATCACCCAGATCATTGTACCAAATTCATCCAGACTAATCTTTTTTCTAAGACCTTGTTCTGTTTCGTTCCCCACTTTTCTTAAGACTTACGATTTCTTTGGTCAAGTTCAAAGACAAAGGGCTTTGGTAGATATGTATCATTGTCCATATTATTTGTGTTTTTCTAACTATGGCATTTAGTTTATACCACAGACAGATGTTCAAAAAGGATAGTAGGATTGTTGCTCCAAATGTGATTAGTATGGGATGTATTAAATAGTGGAATACTTGTGTTGCTTTAGGACAATGTCCTGCGAAGATCTCCCACCAATAATGTTCTCCTACTTGTTCTGCATTGGCTAAGGTAGATTTTATATTTTCAGAGTCACGTTTTACCTGCCAAAGCATGAGTTGGGCCATGCTGTTTACTTCTTGGACCAGTTTTTCTATGTCAGGGTGTCTGAGCATTGCTTTAAAGAGACTCATGTTCATGCCTATCATACCTATTTAGGTACATCGTGATACAGGGTATAGTCAGTTTCAATTAAATGTCTAGTAATTACAGGAACAACATAAAGTCACAGCCTATAATTCTAGTAATATTACACACACAAAAATTGGTACCATTCGCTATTTCATGACAATTATCAATATTAATGTTAACACAAGAAGTTCAAACACATGCACATCCATTTCCTACGTAAAACACATTTATGATTTGGCTTCAATATGTGGAAACATTTCAAAAGTACACATACCATTTTTAATATCTAAGCATAAATCTTCATTCTCTATTACTGCATTTTCCCATATGTATCCCAGTCGTTCTCTGGGGATACATGCCTCAGTGCTAATCAACTGCCATTTGCCTTTGGTCTGATCATAAATTGCCCAAACATTATGGTCCATGGGTCTGACAATGACTTCCTAGTGTCAAAACAGGAAAGATTGTTCTTTTGCTGCACTAATTGTGAGTACATATGCTTCAAATTGTTCATGTTGTGGGGTGTAGGTGAAGTTTACTAGTTGCCACCAAGCCTGGTGATCTTTTTCAAACTGAGTGGTGAGGCTGGTTTCGGCTATTATTTCCCCCCTCTTTTTTTTTTTTTTTTTTTTTTTTTTTTTAGATAGTATTCCTGATGTTCCTTCCTTCAATATTCCTGCAGCTATGGATTGTACCCACTGCTGAGTTTGGATACATTGGATGGAAAGTGCAACCTTTTTGTTAATGCCCCCAGTACAGTCAACAATTTTTGTGAGATCTTTGGCTGTGTGATTAGCTACTAATGTTAATAATCTGATTGCCAATGACTGAATTTCTGCTAACATGAACATAGATGATCTCAATGGAACTTTTAAGCTTTCTCAGGTCCGAAGTGACAGCAGTTTGTTGACTAGTACTTCTTGGTCTATGGTATTTAACACACCCAATCCTGTGTCAATCCATCCTTTAAGACTTTGTTATATATAGGGTTGGCAACCCTTTTGTATGTGAGATGTATTTGTCTGGACACTTATCTAAAGTCTTTTTAGTGAATAGGTAGGATCTAATAGTAGCTTTTGCTCATTTGATCGTCTAATTACACGAAGGTTAGATTATGGATATTTTCACATCTCGTATAATGAGTTGTAGGTGCATCAGTTGTCCCAATAAATGGTTAGACAGCTGTTTCAATAGGTAGCTTAGTAGTAGGACTTTCTTCAAGCTTAATGATAAACATTTCAGAAGCACCTCTGTCTTTGCTAGCCCATAAACACATAATTGAAACTTATTGATCTAACAATAGTTGAAGGTCCCGCTAGGCTTTGTTTCTTTATCCTCTTTAACACTATCCCATAGGCAAGAAACTGGTCCCTTTTTTTTTTTTTTTTTTGCAAACATTATTGTCTATATCTTCCATATGACTAAATGTAAGTGACTGTTTTTTCATAGGTGTTATTAGCTTGACTTTTTTTGTCTCTTATCCTATTATATTAACACCTTTAATGAATTCTGAGTCTTATTCCAGTCTTGATGTGTATATGATTTGTTGTTAAATAAAACTTAAATGGCTAGACCTGGATTAGGCTCTAGGTTCATTAAGAGCAGCGTGCCTAACCCATGGAAGTGATCTGATAATTTGTGCATCAGACCATGGCCATTCTAAAATGGGAGCTTGAGATGAAGTAATACTTATCAAAAGTTCAAGAATCGGCATTGGGAAGGCTTGAGTGCAGGTGCTCCTCCTCATTCGGAAGTCCCTGGTTTCTCAGTTTTCTTGGGAGTTTTCTTGACTCCAGAGTAGTGAATCCAAGTGGGTTGCTCCTTTATCCATACTGCTGTGAACGTAGTTAGTAACACCTGGAAGGGTCTGTCCCACTTTTCTTGCAGAGGGTTTCCTGAAAAATTCTTAGCATATACCCAACCACCAGGACTAAATGGATGCAGTTTATAGTCAGGTTGCTTAGGCTGGTGTTCTAATACTACTGTAGAATTTTTATTGAATTGCTTCCCTACAGTTACAACATAAATCATACACATACTGTTACCTATTTGATCTAGAGTTTCACTATTTATAACTTGTATCACATAGACTCTTCCATACAAGATTTCAAATGGGCTCAGCTTCTCTTTTGATCATGGTTTGACCCTCAGTCTGATTAGAGCAATAGGTAAAGCTTGATACCAATATAAATTTGTTTCTTGGAATATTTTGGCAATTTATTGTTTAATAAGATGGTTCATTTTTTCTACTTGCCCACTTGCTTGGGGTCTGTGGGGTGTATGCAGTTGCCAATTGATTTTTAATGTTTTATTTATTGCTTATACAACTTGTGCACAAAACTGTGAGCCCCTGTCTGAAGAGATTACTGCTGGAAACCCAAATCTCAGTACCATTTCTTATAACAGTACTTTGGTTACTTCATTAGCTTTATTGGTTCAGCAAGGGAGTGCTTCAGGCCACCCTGAAAAGACATCTGTCATGACCGGCACGTATTGAAACCCCCCTTTTCTTGGGAGTTCTGAGAAATCAGTTTGTCACTGTTGCCCTGGACAATTTCCTTTTCCATTTGTCCCAGTCTGATTCATGTTCTCCCTACAATTTTGTCAATCTAAATATTTATACTATGAGTCAGTGCCCCAATGGGTCTTATTTTCTTCCTTCCTGGATGACCCTCTTATAATATAGGGGGCCATTCCTCACATCAAGGTCTGGTATGGCATATGTTCCCACCGCTCAGCGCCTACTGGGTTGCAGCCAACAGCGGAGCTCAAGATTCTTCTTGGTGGCAAACACAGAGGCCAACCCAGTCTTGCCCTTGACTATGGTAGGAGGCACTCAACCAACCTTATTCCTTGTTCTTTGCTGTCAATGCAGAGTTTCATCTGCGCATCCCATAACAAGTCACTGTCATGGTAAAACACACAGATTTACATTAGTAGAACTACTACATAGTGTGTTTTATTTCATTTTTTATGCCAATATCCCCCACAGCCCTGCTGACCAAGGGATATTGTTTTATCCAAATTAGGCAGGCCTCCCCCTTATCATTTTTACTGTAACAGGCAAAGCATTTTTCACCTTACCTGGAATTTATTCCCAGATATACCTGGTCAAAGATTTCTTTTACTTCAGGGAGGTCCTCTTTTCCACTTTTCTGTTGAATTAAAGATAAGCTCAAGATTTCAACCTGGTCAAAGATTTCTTTTACTTCAGGGAGGTCCTCATTTCCACTTTTCTGTTGAATTAAAGATAAGCTCAAGATTTCAATTAATTGATCATCTTTAACATTTAGTTTCATTTCTCCTTCTTTAAATGTCTAGATGTTGTAAAAAATCTCATCCCAACAAAGATTTTGGTTAATTTAGCACTCTTATTTGTTTTCTTAATTTGTACTTTAAAGGTTTCAGGATGTTTTTTCCTGGTGGCCAGCAGCACCCACAACTGTAACAAATTCTTTTCTTACTGAAGTTTAACACCAAATAAGTTGCTTCTGTATCCACTAAAAAAATTGCACTTTATTTTTCTCTAGTCCGTAGCTTTAATTTAATCAGTGGACCCACTAGAGTAGATTCCCCAGAGTAGATTCCTCAGGTCCAGTCAGTCTAGTTCTAATCCAGTCACCAGAACCCCTTGATGATTCTTCAGTTTAGGGCAATCTCCCTTCCAGTGTCCACTTTCCCTACAATATGCACACTGATCCTGGCTCACAGGAGAGGGATTCACTCTTTCACTTCTGCCTGACATTCCTCCTCTGCCAGTTTAGCAGGACCCAGCTCTTACCTATCAATGTTCCCTGTTCCTTCTATTAGCTTTTCTACATCAGGATTACCTAGTAACAATCAACTCGAACCTTTATCTAGTCCTATTAGACCATCCAGATAGTCTTTCACAACCAACTTCCAAGCGTCTATAGTTCCCATCAAAGATTCACCTTTATTCTAGTCAGAGGCTCTGGCCCCATTGCCCGCCCTAAAGGGGCCAGTTAGCGGTCCTGTTGTACTGCAAATGCTGCAGTGATTGGGGTAACACTTTCAGGTCCTTCTGTCCCATTTTCAGCAACAGCAACCCCCTCCTCCTCACCCTCAGAAGGATTCGGGGCAGGAGATGCTGTTCCTGCTCTGCAGGTTACACAAGCCTGCCTTTGCAACAGCACTTCTGCTTTAACTCTTTCTTACCCTGAATGCACATCTGCTACTTGTTGCTTTAAGTCTGTGTTCTTATGTATCATGCCTTTGTAGGCAAACAGAAAACACCCTGTCATGCGTCCAGCAGGACTCAGTCACACCTTCGAGCGGGTATGGGGGTTTGTACAGACTTATCCCAATACTTTAAAACTTTCATAATGTGATAAACGCAGTCATGATTCATGTCAAAAATAGAATGTACTGTGATAAGTGTAATTGTTGTACCCTGTGTAAATCTGGGACCTGTATCGCAGTTGTGGTGAGTGGGCACGTGTGGTTCTCCTTTAAGACAATGTGATGGCTTCCCCTTCCCCTGAGTCAATCGATGCCTGGAAAGGCCTGCCAAAGGAGATAAGGAAAGTGAAACCATTCAGAGAAGGCCTGCGGAAGGAGACAAAGACCTTGAGATTTGAAAAAGCGCGCCAAAGGAGAGCCAATAGGAGGAGAAGGCGTACCCTAACAACCCAATGGGGAAAGAGCAGGACGAACATCCGGCGAGAAGAGATTGGTCAAGATCCGGGGATAAAAGATGCTGCTTTTAGGACTCAGGTGTGCGTGTGGTGGAACTAATTGAGTTCTTCGTGCACCCACCGCTGATTTTGCTTATTGTTTCTCAACCTAAATTGATTGAACCCCAAATAAATTTGGTTTAATTGTTATTGTTTATAACAACAAAGTCCTTGACTCCCCACCCCCTGCTTCAGGTCCTACATTAGTGCAAGTTTTTATCTTACAATGTGCTTCATTCTGGTTGCTCCACAGGAGGAACCACAACCTGAGCTCTCTTCTTTTTTTTTTTTTTTTTTTTACAAAACATAGCAGTCATATATTACACAAAAAATTCAACAAGAACATCTTTCTAGTTTAGGTCTCAGTTTTTCCCTGTCCTTTTCTACAGCCATAATCAAAGCATCAGGTGGTGTTGATCCCACACTCCTTCTGCCACACAAACATATCTCCATACATTACTTCATCCCACTTTTGTTCTCTATGGAGAAACAGCCTAAGCTGTAAAATTGTGTTGTAATTAAGACTTCCTTCGGGTGGCCATCTTTCACTATCACCTAATGTATACAGAGGCCACCAATTCTGACAATACTTTTAAAATGTCTTTTTGTTCAAATTTCCACTGGGAATTCCGCCAAATTCTTTCCAATGCTTCAAAATACATCCCAGAGGTGTTTTGGTATATATTTCTTTGCTCAGTCTGCCCCCCATCTTCCTAATAAGTCTGATATATTTGTCTACAATGTATTATTATTACTGGAGGCACTGTACTTATCTCAGAACATACACCACAGTTCAAGACCTCTATTTAACCTTATTTCTTGGTCTTTTTGTGGTTGTTTTTTGGGGTTTTTTGGGTTGTTTTTTTTGAGTGGGGGAAGGACATAATATATCTTTAGACACTTGCCACCCTTTGCTTGATATACAGGCAGCACCTATGACACTAAGGGCAGAGGCTAGTTCGTGTTTTTCCCAAATTATGTTAGTTCTAATGTTTTGTTCAGTTTCCCGTTCTAATTTCTAATTATGCATTCCAACACTTAATATGTTGATTTTTCAATTGCTTTGTCCGTCTCTGGCGGACCCTCTCACAGGGAACACAGACAGGCAGATCAGGGCTCCCCACTCACTTCGCAGTTACACTGCATCTCCCACACACACCGCACTCTGCGGGCAGCCCTCAGTCACACAGGCAGGGTGTTACACAGTACTGTGCACTTACATACAACTCCAGTAATGCTGACAGTTGGCGTTATCACACAAAGTATGTATTTCAATGAACAATTGCCAAAAACCAAATTCTAATTTTTTTTTTCTGGGCCTAAGCAGCATGTGGAGTTTTCAGCTATTTGCCTAAAATTACCAGATTTTTTAATTTTTTTTTTCCACACGATTCATAACTCTAATTTTGAACATATATCAAGACAACACATAAAACAAACAAGACACAGAGCACTATTTCAGTTGTTACGTTCTAGGAATTCCCCAAATCTTAAGATACCCTAAAGGAAGTTTTCAGCTTCCGAAATCTTAAGACAATCAAACCCAAATCTTAAGACACCCTAAAGGAATTTTTCAGCTTCCCAAATCCTAAGACAATCAAAACCAAATCTTAAGACACTCTAAAGGAATTTTTCAGCTTCCCAAATCCTAAGACAATCAAATAGAGCTATTGCCCTTTTCAGAAGGCATCCCTTCTCTCAACCCTGTGAGATGGTGTCCCGTCTTTCATCTTATGGGTTAAAATCAACTCTTAAGACACCCTACAGGAAGTTTTTAGCTTCCTAAATCTTAAGACAATAAAATATTCAAAACAAAGAATAAATATAATTACCTTTTATGTTGTGCAGAAGTCCATGTCCACCTGTGTGGGAAGCCAAGGAGTAGGGGAGTCTCCAGTCGGGGGTCCTGAGGGTCCCCAGGCCCCTGGATTCTAGCACCGGCCAAGAGTTCTCCTGCCTGGGTCACCAAATTGATGCCAAAATGGCACAGAGTAACTGCTCAGAGACCAATTTTGTCTTTAAGCAGCAAAGGTATTTATTTAGTGCAACGTTGGAGAGCTAGTTCATCTGGTGCAAATCAGCTAGCTCCCCAACATTGTACAAAATATATACCTTTGCTTTTAAAGACAAAATTGGTCTCTGAGCAGTTACTCTGCCGTTTTGGCATTGCTCTTGATGTCTTAAAGAGCTTACAGTCTGAGACAATGTGTGAACACAAATGAAAGAGGTATCAGTGGAGGAGCTACAAATCTTTCAAGAAAGCTAAAGCTGATTGTTACATGTTGTCCCTAACACAGTAACTGATGTAATTTCTAAGAATCAGATTGTGTGGTCTTTGCAAACTAATTGCAAGATTTGGTCCTAAATGGATTAATTTTTAAAGCTTGTACCCCAAATGATAGAAAACATAAATAAACATATAGGAAATATTGTGGTTGTTGATAATACTATGGCATATTTGCAAAGCATTCTGGAGCACTCAGAAAAAGAGCTAATATGAATGTTGTATAGTGTTATGCCTTCCCTTAAGGTACCAATGTGTTTACTGAAAGGCACTGAACCTTTTTATTGGAACAGAAAGATCAAAACCTTTTTTGGGGATGTAGAAACTGCAAACCAAATCAAAGTCATTGCCTTTCCTTTTTCCAGTTTCTCCACATTTGCCATTTATTTGCCTGTAAAGGGAATGCAACTCAGAAATACAAAAAGAATTCCTCTGTTCCCATAGAGAGTTTCAAAAGAAAACTTACTTTTAAAATGTAAATCAGCCACTGTGTTAATACGACAAAACCAAAACAAAACAAAACAAAACAAAAAAACCACAAAAACAAAACACCCACAGGTGGAGGGAGGCATATATATATATATAAAAAAAAGAAACTAAAAGATAAAATACAATAAAATACAATACCTCTTATTATTAGCTAAGGTAGAATGCAAAGGGATCAGTAGATATGAAAATATGCAGTATACAAATTCTCCAGCAGGCTCTGATCCTCTGATGAATAGAAATATGTCTGGTGTTTCTGAAAAGAATGTGAATACATCAGATGGCTCAAGTTATGTAAAAGTAATTTGTGAATCTTGGAACCTGTCGATTGATACACAAATCATATATACAGTAAAGCAATCCATCTATTATTTATGGCTGTAACCTGGGACAGAAACAGGGAAGAAATGTTTATTCAGACCACAACATGAAGCAGTTCTGGGTAGTGAAACCTAACAGTACGTATGGTTGTGATTTTTAGAAATTACTGTAATAGAGGCATAACTACTATTAATTTTAATGACTACTGTGTGGATAACTGGCTAGCTGAAAAAGTTCACATAAACATAGTCTAGCTGGCTGGACAAAAATGCACATCGCTCTCAGCTTATCTGAAGTAAAGCAAAAATACACTGTCTTTGGCTGTTCGTGTTACACAGTAACAGGAAGATTTTGGTGGGAAAAGAATGTTGCAGGTGGGAACAGATAACTACAGAAGAGAAACTAGGGGCGGGCTTGGTATTTAGGCAACCAACCAATAATGAGCTTAACTTTTGTAATATGTATGAGCTAATTATAACAAGGCATAAAAGGTGACTGTAAGGGACAATAAACAAAGTCTGCTGATCATTCATATTGAGTGACTGTGTCTTCCCTCTGTCGCGACACTACTGGATGTCTTAATGATCCTAGAAAGCTTTTAAAATCTTATATTTTTCTGTTATGTCTGATGGTTCAAAACTAGGCCACAAATGTAACTTTTAAGAGTTTACAAGTAAGAAAGTGTCCTCAATTAAATTGTGTTCCTTTCCTTCTCCAGTTTTTAAAAGACATCAGTGTGATGAGATGTTTTAAGATTTGTTGTTTTGAGGGAAACTCTCCTATTTAACAACTTGAACACAAATGCCACAGAGGCTGTGAGAATCTCTGAAAAGGCAAAGTGTAGGCCTGCTGCCTGCAGCAGCAACATAAATGACAAATGGCTGATACCAACTAGCCAGCACAGATGCAGGTGCCTTCAAGTCTGTGACCAGATCAAGCCTTGTTCTAACATTACAGATGATTGAGGAAAAGATATCTGAACACAAGGAGCACCCACAGAAAAGCCAAAAGTACTCTCAGTGCTCTGTGGGCTAGAGCTGCAGTTCACATGAATTAGCACAACTCCATTGAACCCAGCAGAGCTACTCCAATTTACCCAGCAAAACAGCAGCAGTATGAAAATAGGAGTCAATAACTAGGAAGGCCATGGTATCCACAAGACCCACTAATAACCTGTGCTTGTAGGAAGGACACAATAGATACAGAAAGCAGTCCACATGTTCTCTTAAGGAGCATTCACACTGCCTGTCTTTGTGCTTAAGGCCAGTCTGCCTCTGTGATCAGCAGAGAGCAATGAGCTCCTCCAGAAGGCAATTCACATAACATAAGAGGTCTTCTACCCTAAACTGAACTCTGGAAGTGCATCCTCCTCTGTGTGGCTACACACAGATGTTACTGCAACCATCTTCCTGCCCTGAATTCCCAAATTTATATTCTGTGACTCCTTTCCCTGCTGGAGAGCACAGATGTTGTCAAAAGAAACAGTTGCCCAGCACAATTTCCTTAAACTCCCCAACTATTCACCATAATCCTTCAGAGCACTACTGCACTGTATTCAGCTAACAAAATTCCACAGAGTCAGCAATCTCCCTTTATCCTTACTGCCACAGATTTTAAGCCATATTAACAGATCTTTCCTACTTCTTTTATACCATACAAAAAGCCAAAGCAGACAACATTCACAGAAGGTTTCCTGAAAGACCTAAGTTTTACATTTGAAATACAAAATAAAAATGTAGTAGAAGAGCAAATGCAAGGTATGTGTGGGAAGGATAAAGAAGAGGGGACTATTAAAAGGTCTGCAGAAGTCGAATGAGTATGTGAATTTACTAATGCTAATTCAAACAGAACTGCTTTAAGTTTACCCCAGTGCAATTGGGATGGGATACAGTGGTTGTCAGCAAATTTGTGATCAGAATGTTACAGGCTCCTTTGGATGACATAGAAAAGAGAAAGGGGACAGTGAGGAGATAATTCAAAATGAATTATGGGATAAACCATGTTGGCTGCAGTTGAAAAGAAAATAAATGGTCTGGTCAATTGAAAGCTATAAAGTAAAAGGACTTATGCTTATTCCTATTAAAAATTTATTCAGGTGAAAAATCTGCTTATTTTTCTCAAACATAAAAGAAGCTGTTTCAGACGAATCACTATTGGCAGTGGTGCATATTGTAAATACTTACCTGTTTAGTTATTAATTCCATGGGTAGCAAGAGGAATGTGCTAGCCTATTTAAAATGACAAGATTTTGGAGAATGAAAGCATCTTAAGAATACAAGACAAAGGAAATATTTTTCTTTCTTTCTTTTTTTTTTTTTTTTTTTTTAAATAGTGGCACTATCGCAGTTCCCACTAAAATTACCATACTCTTAAAACCAACCCTACCTAATTCTGCAGGAAAGAGGCAATTATTGGTTACAAAAATACTCCTGAACACTCATACTTTCTGTAATCAATTGATTTGATAATATTTTATCAATGCCCTTTTTTTTTCAAATCCTTACTCAAAATTTTTCTGCTTTTGTTTCTGTTTCATATAAATCAAAATATTTTTTCCCCAAAACAAATAGCCAAATACATGAACCTGTAAATTTCCAGTAATAAGTCTCTCAAGCAAGTTTTAATTACTTCTCCCAACCTACAAATATAAACTACCTTAGAACAGAGCTGGATAAAGAGCTGCTCCCTGTGTCATTGTGTATATATTCATGTTTTCAGTTAAAATCACGAGAACTATGTGTTGGTCTTTACTCTGAGCATTAATTAAAAGAAATTCTTCATAGCAAGCCACCCAAGGAATACCTTTCTGTTGTCCTTGATGGTCTCAAGGTCAGTATTACCAAGCAGGTTCTCTATTCACCCATGCGATTCATTTCATATGAACATTTCTCATTGCTCCTGTACAAAACACAACTTTCACACATCACTAAAGATTTTTCTCTGCTTTTATGTATTATATCAAAACTTCATACTTAGATTTTAGTAAGAGACTGTTCCAAACTACTGCAAAGCATGATTTTGCATACTTGTTTAAGATTGTATGCCAGCCTTCACTTCAGATCTTGTAAGGGATGTTCAAAGTCGATCTCTAAGGTATAGAGAAATGAATTTACTTCCAATTTCTACCTTCCACTCTTGTATGATGCTCTGAGTTTATGAAACTCAAACACTTTTTCAGGCAGGTATTCATGTACTTTTTTTCTTACAGAAAGAACACTTGCAACACCAAAAGAAGCCCTTAATACTGAAAGTAGGTATAATTAAAGCAGTAAGAAGAGCAAGTTTTTCTTACAGAAAAAACCCTCAGAGTCAGATACAACAGAAAAAAAACCCCAAACTCCAGCATGTGGATATGTAGATATATTGCTTCTTGGTAAGTGAAATCTTTTCTGGGACCTTTACCTTCAGAATTTCAATATTCTAGTAGCTCTTCATCAATAATTCAGAGTAAGTTGATCGGCTACCACAATTAAAAGAAGTCTCAAGTTACACTTAGCAGATGTTGGATTTCTCTTCAATTCCACTATTTCTTACAATTTGTCAGAAAATATTCTCACTGGGTGAAGCTGAGTAAACAGTTAAGTAAATATTGTTTAGACAAATAATTCTGAACATATATTTTCCTTTTAAAAAAAAAAAAGTGTCCTTTGAAACCTGTGGGTCTTTTCTATTTTTAATGTTTTTGAGATAATGAGACCTTACTTTCTATGTCAGTCACCAAGCAAAGATATGAAGTATCTCTCTACTTGTAAATATTAATGACTGGTAAAGAAAATTCTCAGATTCTCTAAGGCATTACCTAAATGTATGAATTTCAGCTTCACAACCCTAAGCTGAATATTTGCCATCACACCATCCCTAATCTTCCTGCTGATGCACAGTATGAATTTCAACCAGTTTTCATTGGCTTTGCCTGTTTTGTTTATTTTTTTTATCTTTCTAATCTGCAGGTTTTGAAGTCTTATTGACGTACTCTGGTGTGTGCAGGAGCCTAAACTTGAATCACCCATCCAGAACAGATGACATGGGCTGCCACAATAGGTCAGTGTTAACATTCTAGACTGAAAGAGTCACAGCTTTGAAAGTCATATTTCTTGGATAGCAGTACAATAATAACAAAGGAAAAGTACTAAATACCTTCCTCCCTCTCCCACAGTTTTTGATCATTCATAAACAAGAGACCACCCTGGTGTGTTATTTCTTTTTGCTTTACAGTTGACTGCCTTGTGCATCTTATGTTCTTGAAAAGAACAGGTCTTTTATGAGTTCTCAGAGATCTCATAAAACCACTGAGCTTGCAAAGGAGCAATGTCACTTTTCCTAACTTTCTGGAAACAGATGCTTTTGCAACTAAAAGCAAAGTCCTGAGCTTTTCTGTCTCACAGTTATCTTAATTTTTGCAGCACTTGAAAGAACTCACCTAAAATAGGCTTTAGCTATTTAGAAGTCACACTCATAACCTAAACTAAGCTGTGAGGGGTGTCTTTCAAGAACAAAGACACTTTTTTTTTTTGGTGTGTGTGTGTGATATTAATTGCCCACCAGAGGAACCTATTTCTAAAGCGAACGTAGGAAGTATGATTAAGTATCACTAAGTTAGGCAACATGCTTAACTTAGATGCCAAAGTTTTAATCTCGCCAGCATCCCAATAACACTGTGTATACTGAATATTAAATACTGTCTTGGAAGCTTTATTTTCTATAGCACAAGAGAGCTGTCCAACATAGATGTGTCTCAGAAGGAATTTCTAAAATCCAGACTCTGAGATAGCACTATCACATCAAAACCTTTTAGTGCTTTGAAAGCAGCACAACGAAGCCACCAAACCGAGTTTGATCAGAAACTCAAAAGTAATATAGGGAGACTTGAAGAGGAACTAAGTGTACGATATCTACTAAGCCAAAACTGAAGCCTGCTGCCTTCTCATGAGGCCAGGAAATGCACGAAGGGTGGGCAGTACTATAACTGCTTAGATGATACTCACAGAGAGTTAACTAGACAGAGAATTAATTAATGAATGCTAGAGTTGTCCTCCACTCAAAGTGAATCTTTCTGCTGGCATAGCTACTGCAGTATGTTTGGGGAACTCCACTTCTGTTTTCCTGGTGAAACGAGCTCAGTTTCTTTTCATTTTAAATTACCAGGCTCAAACTGAACTGTGATGAGAATTTCACAAATATCTGTTTTGAATACATTTCTCAATGTCGTTTTAGGGGAATTTTGCTTAAAATAGATGCATTTGTTTATATACAAGTCTATAAATAAAATATTTAAATACAAGTAGTTTCCAGGCTGAATAGCCTGGGCTGTAGACACACAAATACTTTGTGATTGATAGTGCTTACTAATGACAATAGATGGCAAATGGGGATTTAGACATGCAGCTCTTGTTATTGTCACTGAGAAATGTATATCGAATTCTAAGACACTGTGCTGAAGGATAATCTCCGAGAATCAGGCTTTCTCTCTCCAGAATTGGTTTATGATAGAATTGACTTTCATACCTAGCTCAAACAAAAAAGTCTACTTGGCAATGAGAAAAATTGCATTAAAATGATTAACAGTGTCACTCAGGTTGATTTGATTACATTTTTTATGTAGCTTTTTCTAGTGGTCATTTTTACTTTTAATTTCTGTTTTTCCACTACACCCCCTGGCCTTCTGTTGTATTTTGACTTTACAACGGATGTTCTTACCATCCTGTTGTAGATTAACCCTGGCCAACAACTAAGCCCCACATAGCCACTAACTCACCCACCGCACAGTGGGATGGGGAAGAGGATCAAAAGAGTAAAACAGAAACGTCGTAGGTTGAGATACAGACAGTTTATTAGGTAAAGAAAAAGCCGCGCATGCAAGCAAAGCAAAACAAAGAATTCATTAACTACTTCCCACGGGCAGGCCGGTGTTCAGCTGTCCCCAGGAAAGCAGGGCTCCATCATGTGTAATGGTGACTTTGGATGAAAAACATTATCACTCCAAACGTGTCCCATCCCTTCCTACTTCCCCCAGATCTATATGCTGAGCATGACGTCATATGGTCTAGGATATCCCTTGGGTCAGTTGGGGTCCGCTGTCCCAGCTATGCCCCCTCCCAGCTCCTTGTGCACCCCCAGCCTGCTCATTGGTGGGGTGGGGTGAGAAGTAGAAAAGTCCTTGGCTCTGTGCAAGCGCTGCTCAGAAGTAATGAACACATCCCTGAGTTATCAACACTGTTTTCAGCACAAAATCAAAACAGTCCCATGTTGGCTACTGTGAAGAAAATTACTCTACCCTAGCCAAAACCAGCACACATTCATTTAAGTACAACAGATAATACACCCAAAAAAATTATTCTTTCATAGCACCTGTCTTTCTGAAAACTGTGTTTTGGGAAAAGTTCAGAGAAGGGCAGGAAAGACTTTTAGGAAGTTTAAGTAACAGATCTGACAAGGAATGATGGAATAGAGGCGATGTGCACAAAAGCCAAGAGTATTTTATGAATATTTGAAGATGTAACTGACCAGATAATAAAAGAAGCATTTAAAGTATTTGACAGTGATGAGTCACATGAGGTTTTGATAGGCAATAAATTAGATAATTTCATGAGGTTTTTATTTATATGTCGGAAGATACAAAAATAGATAGATAACAGAATCAACAGACTCAAAAAGTCTAGGTGCCATTAGTGTAAATGTGTAACCTTCTCTGCTTTGAATTTCTTCCATGTTTGAGACCCATAATAGACTGCTAATACATTATTTACAGCTACCACATTACCTGCAAAATCCTGATACTTTTATAGTGTTATCAGAAATTTTAGGCCTGTGGGCAGTGAACTAAATTTCTCATTTTCTGTACCCTTTTTTTGTCTTTGACATCATATGCCTCTTCTTTTCGAATACTGCAACTTTTCTGGTTTTCTTAGATGTCTGATTTTTAAGTCTATTCATAAATTAAATGTAGAAAAACATATCAATAATGGAAATATAATTTCTTAATGCTAAATTTTAAATAGCTACATAGGTAGGTTGATATTAAATGTAAAATTAACATTAATATTTTTACTCAAAGTGTGATTTCAGCTGGATATCAATACGATAAAAGTTGTTTTAAGAAAATATTAGTTGTAAAGCAAATGAAAGAAAATATTACACATGGTATACTTTAAGAAAAAATATTTCATGACTTTTTAAATGTAGAAGAGATCAGTTACACAAATATAACATGGAAACCAGCCAAGGCTCCTTCTGAACTAGTCCTTTCAGCAAAGGCCTGTTTTCAAAGGTTGGCACTTGATTCTCTTCTCATCCCAGAGCTTCTTCAAGCTGCTTGTGGAATGATAGATTAATATTATAGGACTCTCTTGTAAACATCAAAAGCTAAAAATGTTTGTGTTGTAAAACATGTAGGGATTGTCTTTGGTATAAATATTACCATTGATTCAGTACATTTCAGTGACTGCAGCCTTTATGTGTACAAACTCCACCAGAAAAGAAAAAAAAAGTGGACAAATCTGAAAGCAGGGTAAGAAGATAAATTAATTTCATTAAGGTTATAAAAGCCAATTAAATTTAATTTGAGATAATTATAGGCAAAAAATTTTAGCATGCTGTGAACTGATTCATCAAGTACAAGAAACACAAAACTGAGTTTAGACGAAAAGTTAGTGCAGTAACTGAAAAAATTAATTCAAAGTAACCACAAAATATACAGATTAGGGTCCTGAGTGCACCACAAGCCCTGACCATCCCTTATGCCCTTTCGTAGTGTCCTCCCACCCTGCCCACAACCCAGGCCCTCGTTGCGGCCCCCAGGGTCATCAGCACCTGCCCCAGTGATGCTGCAGCAAGGAGGGTCTCCAGCTCCCCATAGCTTGGCCCTGCCTGGCCATGAGCCCTACTGGGCTGGGCCCACCCACGGGCCAAGAACCCAGCCTGGCCTCAGCCTAGGCCTATCACTGTCCCCAGGGATGTGCCCAGGGCATGGGCATGGGGCTCCCTTGATTCCCCCAGGGTCGTGCCCTGGCTGCCAGTCCCTGCCCTGCTGCCCTGGGGAGCCTCCATTGCCCCCAGCACAATGACCTTGAGGATCTGCCAAACTGCACTGCTCCCTGAAAATACACATAGGGAGAAAACTGCAGTATAAAACTTTAGAACCAAATAATGTGGGTGCAAGGAGTTCATTCTCCTGCATAACGGCCTTACATTTGCATGTGTTCCTTAGCATCGTTCACCCAGTGAATGATGAGAGCATGTGGCAGAAATAAATACCAGCCTTTCCACCACAGTCACATGCTGTTGCCAAAGTACACACAAACTCTCTCATCATCCATAATTTCTTATAATTTCAACCTACAGTTGTCAGCACAGTAGTAAACAGTTTCTCAGTTCATTTTACTAAGGATTCTGGGAATAAAAGAGATTGCTGACTTAAGTATTTGCATCTTTCAATAAGCCTTTGCATTTCTTCTGCTGTTAGAGGGTATGAATATGGGAAAAGGCCTTAAATTCTATGTTTAAAAGAGTGCAGTACAGTTTTACAATACAATTCAAATCTATTTTATTGTTTCATACAATAAAAATATAGCAATTTCAGAACACTTAATGATCAACTTGAGCTACAGAACTATTGTTCTTTATCACAAAGTTTTGATGAGTCAAGACCAAGGATTCATTAGTTGTTGGTATTCAAAGATGTCTATAACTATGACAATATAACTTTTTTCATTACAACAGTACTTGTGTTAACAAATTGCTGATGTTAGAAGCGCTATCATGTGTTTCTAATCAGTATTTTCATACCCTTTAGTGCACCAAAGGACTTCTGCAGGTTGCTTGTCAAGGCTGGACCAGCACCACTGAAAATCTGCTCACACCGGAAACAGTGATAAATAGTCATCTACTATAATCATTTATTCCTGTGGGTGGACATCTGGGTGCTTTTCATCTAGCCTATCTTTAGATATCTACTGCAGAGATACCTACTTGTGACCTTCCCCTCTATGATCCCTTCGTAATTACTAGAAAGAAATAGATACTCCAGGGCATGATTCATATGACCTACTTTAAGCATCTACTTTGGGAGGAGATGAATTACACCCTCGAGGTGTCAATCTATCCTTTGATTATAAAGTTTTAGATCACTAGCCACATATACAAGGAGATGTCTAGATTTGGCCAGATGAATCTCACCCTCAGCAACATGACTGAATAGGGTCTGAGGCAGGCAAGCTTTCTCTGAATGCAGCATAGAACTGGCAGTAGCAGAACTGTAAACTATCAATGACCTTGAGACATCCTGTTATTCTAGTCCAATGTAAGAAAGGGATGTTGGTATCTTTACAGTACTGACTGCATTTTAAACCTTTTCTGTCATATTAAAAAATGTATATGAGATTTATTGCAGAGTACAATCCATCTTTTTTCTTTGATCATATTTTCAAAAAAGCCGCACTCATAAATCATATAGATGTTGTATTATGTACTGGTTTAATATAGTAACTATTTTTATTCTTGCCAACTTATTTAAGTTTTTTCTTTGTAATGAGTGTTGCAAAGTTTTTTGATGTTGTTTATGGTGTCTTGTGGCTCTATATGTCATTTCACAGATCACAAACTTTTCACTGTCTAATACTCTGTTGAATGCAAAATACATTTTACTCTGTACAATTGCAGTTTGCACTGAGTATATATTACAACCAATTATTCCTCATTACAGTGTAGCTGTCTACTTATGTCAGACCTCATTACTGTGTCTTAGAGTCTGAATTCTGGTACCCAGGAGTTTAAAATATTTGAATACAAAGCAAGAAGCCCACAGATCAATAATCTTTTGTTTATTTTTACTACACTATTTTCATTAGATTGATATTTTAAAAGAACTTGGCTCCAAGACCTTGACTTCCTTACTCTTGGGTAGCTGGATGCTAGTGTCGTGAAGTAAAGTATCATGTTTATTGAAATTGTATGCAATTAACTTGGTGTGTCAGGAAAAGCATTAATCAGATTAAGTCAAATGAGACTTATAGGTTAGAGAATAAGAACAAAAATAATCCTGATCATGTTTAAAAAATACTATCATATGTCTTGCACTTTATTACTACATAAAATACTGCAGTAAAAAGTATCCAGGGAATTTACACTGAATTATTCTTGAAAAGTAGAGATCCAAATATCATGTAGGTGCTTATGTAACTAACAAGTTAGGGAACTGAGCTCAAAACTCCCTTTTAATCTAACTTACTTTGAGAGATTCTTGAGATCTCTGAGTCCCTGTTTTCAACACTCATGGTTTCAAAGCACCTCAAAGCCTGCTTCTAGTCATGCTGAAGAGTAAGTACCCTAGTCAGAGCACTGCTGTGCCATTAGTCAGCTAGGGGAGCACCCAGGCAAAGCGTAATATCTGTAGCCTCCTAAGAAGTCTGGTATACACAAAGGTGACATGCCTTCATCCAAATTCCCTGAAGGAGCTCTTCCAGAAGCTGTTCTCAGGGTATACATAGAAATATGTTGACACCTTTCCGATCTGTACAATATACACTGACTCAAAAACAGGACCAGAAGAGATAATGCTGGCTTTGAGCTTTTGCTATAGAATTAGTTAAAGCACTTAACCAAGAAGGAAAAGTTGCCTTCAAAGTGATCTTTAAACCCATGCTTCATATTCCAGGAAAGTGTCAGGTTTTACAGGTCAGGTCAAGCAGAAGGCACAGCATCTCTCCTGTTGAAACTGAGCTGTCCTGGTTTCAGCCAGGATACAGTTAATTTTCTTCTTAGTAGCTGGTACAATGCTGTATTTTGGATTTAGTATGAGAATAATGTTGATAACACAGAGATGGTTTTAGTGGGTGCTGGGTAATGTTTACACTAAGTCAAGCACTTTTCAGTTTCTCAGGCCCTGCCAGCAAGAGTGCTGGATGGGCACAAGAGACTGGGAGGGACACGGCCAGGACAGGTGACCTGAACTAGCCAAAGGGATATTCCATACCATTGAACATCATGCTGAGTATATAAACTGGGGAGGTGTGCTGGGTCCTGTTGGTCACTACTCAGGGACTGGCTGGGCATCAGTAAGTGGGTGGCAAGCAACTGTATTGTGCATCACTTCATTTTTTTCCTCCCTTCCCTTTGGATTTTATTCCTCTCCCATTCCCCCTCCTTTTTATTACAATTGTTATCAGTCGTTGTTGTTATTATTGTTGTTGCTGTTGTTATTATTATTATTATATTTAAATTATTAAATTGTTCTTACCCCAGCCCATGAGTTTTACCTTTTTCCTGATCCTCCTCCCCATCCCGCTGAGGAGGTGGCTGTGCGAGTGGCTGCATGGTATTTAGTAGCTGGCTGGGGTTAACCCACGCCATGAGCAAAACCACAAAATTCACAACGTGAGAGGAAAATCTGGCAAAAAAAGTATCTGGCTTTTATGGTCAAATAGGTATATTCTACTGTGACAAGAAGGGACTAGGGCTGGATTTATTAAGTATTCATTAGCTCAATAACACATAACACAAGGAAGCTTAGTTTATAACTTCATGTATTTTGATCACAACAGAAGTTACTTTAATGTTAGACACCACCCTTCATTTGTTAGATTAACATTTCTTTAGAAGCCTCCTTTTTATTTTCAGCTATGAAGTACATGTGACAGAAAGTTCCCTTGACACTGCTTTCTCTGCTGAAAGTTAAACTGTAATTTCAAAACCTGCTTACTGAATACACATCATACCCAAATGAAACCTCAGTGTGTAACTCCTAAGCATGATAAAATATAGCAGTGGTAAAAATAAGCAATGATAATGGCTTTACTATTACTGAAATGCTATGCTGCCACAGAACCAGTGCTATGCAGACCCAGAACACCCTCTGTTCTGGGAAAGGAACTGTGATGGTGATGGTCTTTTTTTCAGTATAATCAAATTGACTGATACCATAGCCCTATTTAATTAATTAACCCTCATTAATGTTTTTGTCCTAATTCCAGTTTATAATTTGAGAAAAGAAAGAGGAACTGAAATATTAAAATAACTATGGAATATATTCAGAAATTTTTATACCATGCAGCTTTAGTTTCACTTCTAAGTATCCAAAGACGACTTTTCACTTGGTTTTCCCTTTGCTCCTCTGTAACTTCAAATATCCAGTTGAAAATTCAGTTCTGTAATAAATCAAAGCATGCTGGCAATCTAGCCATGACTCAAAGGATTCTTAACGTGGTCAAATCTTCTTTAAGTTACCACACAAAACTGGTGCTGACAGACCTGTCTTATCTACATAGGTTAAGTATATCTGCTGATGGGTTTCCTAAAAGCACTTGAAGAAAATAATAAATATCTTAAAACATACTCCTTAACTAATCACCATGATACCAAAGTGCCTTGAATAGTCTAAAGAATTAACTATAATTTCACGACTAATTGTAATGAAAATTATCTTCTATATAATTTTCTTTTAATCTTCTATTTAACTTTTCTAAAGAATTACTTTAATCGGCTCTTTCATTTTTGTTTCTTAATTTATTGTGCTGTTGAGGTTTTTTACTGTTACCATTTATAAAGATGAATGGTAAGATAGTTTTCAATTTAAATATAAATGTTTAATAGATTAATCATTGTATTGATATGAATATTTACTTTTGGTTTACTGCTTTCTTATGAATGCACACAGTAACTTAGTAAAACAATTGCTATATATCAATAAGCCATAATGAATAAGTAACATATTTTAATATAACACATTTATTAATACATGCAATTTTTCTAACATTCATTCCCCATATCTCACTGAAAATAAGTTTGCATTAGTATATTTATCATTTCCAGGGGAACTCAGTGCAACGATGCATATTTATATTTTAATTTCTAGCTATCTAGCTATATACTGCTACCAAGCTTACTACAAACCAGATTTTGTTTTGGCTTTCTGGATATTTTCTGCTTTGCTTAAATTTATAGATGTAGAAAAAGAAAGAGCTTGTTTCAATTACTGTTGGGGATAGCATATGGCTAGAAAAACAGACATTTATAGATACCAGAATATGCATTGAGCTAAAGCTACAGAAACTGTATTTTAAAAAAGTTTCAAAGGTTAAATTTAGTAATCACCTATGTTTATGTGTATGTGTGGGTGTATACACATATGTATGTACATGTGATACAAGTATTACATAGAGAGGTATAAGTTAAGGAAGAAAGTCATATGTGTGGAGATTTAAATGGAAGAATCTCAGTGCAGTTGCAGTGTATTGATTAGCTCTTTATTGATTGCTGCACTCTACCAGGGTGATCCTGTTCTACCTGCAGGAAAAACATTCCTCCACATTATTCGCTGGTGGAAGGGAACAGATTTTTACTTCATTATCTACCCTGTGAAAAAAAACACCCATGGATATAAAATATTAGCTCTTTACAAGTTGTTGCAACAAATTATTTCTTTCTAAAGCTCACAGTTTTAATATAAGATCATCAGCTCATGATGATATATGGCTAACAAAGTCAGCCTAAGATGTCAAAAAATCACAGGCTGCGCTAAGCACAGGAGACTGATGCTGCCATCACTAAAACTACACTGATCACATGTAGCAGTTGCAAAGTGCTGGAACAGGGTCTTGTAACTTTCTGACCTTTGTTTTTGTCATAGCCAAAGGGATTTGTGGGAAGCTACCCCTTCCCTCTTGCTTATGACAGAAACTCTGTACATGTTTGTGGTGTAAAGCCCATCCCACCCTGAGGTACCTCGGCAAAATAGCAGCTAAAGGAAGCATTAGTTGTTTGTTGCAAAATACTAAAAATAGTGCTTTTAAGTGACAAAAGAAAAAGAAGCTGCAGAAGATAAGAGAAGAAACAAGCAGTGAATATATCATTCACACTGTACAGTCAAAAGTACATGCCTGTTAAGTAAAAAACTCTGAATGGAAAACAAGGATGAAATTATGTATTGTATTACTGTCACTCAGCTGGATATTGTACACCTATGAGTATTAACACATATCTGACTTCTTGATGTTTCTGGTGCCTTCCTTTCTCCTTTTATTTTCTATTCCAGTTTGCTTTTTCACAGCTGATTTAATTTTTATTCTCTGTCTTACATTTCTTATTGTATGTTCATTTGCAGGTTTTTCCTGGTCTTTCCTAGTTATCTCTCAGATGTTCTGCATTAAGCTATCTTCAGAAAGGATAGAGATACTGCATCTCCCAGGAGCCAGTAAACAGAACATTAATAGCTCTCTCAGACAATGCTGCATGTTCCATATTTTCACCCAGAATAACAATTTTACACTTGCTGCTCCACTTAAAGCTATATCACTGAGACAGATCTGACATCTCTTCAGCAAAAAAGCCCAAACTTACAACAACAAGAAGACGCATAGCACTGTTGTCCTTAATGTTAATGAGTTTAGCATTCTGGCTGTGCACAAAGCACCTCTCTCTGGGCACAAAGGCAGAATGTACTGCTAGCCTGGAGTGCCAAGGTGAGCGGATGGGAGAGGAACCAAGAAAACTCTGGGCAGAAGAGTTAGAGTAAAATAAAAATAAAGAGAGGGGGGGAAATGGGAAAATTATTGTTCTGTAAGCTCCCCAGTTCAGTTTCAGGAAACAAACAACCAGCAAACCAACAAACAAAAGCTCCATTGATTATGTTTTATCACACACAACTTGTGGACTCATTGCCCAAAGAACTGTTTCCTTTGGAGTCAGTTATATCTCCTTTGCTCAAAATGAGGCAAGTATTTCAGGTGAGCCATTCTTCTGGGGCTAAAATAGGAAAAAGGACTCAGAAAAACAAGGTTTATTGATTTCATGACAAAACATTAATTTGACGACAAAAAGTTCAGCTAAGCAATCTATTTTATTTATTTTTAATAAAAAACCTGCTTTCTTTATGAACAAGAATATGAAACTTTTAATGCTGTGGAGCAACTCTCAAGAGAGGAAATACAGACTATTACTCTGTTATACCTTTCTCAGGTTGAATTTTACTACTGAAACATAGAAGTGTTTGTATTTATTTAGATGAAAAGTACTTAAACAGAAAATATCACGTTTGCTTCACTCTAAGCCATAATAGGATCAAATAGCATGAGTTTATGGTAGTTAAAATGCACCCCCTAGGTGTCAAAAAGGCTTTTCAGCCACAGTATAAGTTAACTTCACTAAGTTTTTTTATGCTGGCATGTCCAAGGTAAGAAGCACTATACTTCATGTACACTACCAACTTCTCAGAAGTAAAATATTTTTCTTCAAAAAGAGTGGGAGACACTTCCCCTTCCCCTACTGCCTTTCCAGAACAGTTTACTAAGTGAGCTTCAGAGCACTTTCTGTATTTCTCTCTTCTATAAATTTGGGGTCTTTAATTCCTCTCTCCATTAAGTTCATATGACAGTGAAGTTCCAAAATATTTCCAGAAAATAACCACAACCATATCTATACATTTGTACAGTCATGATTACAAATATCATTATAACTTTTGGCTGTCTCACCCTGAGCATAGTATGACAACTGCAACAACTTCTGTTCAGGCTTTTAGTTTACTTCTGCTCTCAAATTCTTCTCCTCCTTTTTTGTACCTATTTAATTTTGGTTCCTCCTCCACTCTCTTCCTCCCAGGAGGGGAACAGGAAGGAGAAAAAGAGCTCCAGTGATGGTCTTCCTGCTAAAGGAGGTAAGCCTCTGTGATGAAGTGAATGGCTTCCAAACCAAAACCAGTATCTCAGAATGACAGCCACTGGTTTAAATTTTTCTGAAGACAACTTTACATGTTCAGTATGTTGTGTTACTCTTACGTACTCTTATCTTGCATTTTTAAGCATTAATACACATTTTCATCTTTTGGTCCATTTTTTTCCCTTCCTTTGTCCTCCCTTTTTTTGCTTTCCCTTGCCTTCTGAGAAGTTTGTACTCAAACCCAACAAAAAGTGATGACAAAACCTTCCCTGAAAATCTGGTTTATTTTATATGATTCTATGTGTATGCATAAAGTTTATGCTGTTCTTGCAACAAGCTTTCCAAACAAATGCTAGTATCACATTTTTTCCGCAGTGTGTTTGAATCAAAGGATATGTTAAAAAAGAGCAATTAAAATCTGTATGTGAAAATCTTTGCATAAATATCTCATTAGAACAAATAGGTATCCAACCAGATACAGAATTTGTACTGATAAAATATTCATTAGTATTAACAATGTCTCTAGGCAGATCAGTTAGCAAGGGGTAAACATTTATGGGCCAAATTCTAAAAGTATATTAGCTATTATCTGAAAATATTCCAATAGCCTGTTTTTTACTTATGCAAGCATTTTATCCAGTGTTTCACTTATGCTAATGTCTAATTATTCTCATTTTACTATTGTAACATTTCATGTTCTCATCTACATTGAAACTGGGTTCTGCTGAGACTAATATACTATTCACTTCCACTGAATAAGATATATCATCCTAATGAGAAAATATTGTCTTTGTTACACTTGTTATACTGTTATCACATAATTTTCATGCAAACTGTGTGTATTAACATCTATGGTGGCTTACTCATTTATCATAGATTCACCATAGAATCACAGAATGATTTGGGTTGGAAGGGACCTTTAAAGGTCAGCTAATCCAAACCCCCTGCAATAAGGAGAGACATCTTCGACTTGATCAGGTTGTTCAAAGCCCTGTCCAACCTGATCTTGAATGTTTGCCAGTGATGGGACAACTACAACTTCTCTGATGAGTCATGAAGACCATGAACTTGATAGTCACAACATAGAATATTGCATGATAGAGTGAACTTCACTCTCGAAGAATTCAAAATATCAGCTGAAATTTTTATCTTTTAATCACTGAGTTTGCTAACAAACTTGATAATTTTGATAAAATAGAAAAAAAAGTTACCTTTTGGTTCCCTTAAAATACTTACAATGCAAATTGAATTATTAGACCAACTTTCAAAACGGTCTTGAAGATCCACAATCATAAAGAATAGTTGTACAGGTATACCTTTGCAACAGTATCTTAACAAGAATACCCTAAAAAGCCACAGATAATTTATTTTCTAGGCCAAATCTTGCAAAGGACGTCAGTCTACACAGAAATTATAATCCACAAAATTGGTAATTTCCATGGGCTCTTAATACAAGATAGGAGGTTAATATATTAACTGTACATTAACAAATCGCTTATCAGCAGGTTTTTTTTCTTTAGAACTTTTCCTATAGAAATAGCTTTAGCTGAATAGAAAAATTATATACAGTTCTTTGAAAACAGTTTCGGGAAAAAAGAGAATGTGACAAGTTTTACAGAATCACAACTTTAAATGTCACAACTACAACAGACTCATCTTCTTCCACATGTTTTAAAGAGGTACTGTCTACAACATTTATTATGGAAACTGAAGTGTCTGATGTTTCTAAGAACCATTTGTAGTGCATTCACATGTCTGGTTTAAAGAAAAGTCATCTTCATTCTCCACTGCAAGAGAAGCATATTAATCATGTCATAGAGTAGCCTTACGTGATGAGAGAAAATTAAATACAAAAAATGCCAATTTGAGCTCCCCATTTAAATCCTGGTCATCAAAACTGATGTTAGATCTATCATAAAAAGAGAAATAGTGTACTGAATTTATAATTCAAAATGTTCTTTTTATAAAGCTTATCAGGTACTTTTTATCGTAACACAAATTTAGAACAAAAGCAAGTTACAATAGCTTTTTCATAGGACATTCACTGAGTGTAATGAATCTACCTTTGCAACAGATGTGATAAATATAAACTCAATATAGTTCACTGACCCCACTTTTACTATTTCCATAAAACATGATAAAAAGCTCCATGATATATCAGACAAATAGTCTCTTTTCAGTGTTTGAACAAAAAGTGGAATAATTCTACACTATGAGAATTAAAGTCTTCCAGACCAGGTTACCTACAATAAATCTCTTAAAGGAACTGATATTTCAGAGAAGATGGAACTGTTCCAGTATTTTATTTTAAAGATCACATATATGTTTCTTAAATAAGTTTTACAGAAAAAGGTAAAGGAAAATGTGCATAGATAATATACATGACATTTCAAGGGAGCTGTTGCTATAGATAGATACAGATAAATATTCTGTAAAACTGTCTTATGCAATGTTCCATAAATAGTTTTTTATTCAAAATAGCCTGTCTACTTAGCAAAGAATTATAGGTGGACTGCTGCTACTACTACTACTACTACTACTACTATTACCAATAACAATACACAGTAGGAAGAAAAAACCTGAGCTTAAGATAGTAGGGAAAATTGCTAAATGTTTGCTTATTTATTGCTTATATATAATTTTTTGCTTTTATATATTTGCTTATATATATAAAAAAACCCTGCATATTTAAAGACAGTATAATTAACCAAAATATTAGAAACCATGGTGATCTTTGAGGGAATATTTTGGAAGATTTGTTCAAGAACAGTTTAGGTAGTTAAGAGAATGAGTAAGCAAGGCATGCAATACTCAAGGCTCAGGCTGAATTTCAGTAATTGGCCTACTTCAGCAGTGGCAAACACTTATAAATTAAGGCAGACCTTGGATGACTAATCAAAGGAGGTGGATAAATAGAAAGTTAAGTCAATATAAAGATTTTGAATTGAAGGTCATCCCAGTAGTGTTCATTCTAACAGTATATAAAAAAGATTTTGAGGGAAAGAAAAATAATTTGGTAATAGGCAATATGAATTTTACTATGGAATTCATTAGACTAAGCTCAATGAATGCACACTTTAGAAATTTATTTCTTATTGCATACATCGTTCTATGTTGTTATTTTAATTTTTAACTGTTTTTTTGTATTTATAGATTTCATGTTAATAATCTGGTTTTATCAAATTCAGTTTTTTAGGGACCTATTAAATCTGAATAGACTCTTCTTCCACATCGCATGCAATATCATTTTGTCATAATGAAATCCTAATTTGAATATAATTAAATGTTAAATCCCACTCTTACAAAATACAGAAGACAATAATGCTGTAAATGTGAGGTATTGAAATAACTAAATATTAAAACAACTAAAGATTTTAATATTTCCTAGTGCGTTCTCTGAGGGTCCATTTCATCCATATTAATATGGACAGTTGCACAACCAGCCCAGAGATGATCTAAGTTTTCACTTGAAACTTTAAAAAGGGTTTGCCTTCACAGTTCACTTTACGTAGATTTGCTTCCTTCATACGAGGGAGAATCCTAGATTCTTCAGATTCATTTTAAAAGCTAGTTAAGATTAAAATATGTTTTGATTGAGGAGGAATAGGTTGAGTTTCTGCATGTTCTATAAGATTTGGAAAATTAGAAAAAGGAAAAATAAACCAAGAAACATGATCTTCTCTTATCCTTAGCCTTTGATTTTCTTTCTAGTGATTCCAGGTTTCCCCAAACTTGGACTAACATGGATTGCCGTCCGCTCAGTGGCACTCTGACCCCATAGCACTTTAACCTCTAGGACAGCTAAAGTTTGGGGAGCTTTTTTTCATCTTGCACCTTCTCCTTACTTTCTCTAAAGCAGGATCCTTGCTGTCTACAAGAATGTCTCCCAGGTCTTTCTATCATGCATTACTACAGTTTTGTGGTCACTTTACCATGCATTGTGCCGCTTCAGTAACGCAGAGCACTATTAACATCCTTGTTCTTCATTCTTTGCTGATGTGTTACAAACTGCCAGTTTAGCAAGAACTTTTATCCTTCCTGTGGGTTTCTCAAGGTGTACCCTCCTGTTATGTCCAATAATTGCTACTTTCCTTTCAAATTTAATGAGCATTAGATTTGATCTCTGTGCTTACCTCTTTCCAAAATGATAGTTTCTGGCTTACTTTAAGACTTTTACAGAGACCATAAATGATTTTTTAATAAGAAATTTGTGCATTGAGGATATTTTTTGCACGTCTTCACACCTTTAGATAATTCTAGGAATTTGTACTCTCAGGATTAACTACATAAAATGCATCAGTGGCTGCCTTAAATCCCAGCTTTATCAATCCTTGTAGGTAAAGTGATTTTTCATGAACAGAAATGTAAAAACACAGACATTAAAAAAAAAACAACAAACAACAACAAGAAAAAACGCCAAACAACAACAACTTTTTGTTACACTGCAAACTATTTAGGATCTCCTGAATTAATAATAATAATAATAATAATACATTTTAAAAGTGACTAAATGTTTTTATCAATTTTGTTTATTCCAGTATTTGACCTAAAAAAACTTCCCTAACTTTCAAATTAAAACATTACGAAACTCAGAGAGCTGAAGGAGGAACTAGAATAACTAAAGAAAAGAGCTAAAAGGTGGATGAGCTTATTTATTTCTGGCTTCTCTGTTGCCTGTTGTTTCAGATGGCATTAGAAAATCACATACCACTACAATAAAACATTAAGTGATCTAAAGAAGGCTTTAGATCTCTTTTTCTAATGAAGTGCTCATTAAAATTAATAGGACAAAAGAAATATCCTTTGAACCCCAGCTATTACATCTGTCCAAGAAGGTGCAGAACAAACAGATCACCTTGATACAGAAGTGTCAGCAAAGCAACACACACTCTGCTGGAGCTCTGAGGCAAAGAAGCTGTAAAAGCAGGCTTGTTTCCAGAGGGCACAGCATAAGTAATCTCAAAAATTCCATTGAATGAAAAAGTTATCCTTTATATGCTAAGTGATTCAGTTCAAAGAACTATGCAGTTGTTAAGATTATGAATAAAAAAGGAAATTTGGAAGGGGATCATAAGTGGCTTGAAAGGAAGAGTAAAACAACTGTCAAGGAAAATGCTACCCAATTCTCATTAGAAAACTCTTCTCTCAGCTACTCTGGCTTGAGGGAGGGTATCCAATGGAAGAAAAAAAGATTAGTTTTTGTCACCTCACTGATCATGTCTGACAGACTAGTTTGTCAACACAAAATGTGAAATAGTAAACATTTTAAGGCTTATAAACAACTTATAAATGGCTGCTGCAAACAGTCTTTCACTCAAAGGGAGCTGGGAGTTTAATTTCTTGCTCTGTCCATGTTTCTGTTTCTCATTCAATGTCAGAAGTTAGGTTTACCTACACCATATCTGTTGCTATGGCAAATAAATCAGTTCAGTTAGGCTTGGGCAGCCTTCCAATTGTTAGTATACTAAAATACACATTTAAAGGCCTTGTAGCATATAATAACCCATGGATCTGGGCAGTTTTCCCATGCCTGGGACTACTGAAAAAAATCATCTCATAGTAGTTGTGCTTTTGTTATTCCTCCGGGATGTGCGAGACCCCACATCAAATCCTCTTTCTGTCACTCCCTAGCAGCATGATGGGATGCACGCATCATCAGGTACTGGCTGTTATCACCAAGAGTCTCTCACACTGCAGTTTCTCTGTTCTCTGTTAAAAATAAAAAGGAGACGGGGATGTAGCCTTAGATACCATCATTTTTATCAGAGGCAGAGTGAGCTTCTGTGAGCTACTTATTATCTTATTCTTAATGTTATACAAAAGAACATACCCAAAATGGGAAAGAGAGTGCTTAAATGTTATTGACATTATCTTATTTTCATCTTGAATATGCCTCTCCCATTTGCTGGATGCTAATCATTAAGCTAGTAATTACTGGAGTGCTACCCTTTGCCATTTGAACCAGAAAGATCTATCCTGAGCCTGAGAAATTTTTGCTTATTTGATTGCTAGTGAAACTACCACATTTGGGGAAAAAAAACAAACCAAAACCAAACCTTTCCTTTTTTCAGCCTGGCTTTTTATCACAGAAACTAGCTGGTAAAAAAACTCTTGACAAGCTTTAAATGGAGTTCAACATAGTGCAAAAGTTCAATATTTTCTGACTAGCATTGCTGTAAGAATGAATATTTAAAAGCTCCTGTTGTGGTTTAACCCTGCCTGGCCAGCACCCAACCCCCACACAGCTGCTCACTCACTCCCCACACAGTGGGATAGGGGAGAGGATCGAAAGAGTAAAAGTGAGAAAACTTGTGGGTTGAGATAAAGACAGTTTAATAGGTAAAGAAAAAGGCGTGCATGCAAGCAAAGCAAAACAAGGAATTCATTCACCACTTCCCACCAGCAGGCAGGTGTTCAGCCATCCCCAGGGAAGCAGGGCTGCATCACACCTAACAGTTGCTTGGGAAGACAAACACAATCACTCCAAATGTCCCATCCCTTCCTTCTTCTTCCCTCAGCTTATATACTCAGCAGGTCATCATATGGTATGGAATACCCCTTTGGCTAGCTTGGGTCATCTTTCCTGGCTGTGCCCCCTCCCCATTCCCTGTGCCCCTCTAGCCCTTTTGCTGGCAGGGCCTAAGAAGCCGAAAAGTCCTTGACTTAGTACAAACATTACCCAGCAGCAACCAAAAACATCACCTGCCACTAAGAAGAAAATTAACTCTATCCCAGCTGAAACCAGGACAGCTCCCTAATATGTTTTAATACGTTTCATCTTTGGAGGTGGTAAGAGGAAAATTCTATGAGAGCTGATGTAGAAGAGGGGTATTAAATACTATGCCTATTCAGTATACCTATCTTGCTCCTGATCCTTGAACTGCCCTTGTATGAGGTGAGTGAGGTGGAGCAGCAACACAGGGCATATTTGAAGGCTAGATCTTCTAAGCATTTGATCACTAATGACATCTGTGGGAGGGGAGGCACTCAGCACTGTTTAGGATGAATGCTTTTGAAGAAAGGTAGGGCACAGGTTACACAAACTGGCATCGTTCCATGGGCATCAGTAGAGCCGTGATAACTTACAGAATAAAAATTTGATGCAGACACCTAACAAAAGCTTTCTATTGCACGAACTTGAGATCAGGTCTATGCATGACAATAGAGTGGCCCCATGCTGTGGGTAGGCTGGGGAGAGCATCCCAGGCATGTCATTGGAGTATTGAACCTCCTTTTCTCTAAATGCCCCCAGACCCTGCCTCTGCACTTCTCCCAGTAGCACCTCCCTCTCATACAGTTACTTCTGCTCCCAGTCACCTGGTGTCCTCACTTGTCACTGATAACCCCTGCTTATCTCCCCTCACCAGGTTCATCACTGCTGGGTGATGTCAAACACAGAAAAGCAGCAGAAGAACCACATGAGAGTCCTTCCATAGTCAGTTCAAGCTTCATACGTCAGGAAAGGCTTTATCACTGGTTTGCTGGAGTTTGCTAGACAGTCCTGAACAGGGGCAGCTGTCTGTCAGAAATTTGGTTGGGCAGCTACAGGTGAAAATGTTTGCTATTACTGCAATGGCATTCTAAACACTGCAAAGAGCTATCCTGGAAATGACAGAAAACTGGGTGGGTGTCCCTCCCTGAATCACTCAGAACAGACAGCTGATGTGTAAACACTGGTGTCATTTTCTGAGAGAAAGTAGGAAAGTGATCTCTAGCTTATGTACTATCAGCTTTTCGTTACAAAATTGATGTTTCTTAGACTTGTTGGGCAGAATGAAACTGTCCTGTTCCCACATCCAGACAAGTTTTGTTTCATTATCACCAACATGCATGAAGAAACTACAACATGAACAATATTTATAGCCTCAGATCCCTGAAATCAGCTACCAGATGAAAAATGCAATTTAAGAAAAGTAAATTATCTACATGACACCAGAAAAATGGCTGAAGCTGTATTTTCTTTAGTTCTTTAACAGAGGTTAAATAAAAGCTATTGAAAGTGACATATATTTAAATCTAAACATTCATAAGCAAGTATCATATACTAAAAAAATCACTTCATGTTTTCTACTGGAACCAGTATTACTGACTTTGATACTTTAAAGACTCTCTCTCAAAAAAAGAAAGCCACTGTCACAGTAAATTGTCATTTGCTTTTAATAAAAAGATTTTGTTTATTAGCAAGATATTTCCTACAAGGGAAAAGCTGTAAAAACATCTCAGACCATTAACTCCTGCCTAATTATAATTAATTATTACAGTAGAGTAGATATGGAAAAGCATCTCAGTCCCCCATTGTATTGGGCATTCAGTTCACACACACACACAGAGCAAGAAAAAGCCCTTGTGAGGCAGAGATTATGATCTGAACAACACAGAGAAACAGAGGGTCAGAAAGATGAAGAGCTTGTACAAAGTCACACAGCAAACAGGCAAGGGACCAGCAACCTGAATCACAGAACTGTTTCTCTTCCATGCTGCCTTATCATACGTGCAAAATAATTTTTAAAGCTGCTTTTTCTGGGCATAAAGTATTTTCATTATAAATAGGTCACTAAATGTTGGTCCATAAATATAGACAGATTAATTGGAAAAAAATATAAAACTGTGAATGTCTTTTTTTTTTACCTGTATCTTTTAGTGTGTTTTGGACAAGAAATGCTGTAGTGAGCAAAGTAATCATTACACATTTATATAATGTCTTGTTAAAAAGATCTATCATATCAATGATTTTCAATGAAGGTTATACAGGCATCTTTGAATAACTCTTGTGAAATCAGACCCATAACAAGACAATACAAAAAGAATCATGTCCTGTTAAGAGAAACTGAAATGCTGACAATATAGTTTTCAAGGGAAAAAATATTTCATGTATACAGGCTTTCAAAGTTCTTGTGTGAAGGAATTTATTCAAGAGAATCATCTAATTGTGGTATCAAAAATATAGCACATTTCTTATACAGAAAACAAGAAAAAACTATCATTTGCCTTAATGCTACATTGATATAAACTCCAGAAGGACCATCAATCTCTAGAGGAAAGGAGCCTGTTTTATCAGGTGGGAAATAATAAATGTCAACACAAAAAGTAACAAGACAATTATATTTAACAGCCTGCTGACACTGATTGGCAGGAAAAATGACAGAGTTTTATTTCATAATGACCTAAGGGTTCATTTTAGAAAGCATCATTTCAAAAATTCAGGGTTTTGTCTCATCAATTTATAGTAGTAGGAATAATGAAGTTCTTGTTCCTTGTAATAGAAATACATTGAATCCATGTTCAATGAGGCGTGGATGCTGTATCTTTCCCCTTGGAGAAAGGCAATTGCAGCAGTGATGTGAAAACTCCTATTTGTTGCTTTCTCACCACAAAGAGCATTTTCTATGTGTATTTACAGCAGGGCTTGTGGGTCCAAGATGATTGTTAATAACTCCTCTTTCTGCTATAGTGATTCTTAACTACTAATGGTAAGAGACAAATTATTTGTTATGGTAAGAGCCAGAGAGAGGGGGCAATACTGAAAAATATCAAAAGCAACACTATTTCATTTGGAAAGAAAAATAAGAGGCCTGTTACAGAAGTATTAAGTGAAGAATTATATAGAAAAAAATGAGCTGGGACAAGATTATATAAGAAGCTGCCCAGAAGTGAAACTATGTACCATGTGTGGATTCTGACATATTTCTTATGCTCAAAATCCACAGCCTAATGATTTTATTTTTTTTAGTTAGTTATTTTTAATATATATTTAAGGATGCTAGGCGTGTCTTTGTTCTGTGAGAAAACAGAGCACTGTAAATACAAGTGCCACATTTCAAAAAGCAGATGCATTTTCACTTCCCTTATAAATATCTAGATACCTCACAGCAGGGCCAGCTACAGGACTGACAGCAGGCACTCACGCCTGTAAAGGAATTTGTTATATTCTATAAAGTTCAAAGGAAGCCAAAAAGAACAAATTATACCGCCCTTATAGGAACTTTTCAGAGAACTTCTACATTATTTTCCAGAGCTTAATATCTGGTTTGGCAGACTACATCTTTTGTCAATACTTTAATAGATTATTCATTATGTACTTCACATTCATGTTATAGTTTCTATTGACTGCAAAACATTTTGTCTGTTCTTGCTTCTTTCTGGACAAATTTATGAAAGTTTTATTTATTTTTTTTTTTAGCAAAAGGATAAGATATAAACTTTTACACCATAATTTTATAATAATTTTATTGATTATATGTATACATATATATTTTGTTAAATTTCTAACATTTTTTCCATTGAAGACATTACATACTTTTCCCCAAAAAAAATACAATGAAAATTATTTCTGAAAAAGTTTGCAAAACTTGTTGGGGTTCCTAATTTCAATGTGCTATTTTTAACACTGCAAACTTTAAATATATGGTGTGGGTTGTTGTTTTTGGTGGAGGGTTTTTTGTTTGGGTTATTTTTTGGTTTTGTTTTGTTGTTTTGGGGTTTTTTTTTAAAATAAGGTTTGAGCCATCTGTAGACTGGAAATAGCTTATGAACAAAGCAGAAGAATAGTAAAAGATCAGAATTCTTCTCTTTACTTCCCTTTAAGAAGAAATGTAAACAAGCAAATGTTTCATCGTTTCTCAACTGAGACCTTAAAATTGATGGGTTTGAAAACCCCTGAGATCCATTTATCTATCAGCAAAAAGAATATCAAAATACCAGCTTTGGAGCTGTCATGAAGTTCAAAGTCTTTTGAGGCTTTTTACAGAGAGATATAAAACATTATTATTCACTGACCAATTTGCAAACATGTGCTATTGCTTTAAACTATTTTTATTTTAAATGACCAGAGCAAGTGAGCATATGCCTACTACAATGAATGATTTTCATACGACCCTTTTATTTTTCCATCAGACAGCTCTGCACTATGCCACGAAGAAAAACCTGTTCAGATACAATGCCACTACTTCTGACAAACGAGAACATAATTTTTTCCAAAGCTCACTGTCCTATGTTTTAAACTTGATTTTGAAGCTATTTATTTTACTTAGAATATGAAAAAAAAAAAGACATTACAAAATATCCTAAAAAGGCCAGATTTACTTAAATTTTCATTATTCTAGAGTAGGGGCTTGTTGGCATTTACTGCAAAGAAGTCTCTCCTATCTACATATCTATGTGTATAGAGGTATTTTCTCATTGTGTTGGACTGTTTCATTAATTTACCCTTCTACTTCCTGAAGAGTAATAAACTACTTCTATTTTGCATAGATGGTACAGACATGCTAGGTAAAACCAGGTCATTTGTCCTAAATCACTGAAGAACAGGGTAAAATCAGAATTGCTTCTGTGATCAGAGAACTAAGGTGCTCAGAGCACAAAACAGCTACAGAACCTGCCTTGCGAAATTTACAGAATTTATCCTAGAGGTAAGCTAGACAGAGATGATGAGTCTCCAGAGACCTGGAGTACGTGAGGCCAGTCAGCAGGTTAGTGGCAGAGAGAGGTTTCTTGTATCCTGCTCTACTTCCATGCAGACCTTGTTTTCCTACTGTTTTTCACTGGACTGTCACGGTGTAGACCCCCTGCACTGTTCCTTCCTGCCCCTGCACAGCACACCCACCTGCTGCTGTCTCCTCCTCACCTGCCAGCACCTACCCAACACCACCAATGCATTGCCTAGGAGTTTATTTGCCTTGGCTCCCCTCAATGGTACGCCTCATTATTCAAGTTTATTTGCTTCATCAGAAGATAATCAATGAAATAACATTTTTCCAGGCTTACTTTACTTGCATACATGCTATTTGTCCATTTCTTATTGACTACATAGGAAAACAGGAAAAGTGCTTGTAGATTGCTGTGTTACTCATGCTAACCTCACAAGTATTTTTATTAACTCTTCCTGGAAGATGCAGATACACCACCTCTCTAGCTTGGAAATACTCTTAGTGTAGGAAACAGTTCTGGATTTTAATAAAAAAGCCATTGTATTTCTTTTAATATTGTAGGGAAAAGAGTAGACTTGTTATTTTTAAAACATCACATATAACCATATAGGATAGTAAGCTCTGAAAGATTAACAACTTTTATTTACAAGATCAAAGGTCATATCTAACTAAGAATGTTTTAAAATGTTCACTTCTAGTATTTCATAGAAGTTGTTCCACACATCAGGCTACTAGATATGTAAGTAAAGTTAGCCAGCATTTTAAAAGAAAGCATATTTCTTTTGATAGTCTATATTACAATTTGTATTATTTCAGAAATAAATTACATAGTAGTGGAAAATGCTTCACAGTTCTTCCTGTGTCCCTCATTTTCCTCCCCCTTCTTTTGATTTATAATACCAGAATGTTTTTTTTCTGAAAGCTGTTGATCTTACTGTAAAACTAGAGAATGCTTCCTGCAAATCAGTTTACCAGCTTTTCATATTTCCTCACCTTTGAGAATACATTCTTCCCTTTCCAACGTTTTCATGCTCAGGAGAAATAGAACATATGCAATTAATATTTTTCATCATATTTTGAATAACAGCAATTTTAGTCTTTAGTTGGTTGAAGAGAGAAACTCCCTTGGTTAGGTACATTGTGTTGAAGAAATAGTTGATAATCACTTTGTCTGCAGAGCAGTTAAGCTCCTGGATTCACTGAATATTATGTGAAAACTTTTTAACTCATGATGGCTTTGAGTTTCCTTCAACATGACTTGGAATAACTGTTCCTAATAATTATTGTAATCATTACTTTTAATCTAGAGAAGAACTTTCTGGAGAAGGTTTGCTACACCTAGCTAAGTGACCAGGACTTGGTAATTCCCTTATGACATGAATTTAGACATATCACACACAGAGTGTAACTGAGTGACACAGAACTGGAGAATGGGTATAAATAATTGTTTTCTGCCCCAGCTGACCTTGCAGAGACCTGAAATATCTGTGGGAAGAGTGAGCAGGAAGGAGAGCCATGTGAACACGTTGTGCTTTCGGATGGTTTAATGTTAAACAGAATTGTGAAAGTCTGCTATTCTTTTATCTCCGCCTTCCTATGGGAAGCTATAAAGATTCACACTTACAGGTCTTGCATTTCAAAACTTGTATGGCAGGAACAGGTATGCCTAGATTTTCCAAGCTATGCCTTCCTTCTAAGATTTAAAACTAACAGGATTCACGTTGTCAGGGCCAGGTCCATATTGTAAGACAAAGGGTTACTCTAGATAACTTAAGTTTTTAATCTCAAAACTTGGAGTTAGATTTATAGTGCCCTCTAAAGTTCAATATATTACTTCAGTACAATCTCCCACAAAATAATTTTTTAAAAAAACAAAACCACAAGCTTTTTGCACAGAGCAAACATTTTCGAAATCCTTTCTTCTGCAAGTGTTTGTGACTTAAGGCTCTTGTCAGAGAGGTATTCAACAAACATAAAGCTTACTCAGGTATGGTATTTTACTTTCTGTAATAGCTGACACTTCAATTTGCTCTGCTATAGTTCAGGGCTCATTAACATTTCCATTATAAACCTTTATTACTTTGGCTATGATATCAGCTGTTACTAGCTGTATGTCTGAAAATAAAGCAGGTTTTCAGCCTTGAATATATTTTAATGCGTTATTATGAAATTTTGAATGGTTCATTGGTGAGAAAAAGTATTTTATCCGAAACAAGATGCACTGATTCAGGTTCAGTGAAATTTCTAAACTTTTGATCATAATATAAAAGTATTATTTTTTAAAAATTTCTAACTAAATAAACTTGGACTGTGTAAATAAGTTTGACTGAATACTATAAGGAAAACATTTTAATGGTCCTCAAAATTTATAGGAATACAAGAAAGGCTAGACTAAATGTTCATGTGATACAGGATCCTGCCTCTGACACAGGGCAAGAGAAGATGCTGTTGTGGAGCTCTATACTCTCTATTTCATCACTGATGGAAACCATTGCAAACATTCAGTATCAGAGATACACAAGAAATTTCCTTGTGAGATGGCATCCTTTTTAAATCCTCATAAATCTTAAGTCATCTCTTTGTTGAGCATGGATTCATGAAGGGGAAAATCATGCTTGCTCAACCTGATAGCCTTCTATGATGAGTTGAGTAGAGTGGTGAATGAAGGGAGAGAGCAGTGCACATTGTTTACCTTGAGTTTGATAAAGTCTTTAACATGGCCTCCAGTCATTTCGCACTGTGTCCCTTAAAAATCATCACAGGCAAACCGAGAAAGTGTGGGTTACATAAGTGGACAGTGAGGTGGATTTAAAACCGGTTGAACAATCACATCCAGGGGGCTGTGATCAGTGGTACGAAGTACAGTTAGAGGCAAGTCGATAGCTGTCTATCCAAGGGGTTGATACTGGATCTAATACTGTTTAATATCTTAGTTAATGACATGTGCTATGGGACAGAATACACCCTTTGCAGGTGGTGCAAAACTAGGAGGAGCACCAGATGGTTGTCCTGCCTTTCAAAGGGTCATGGACAGGCTGGAGAACTGGGAAGAGAGTAATTTCATGAGGTTCAACAAGAGCAAATGAAAAGTCCTGCACCTGGTGAGGAATAAACCTGTACACCTATACATGCTGGGGGCTGACTATTTTGAAAGCAGCTCTGTGGAAGACATTGGGAGCCTAATGGACAACTGGCCATAAGGCAGCAATGCACCCTTGTGTCAAAAAAAAACCCAAACCCCAAACCCACAGCCTTCTAGGCTGCATTAGGCAGTGTTTCCAGCAGGCCAAGGGAGGTGATCCTTCCCCTCTACTTAGCACTGGCAAGGTTGTATCTGGAGTGCTGTGTATATGTACTAACTAAAGCAAGTCCAGCATAAGGCCACAAGGCTAATGAAGGGACTGGAGCATCTCTCATATGAGGAAAGGCTGAGGCAGCTGGGACCACTCAGCCTCATGACAAGAAGGGTCAATGGGATCTTCTCAATGTGTGTAAAAACCTGATGGGAAGGAATGAAGAAGAGGAAACCAGACTCTTCTCAGTGGTGCCCACTGGGAGGACTAGAAGCAACAGGGACAAATGAAAACACATTTGTGAAAACACGTTGTTCCATCTGAAGACAAGCAAATTTTTTTTTTACTCTGAAGCTGGTCAAACACTGAAAAAGGTTCTAAGAGTCTTGGGCTCTCTGTTTGGTTCAATTCATCTGTAATTGCTGACATGTTTGGGGAGTGGCTGAAAGGGAAGTATTAAGATGCACTAATAGCCAATATCATCATCACCAGGAGACTGGTTTATTCAAACATGGGAGTCCTAATTCAGGTTTATATAGCAAAGATTTGACCATCAGCTTCAATATTACACAAAAGACCCCATTATCAAATGCACATTTTTGTGTGTGGTAATCTTGCCTACAGGGCCTGTCCAGATGGAGTAGATACACCTATTTTGAGGATGTCTCTTCATGATCTGAAGGCTAGATTCTCCAAGAAGGTTTTGCTGGGGTCCCACAAGAAAGATTGTGTGCTTGTGGAACTGGGTAATGAAAAGTAGCTGCCCAGGGAAATTAGGTGCCTCGGTTTTTAAAAAGGACTACTTCATAGTGGTTACAATTTGAATGAATCCAAGCATCTAGGTACCCAACCAGACAGATGCACACTGAGAATCTGGGTCTATATTCAGTGCTGGATTATGACCTACGAAGGATTAGAGGTCGTAATTTTCAGAAGTGTCTGAATTTGCCAAAATGAGGTTTACGATTATATTATTTTAATATAAAGCAATTTCAGCTATTTACGAAGGTCTGTACCAGCAATTTTAATCAGGCTGCTGGCTTTTGGAGTGATTGTGGGTATTAGTCCTTAGAGTGCATTAAAGCTGCAATTTAGATGGAGATTTTCTACGTCTTTTGTCTTTTTTTCAAGTTTCATGTCTCAGCATGCCACCTCTTTAATATTGTAATGCTAAAAATTTAAAACTCCCAATACAATTCTTTGCCGGTGTTTCCAAGTCAGCAAATTAGCAGCACAACACACGTTGTATAGGGAGCAGCTCAGCAACACAATAAAAGACCCTCAGCATCCTCCTTTTTTAGATTTATTCTGGCTTATTCTGCCAGGTGTGAACCAAATGACACATCATACACCTCAGAGACTTCTGCAGCTTCTGCTCAGACTGGAAGATTCCATCTGTTCTATTAAGGATCATTAACAACCAAGAAAGTATTACAGACAGTTCCTGTAAAACCTAAAAGCCAAAGTTCTTATGTTATTATAATAAGTTGGGTTTTTTCCTCATTCAGCCAGAATAGCTTTAATCAGCAACTGGCTAAGGAAAACTCCATGGGACCCAGAGGCGGAGGGGCTCATCAAATTATATACGGAGGATTCTGCACATTCAACTGATGGTGAAAGGTATATGCTGCTATAACAGTGAATTGTCTTTGGCATCAGAGTCTGAATTGTTACATACTGTGTTTTGAAAAAAAAAGTTTATCCTACGAGAAGAAAAGTAAAAAGCAGAAGGAGACTGTATAAATTATGTCTGAAGAACTGGCAAACATATCCACAGAGCATTGAGAATCACACATTATAATAATGATTTACATCTGTAGGACCTGAATGTGAAAAGATTGTAATTATCTGTTCTGAATATATGTCTCCACTTCCTTTCTTATCCCAAGCTAAATCTCTAATAACCTCCATGCCACCTTCCAACTGCACACACTCAGCTTTTCACATGGACGTCACAGACACTTTTTCAAACACATTGGAAGTTAATATATTTCAGGTGGTGTAATGTTATTACCTGAATACATTGTTGTCAACATTTTATCATCTCGAAGGTGGAAGAGTTAAACTTTAAAACTCTAACACAGTACTCAAGCTGCCTTTTAGTGAAAACCTACGGAATCTCTCCTATAGAATATCTTAAGCAACTCAGTGCCACTGAAAATGAGTTGCATGGCCATGATCTTCCTTTACAATACCAATAGCCATTTGTTAAGTCTCTGAAGATTCAAGACTGACTCAGGTGGAAGCAAGGATAAGGGATATTATGCTGTTTATGCACACCAAGTTTATATTAGGCAAGTTACCAATTTATAATTTTATTTCTTTGCCAAGCAAGCATGCAACTTCCTCCATGCTCTCTTGTGAATAGCATATATTTCAATATTTTTAAAAATATTTGAATCATGAATAGTAATTCAGAGTTAAGGGGGCACAATAATTAGTGTGGTCTTGTTTTTACTATCACAAATGGTGAATAATCCATAATTGGCCTGGAGTAATTCTTGTTTATACTTACCTAGGCATCTGTGTCTTAAACAAACCCCAGCCAACCCACCAGCTTAGAATACTATTCTATTGCCCTAGTGTTCTCTAACAGTACCATATGCAATCACTTGTTTACATCTCTATATCTAAAGGGTTGGCAGTTTTTCCATATATGTTTAGGGATGTAGCCACCTCAGACAGAAAAAAGAAAACCAAAACAACAAAACAAACCAAAACCAAAAAAACTTTAGTGATAAGATGTAGGCTTTCTGTTATGACCAAATATGAACACTGAAATAAGACATCTAGCCTTCTAGAAAAGCTAAAATTTCCTGAAAATTTTACTATCTGAATTTCAGAATTCTACTTTTCAAAATTTACTGATTTCAGAACACAACAGACAAAATTACCATAATTAATTTACATTTAGATTTCCCAATTTCCTATACAAATACCACAGAAATGTGGATAATGTGAAATGGACAATATTTCAGATTTAGTCCTGTTTATATTGAAATTAAAGCTATGTTTACATGATAAGCAATGACTATAAACAGGAAGATAGGGAGAATCTAAAATACAACGTTTTTAAACCTATGGGGCAGACAGCTAAACATTTACTAGGAGTATCATGAGGGAAGCTCTTCATACCAGATTTAGAGTCAAGGTATTCAAGGAGAGGTGTAACAGAAATAAAATGGCTGAACTTCATGGAATGAACTGTAAGCTTGCATTTTCACCATTTCTCTACTCAGTGGACTAAGTCCATTCCCTCAAGGAAACTCACCCTGATTAAGCAGACAGGGGTTTCTTGTAGAAAGCAAACAAGAAAGCCAAGAGACTAGGATACAAGCTTGACAGTTTTCTGTTTCTAGTTCCTGAAAGGAGGGATAACATCTTGACTGGTTGAGTTGTTAAGAGGTGATTGCTCTATTTGTTACCAATTTACCTCTTTCCTTTGGTTAGCAAATCATATGCAAACCACTTACACAAGGTTTGATTGTCTTTGATTGTATCCATTATTCATGGGTGTTCACTAAAAAGTTCAGATGAATGTTTTTCAGGGACAGTTCATGGGCTTTGGTTATTTGCTATTAGTCATATGTAGCATGCATTCAGTCACAAGTGAACAATTCTGTATAAAGTGATAAGTATTCTGTTACTCTGTTAAAGAAATCGCACAGTGCATTCCTGGAGTGTCCTGATAATGACAGTTTTTTGTACTAAAATGGGGTTTTAATTTCAGATTGTCTATCTTCTATAGCCCGGAGACTTAACTAAAGATTAATGAAAAATTGATATTGATGGTCTTAGAAAGTAAAAAAGTACATTTACTGACCAATTGAGTAAGTTGTGTTATTTCTCAAAATTCATACAGAACTTTAAAATCTTCTTTTTATTACTTTGCAGGTTTGCGGCTCATGTCAGTTTTAACTTTGCATTATCCTGTTATTTAAATCATTATGGATGTCCCATCAAGGATTAATAACATTTGACAGACTTGTGTTTGTCTCTATCATATACATTTATTAAAGTAAAATAATACTCAGTAAGTATGAACATCTCATAAATGATTGTTGCATGTTGGTACCTGAAGGTTTTTGTTCACTCTTAGTCAAGGTTCAGAAATTTTTCAAATATCAAGAAATAATCCACCCAGACACGAAACCAGACATAATTTCCAAATTGAATTAGGACTGACCAAAAAAAACCAACCAAAAACAACCAAAAACCCCCCACAACTAACAGAACAATCATCTAAGAATGTTTATGAACACATAATTTTATTTCCAGAGTAGTATACGACCAGGTGACAAGAACACTGGCACAACCCTACTAATCAATTAATGCATTTTTAACAGATTAGTCTTACTTGAGTGCACAGGAAGCCATTTGTCATAGCTTTTTCACTTTTTTGTCTCCTTTTGACAAAATATGTATTCATTAACTGAAAAGCAGAATATATCCTGTGCCTACTGTTTGAAATATTACTAAGAATAAACAGCAAATGATCAAAAGAAAGGTAGAGAAACTTTAAATTATCTAATCTGTGTTTTCTTCCAGTAAATACATGTTCAATACAAACATATTCATAAAAAGCAGGTCTGTTTCTTTAACAATCCACAAAATAAGACAAAATCTGTTTTTTTTAGTCTCAATTAATTCTACTACTGTTGAAAATAAGATCAATAATCACAGTTGCTTTAAATAGAATTGCTTGAAATGTTGCATCTTCTTTTTGTATGAGCATTTAATAGTCATTCAAAAGAAAATGCAAGGATTTTTAAAAAACAGCACATACCCTGTAACCCTTGTTACCATGCTGAAACCATCCTTAAAACAGAAAGGCATTTGAAAACCCCTTGCTTAATTTAAGATGTACAGATATATTTAAGACAACGCAACAATTGTTAATGTGAGGTTGTCCACTGATGGACCACAATGATTGTTATACAGTGAAGGTGTAAATGCACTTTTTGGGGCAGCATTTCACCAATAAATAAATGTCTTTCTTATTCTGTATTCATCTAATACACACAGAGGCATGTTTTATGCATTATGAATTTTTCCACTTTCCCTAGAGATAATTCAAGTGACAGATGAATCTGAACACTTCCATGAAGTTAAGACATAAAATATGTCACGTTCCTAAGTACTAAACCTCTGCTAAAAGTCTCATCCTTCTGCTATGACCTAAAAGACTATTAGCAATCTGCTGGGAACGTCCCTTATGTTGTTTCTACCCAGGTGCTATGGCTCCAGAATATCCTCTCTCTGCAGCCTGTTTGTGAGCTACATCTCCGTTAGTAATCTGCACAGTGCCAGGGCAAGGATTCAAGTTATGGTAAACTGGTGTCCATGATGAGTCTGCTGCTCTGGGGGATAAAAGCATATAACTATATTCTATAAACCTTCACAAGCAGGGAACTGCGCAAGACCCTTTTTATTTACTATTCTAGGCTCATGTTGTTTACAAACAGAGTGCAGCTGGGGTCCATGCTGTAGGTCCAGCACCTGATCCAGCCCAGCTGAAGCCTCTCTGGAGCCCTGACATCACAGCAGGCAGGCTGGGAGCTGGGGCACAGCTGTACTTTCTGAGTTCCCAGCTTTACAGTCACACTGGCAAGCCTATCCCAGAGCCATAAATGCTGGTGTGCCATCAGCAGATGCACTGTTTCCAGTGCAGGGCCAAGGTGGTTTTGGGGTGCCTCATCTTCATGCATTCGGCCAGGGAGTCAGAGTAATTCTGTCAGAAGTCCATCTACCTCTCAGCTGAAGCATGTCAGACCCCAAAGGCTCAAAGACATCTGACATTTCTAGGGCAAAACTTCTCTTAGATGTTTTTCAGTCAGCTTTGCTCAGTACAATTCTGCTGCAGGGATAATTTTCTAATTCTCTACTGGACTGCTGATCACTGCAGCCCACAGCTCCTCACGGAGTATCAAGAAGGCATCACCTGAAGGTATCACCATTTGGATAGGATGCCTTCTGCTGTCCCACTGCTAGTTTCAGTCCCTTGATGACACAATATGCTCCTTTGCTTGCAGAGCAATGGCCCTGTCCCTTTGCACAGGACAACAAGTCGCAAACAAGATAAAACCAGAACAAGACAAGGTAACTCAAAACTGATTTTGTTTCAGTCACCATTACAAATAGAGTGTCTTTGACAGTGGCCCAAAAGCAAGTATAGTTTGTGGTATAATGGATTAAAAGCAAAGGTGGGTTTTGGTTTTCAAAGAAACAAAACATATTCAAAAATCCACTGGTCCATATAATTTGTTCTAATGTTCCTTGTTTTATGATAAAGAAAACAGTGTACTACAATATTGATATTGAGAGTGCTGAGATTGATTATTTGTGTTGCTGGGCAGCCACAGCCTCCATTCATATGATATATAATTGATAATGCTCACTGCTTCAGAAAGCCAGATGTAAAGTGAATAAGCCTGTGGCGCCACGTCAGCTTTTGATTTTCAGTCATGTTGAGGAGTGTATGTAGATCAGCTCTTCATTAATTAACTAAACTGAATTGTTTACTGTGGAAAAGCTTAATTATACTTTTAAAAGATTATTTTGTCACACCGGATTGTAAAGCAAATTAACAGCAGACACTGAATAGTATAAAGCATAAAACAATTCTAAGAAACAGTATTTGACTAAAATTATTAAAACTTCACATATTGATCCAATTGAAAGCCTGTTAGACATTCCTAATATTAAGGAAGAAAAAAGGCTACAAGAAAATAGTTCAGCACACATGCAAAACTTCATAAATTCTGATCTATAAAACTGTAATCATCATTCAAATAAGAATTATTTCCAAGTGGGAATAGGAACTGCTCCAGTTTATATAAACTTTTAAATAAAAGTTTGAATCAAATGGTCGCCATTTGACCATGTCCACTCAGGTTTTGAATATCTCCAAGGATGGAGACTCCACAAGCTCTCTGCACAACCTGTGCCAGTGTTTGACAACCTCACACACAACCACAAAAGTTTTTTTTGTGTTCAGATGGAATTTCATGTGCCTTCATTTGTGCCCAGTGCCTCTTGTCCTGCCAGCAGGCACACCGAGAAAAGTCTGTTTTGTTCTTTATTCCCTCCCATCAGCTACTTACATACATTGATGAGATTCCCCCCAACTCTTCTCTTCAGACAGAACTAGTCCCAGCTCTCAGCCTCTCCTCACACAACAGATGCTACACTCCCTTCATCATCTTTGTGGCTCTACGCTGGATGCACTTCATTAAGTCCGTATATTTCTTGTACCACAGAGCCTAGAACTTGACACAGCACTCCAGGTGTGAAGGTGAAGGTGGTTTTCTGTGCATATACAAGTTCAGGTTTTTAACATAGCATTGGGAACTGGGTCACCATCATAGTGGCACATCACTATGTTTTGTCCATGTTGCATGTGCATCAATTTGTATAAATAAGTCTGACATTATTTTTCATTACAAAACACACACTTTGATGAATTTATTCCTGTCAATCTGTTAATAACATCCGTGTGCTATAACATGGTTGATATAGAATAAGACAGTTTAAAATAATACAAGACACTATTATAAAATAGTGTTTTGGACCCATGACATAGTACATATCTGCTGATTTCATTGACACCTTCATAAGTTCTACTAATCAGCTTCTTTCTATATATATTGATTCTTTCCATTGACCTTAGCAGAATTCTAGAAACTCATTTAGTGTCTTAATAGACCACATATTCAACAGCTCAGTAATTTATTCAACCTGTAAGGCATTGCTTGTTGACATTATTGCCCAGTTTATGTACTCCACATCAACAAATTCTCTTTACTTATAACAAACACTAATCAAATGGCAAAGGCATTCTAGCAGTTTGCTCCAAAAATTAAAGATTTATGTCAACAAGATTAACTTTTATAATCCTTGCTTGCATGGTATTTAGACACTGTGCAGATTAATGGATCTCACTCCTACAGCTGTAGATCTCTGAAGTTACTTCACAGTCAACTTTATTTTCCTTTGGCTTTAACTGTTTGACGATAACTGCTCATGGCGTTAGCTGTGAAAACTCCCAGAGTCAGACAAGGGGACAGTCCTTGTTTGTCAGGGACTTGTGTGATTTAGCTGAATGATGTAATTGGTAGATATGAACTAAACCCACAATTTTATGAAAATACATTACAAAGTTGAAATGTACTGTCAGAACAAAACACAAAACAAAACAGTACTTTCCCAGATTTACTGCAACACTTAACAGCTAGAGCATCAATCATTGAGGACACCTCATTGGTAAAGATACATGACATGAAGACAAAGACCATTACAGAGCTGAATGAAAACAGCTTTAAAGACAAAGTACTTTTTTAAAAAACAAAACAAAACAAAGACTTTCCTTTCTTCGACACTAAGGGTTAAACAAAGTAGGAGAAAGCAATTTTTTTTCCAAAACAAGCACGTTCTACTATCATTTCCAATCTAATATTAGTTCCTTATGTGCTCCATGAAAGTTATCCTCATCTAATAAAAGAAAAAAATACTATAGTTCTAATTATAAACATAGCAAGACAGAACAACTTCCTTTCATTTGTCTAGCCTAAAAGAATATACAACTTTTGTCATAGTTATCTTAAAGAATCATCTGGGTTTTCAGACAATTGTAACCTTTTGGGTTTGCTGTGGGTTTGCTAGGTTACAGTTTCATAGATTCATTAATGGCTTGTAATTGCTATAAAATGAATCTTTATGTAATCTCTCCCATGTAGGTCAAGATGTGTTTATGAACATCAGTGTTAGAAACTATGCCTTATATTTTTCAGTAATGCCTTGTTTTATCATTCTACTGTTATCCCTTGTGGAAGGCCTTTTTCAAATTAAAAACATGTAAACACAAGAAATGTCATACTGCTTTATGCCAGCTGTCCCTCTAGCTCAATAGTCTGCCCCTGACAGAGGAAATAGGGAATACTGTGCTTAGGGAGAACCTTGCCCAATATCTGTGGTCTATTCCTGTCTTACTCCTCTAACATCCATTTTTAGATTCCTGCTCAAACATTTTGATACCCTGACTATTTATTGACCTAATGATTTATTATCAAAAGGGCCTTTTTGTATGGAACTATTTTCTCCATAAACCCCCTACATATTGGACTTTGAACCTAACATCTTAATGTTCTCTCTCTCCCCTCACCCACCTTTTTTCCATATTCTTTCTTCAACCTGTTTTGAACCCTTTCCAATTTTTCCACAATCTCTCTGACTTTAGAATTCAGAACTGGATGAAATAACAGTTGCACTGATGTAATTGCAAAAGGCAACATTACTTATTTATTCCTGGTGTTCTCCTATTTATTTAACTAACATTTCTATGCAATCTAGCATCATACAGAGATTTCATGTTCAACTGGTTATCTGTTACTCCCTCTCACCTATCGCTTTACAACAGAATGGCATGCCACCCTTCATTCATCAGTGGCCAAGTCTGTTCTGCTTCTGGAGCATTCATCTATGGACCGTTATGCCTCAGCAGAATGCAAACTAAATTAGATTTGCTATGTGAGGTGTACATGTTTATAGCATACTTATGATTATTCTCTCTAAAGAGTTAATTTACTTGAATAATTTTCTTCGTCTTTGAAACAAGATTGGTTAAAAGTAATTGTCCTTTCCAAGCTAAACTGTCATTTTATTGTTCTAGAACCTAACCGTTAATCATATCTGATTTCTGTACAGCAGCACACTAGCATAAGACGCATAAAGGAACCTTATCTTAAAGGCACAGACATCTTTGCATTTGTCCCATTGATTTTTCAGTTTTCCATAAAAGACAGATATTTCCTAGAACCGTGCCCAATTCAAAGAACAGATCTATCACCTTGATAACTATTGGACTTAATCTGTGGCTTTTTTAATGAAGGATCAAATAAGGTTGAGGAAATATTGTCTTAAATAAGTTGTTTTAAAAGTGGACAGACTAATGTGCTGAGACAGGGATTAAGGGAATGCAGGCATTCTAGATAAAACTAGTCATTATTGTGTATCATATTTTTGTATTCCCTAGTCTGATAAGGTTTTTCCCCATGCTAAAATTGACTGTTACTCAAATGTCTTGTCATTGCCAGCTCATAATCTGCCAAACTCACTTTATTTATGTGTGTCATTCTCCCTGATTTTCTTTTACCTGCTGTATTGTTTTCAAATGTTCTATCTTGAAAACTAGCTTCTGCACAATATATCATTGCTTCCACCCATTTTTTACCACTTCCCAACTGCCCTTGTTCACTTTGCCAAAGAACTTCTCTGCATCCTACACAAGTAACATCCTACACAAGTTTTCTTGTCAGTCCTTCACTGCACAGCTCCCCTTTTCCTGCTATTCCCGATGTAAGGAAGGCAATAGAGAAGGAATACGCTCAGAGGTGTTCAAAGTTCTGACAAAAAAACATATCCAGCATATTTTGCAAGGGCTTAGGGCAAAGATATGTAATGAAAGAGCCTCAGCTGATATCTCCACCTTCAGAAATTCTTCCCCCAGCCATCAAGTCCAACCATAAACCTAGCACGGCCAAGTCCATCACTAAACCACGTTACAAATCGCCACATCTGCATGTATTTTAAAAACCTCCAGGGATGGCGATTCAACCACTTACCTGGGCAGCCTGTTCCAATGTTTGACCACCCTTTCTGTGAAGAAATTTTTTCCTAATACCCAACCTAAACCTCCCCGGCATAACTTGAGGTTGCTTCCTCTTGTCCTATCACTAGTTATCTGGGAGAAGAGACCTACCCCCACCCACCTACAACCTCCTCTCAGGCAGCTGTAGAGAGTGATAAGGTCCCCCCTGAGCCTCCTCCTGTCCAGACTAAACAAGCCTATTTCCCCCAGCTGCTCCTCATCAGACTTGTACTCCAGACCCTTCATCAGCTCCATTGCCTGTCTCTGGACACGCTCCAGCACCTCAATGTCCCTCTTGCAGGGAGAGGCCCAAAGCTGAACACAGGATTTGAGGTGCAGCCTCACTGGTGCTGAGTACAGGGGGACAATCACTGCTCTGGTCCTGCTGGCCACACTGTTTTGGATACAATCAGTATGCTATTGGTGTCCTTGGCCACCTGGGCACACTGCTGGCTCATGTTCATCTGACTGTCAACCAGCACCCCCAGGTCCTTTTCTGCAAGGCAGCATTTCCAGCCAAATTTTCAGAAGTGAATTGCAGTAGAATAGACAAAAGATTCCCAGAGAAACACTTATTGTTTCCTTGTTCAGTTTTCCCTAGCCAAACACAGGGTAAATGCCTTTCGGGAAGTGTAGGCAGCCATATGTCACTGTAGTCCTTGTTGTCTATAATCTCCTTTTCCTTTTCCAAATTTGTTTAATATTTACCCCTCTATTTTTCACTTGATTCCTAATGTCACTAGGTATTGAAAGCAGTTGAGCATAAGAGAGTCCTCCTCAGTAACATTTGGCTACAGAATAACTCTGAGAGCTTGGAAAGCTAGTAAGTGCCTGGGGGCAAGGAGGTATGTGTGGATCAGGAAAGGGAACACACGTGAGATTGCCTCCACAGGCCTCAAAACTCTACCCTTCACACAGAGCAGGTATTTCAGATGTTGAAATTCTGCATTATCTAAGTGGTAGAAAATCCCCATTTAGTCTCATATTCACTGCAGGCAGTAATTGCAATCATCATGGAAGTGATGAGAAAGACATTATAACTACGTAGTTTGTCGTCGGTTGTTGTCTGTGGAGGGTGAGACCAAAAATTTCTGCTCATTAGCAGTATTGAATCTGAGGAAATTGCTCTTCTTTCAACATAGTCCAAAAAACAATTAAAATAAAATAACAGCTAAGATTTGGTAATTACAGAGTTTTTAATCGTATCTTCAGAAAAAAAAATCCTTTTAAATTTTTTCAGTAACAATGAATTTAATTTTGATGTCTGCATTGCCTTTTTCAATAGCAGCTAATTCATTTTTCTTCAAAAAAGTGGTGAAAAGAAATGTCATGCACACCATCTTATAAGTATACTGGTATCTTCATGCACATACCTATTCATTAACTCTTACCTTAATTATCCCATTGAAGACAAAATACTAATGGATTTGAAATGAAAGTGGACACTGGACATTCTTAAAATTCATATAATGAATTTTACATTTGCACTGAATAGAAACCATTTAGACATTTTTATCCATTTTCCTCGCATCTGCACTATCACTATCCACAATGTGAAAGCTGGAATTTATATTAGTAGGTATCACCTGTTTGTTAAGAAAGTAGTAAAAAATTCTTTGAACTGAATTAGAAACATAGCATTTCCCTGTTTCTTCATGATGAGAATATATTTCTGGGAGTGTAACATACTATATGTTTCTGAAAGTTAAAAATAAGTTTTCCTGTCTTTCTCTGAAAGTATTAATGTTGTACTGTCAGGAAAGATTACTGTCCAGAACTGAGAAGCTGTGTGATTTATTCTCTGCAAATATACCATAACATTTGGTTATTAAAGAAAGACAGAACTTCTGGAGATGGAGTATTAATTTTGCTTTAAACATGTTTTATCATTAATCTTTCTTCTTCAAGTTTATTTTCCCTTGAAAAAATAGAAACAGAACTGAACCTAATTAGACTTTGTTCACACAGAATAAACGCTATTATAAAAATAAAAGACTATTAGCAATTAAATCAAGGCTTGATATAAAAAAAAGAAAATTGGTTTCACCATTTTAGACAAAAATATATTCAAGTTTATATAATATGTCATGTAGGAAAAAGTATGTCATGAAAGTTATTTTAGTGTATTATCATGTAAGGATAGTTCATCTCCTATATCAGATGTAAGCAGTACCTTTGTTGGCAATGAAGTTCAGAATTAAAATATTTTAATGTAGTCACTCTATGTCTTGAAATAATTCATAGAAACTAAATCACTTTAAAAGCTCATATATATGAATAATTGCAGTTGCCATTAGGTTTGTTTGACTTTTGTCTTTAAAGGTCATAACAAAAAATGAATCATCCAGCAATGATGTGATCCAATTATGTGAGATTACAGCCATATTGCTAGAAAATATCATTAACAAGATATTGTACTACTTATAATTAAAAATAATTTCCAATGACAATGGGTAGGTACCATAATACTTTTTCAAAACAATCTAGACTACTTATTTAGATGGAAGTCTATTGAAAACTGTGCGAAAAGCTTTGAGATTAAATTCTAGAGAATCAACTTCAGGACAATTTCCTACAATATCATTCTTGGTGAAGTGTTCTGATTGGAGAAAAACATCTGCAAAATATTTTAAAATTATTTGAAAAGTTTCGAGCAGTAAAAATTAGTTCCATACAAGGTGTCTGTCAGGTGTCATGTATATGCTTCGGTCAAACTTTGAAATTATGCATTTAATGAAATTACTAAAATATTACTTATTTCATTAGTAATGATTATATTATATATAAAAAATATACATAGACCTTATTATTTGGAGTCTTTGAATTTTTAATGCAAAAAATACATTAAATTATTTTTGTTACCAAGTCTCTACATTTGCTCCTGGACAGATTAATATACAGCACTTTCCAGAACTGCTACTTGTTTTCCATTTGAAACTGTTCCATGAAGTTGTTACAAGCAGTAGTCATTACCTAGGCTGACCAGTTTACCTAAGCAAAGAACAGGGGTTTATATATGCTGTAGGGTAGGTAAAGGCAAAGGTATTCCAAGTCTTTTTACCCTTCACTGCTGAAACTCAGATCCACAGAATGCATCTTTTTTGGTACCTCTCATTTCTCCAAAGTTTCAGAGAACACCTCTAAAGATAAAGAAAAATCACTGTCACCATGAAACTTTTCCTGGAGTTGACCATAGCATCTTCTTCCATCATAACTTATACAGGTATAAAAGAGCTAAAAGATCTTCTGAGCACCATGGGACCATACTGGAATCTTCACCTTTAGGTGTCCCATCAAAGATTTAAAGACAAATCTTCTGACTTCCCCCGGTCCTCCAAAATAATCTCAATAAATAGACCTGATATAGGCTAAAAGCAGCTCAAAAGTTTAAAGGCATTCAAAAGGGAGAGGCTTTCACCAAACAGCAAAATAAATGTCTTTTCTTTATCCTTTAACCAGCTGGGAAAAATGACCAAGAAAAACAGAAAGAAGAAAGTGTACTCAGAGTATATTTGTGTACAATAAAGTTCCCAGAAGGAGGAAGAGCCAAAGGAAGCCCTACCTCAAGCTTACAGAGTTGTTGGGTACAGAGCAGCATGGGCTAAGGATTTTCTTGCAGTGTTTGAAACTGATCACTATTAATCTTGTCAGTAAAATGTTTCTTCTACCATTTTCTATAATCACTATTTTTTCCAGCAGTGATACAATAAAATGCTCATAACACCAGGTTTCACAATGCATGTATAATATACATCAAATGGATGTAAGTCTGCTTGCATAGACTTGCATAGCTACACAGTATCGCAGAATGATTGAAGTTGGAAGAGACCTCCCATCTAGTCTAAACTCCTGCTCAAAGCAGGGTCAACTAAAGCATGTTGCTCAGGGTCCTGTTCGTTTGGGTTAGGTTATCTCCAAGAATCTAGGCTCTGCATGCTAAGATTACCATTTCATCTTAAAACCTCACACACACACAAAAAAAAACAAAACCAAACAACTCTGACCAAACTAGATGCATTCAGTTGACTCCATCATTAATCTTTATACAGCTTAGGTATAGCCCAGTACCTATAAAGGACTAAACATTCTTTGTCTAGAAATTTAATTCTGGGACAGAGGACTGTCATGATGTAGAATCAGACAAATGCTGGCATTAACAGGCAGGTGCTGATGGGGGGAACACACTTCCCTCAGCTCGACAGAGTCATGCAGGTTTTCCCTGGCTCCTCACAGCTGCTGTGCAGGCTTTATAAGCTAGAGACAGTATGAAATACTGGACGCTGAACACTGAAGAACCGTAGAAGGAATTAGTGGATTTGTGGGAAAAGCAGTGTGAAAATCCTCACTATCCTGGTTAAATCTAACTCCACTGAAAGGCTGCCAGCAGAATGGAAAATGCATAAATCAGGTATTTTCTCAAAGTGCCACAGTAAATCAAGAGAAGAGTCACTAGAACTCCATAACTCTGCACCTAAAGCCAGAGCTTAATTTATAACAAAGTTTGATCCTTTTTCTTAAAGATACCTTCCTCCTTTGCACTAAAACCAACTTGAATAAAAGATGAGGAGATTCAAGTCTCATTTACTGAGAAGCTCTTTCTCAGATAAATAAAGCACACAATTTGGAAAGTCAATATTTACTAAAAAATTTCACCATGCAGTTACACCTAAAGTGACACAGCTCTTTAATCTTAATTTCCTGCCTATAAAAAAAATATAGCTGTCATCAGAAGATTCAAGTAGTTTGCAAAGGAATAACCTTTATACCTTGTTCATACCTAAGCTGTTGTAAGTATTATAAATTGGGTAAGCTGCGGGTAAGCTTTAGTGGTATCCAGGGCATTCTAAGTTCATTTTATTACTCTGTAAATGTTAGTATTTGAATGTAAATCTAACTATTGTTTTAGACCTCTGATTCATCCTTTCCATTCCATAAGTTTATGTTCTCAAGAAAACACAACAAAACATAATTATTTCTAGTTTATTCTATTTCTTCTGCAAATATGAAATGAGAAGTCATGAAAAATTGTTTTACTCTATGTTCCGCAAGGTCTTAGACTTTAAGAATTTAGGTAAGCTGGACAACTAACCAGAATTTTAAGCGCTCATTATACACGATCTTCAGGGGCCTTCAGCATTATTGAAAGTTTTTCTCACTTTTTCTCTTTGAAACTTGTATGACTATTCATGTTTCATTGTATATTATACATTCATAAAATCTTTGAACGTGAAAAATTATTCTTTCTGGTAACATTCTGCAACATTTGTCTCAGGTATCCTACTGCAACACCGTTGGTCTCTGTGTTATGCAGCTGTAAGATAACTTCAAGCCTTTTGTCTGACCTCAGCTACAGATAAATCTGGAATGACTCCATGAAATTACTTTGATTTTACTGGTGTAAAAACTATTTGGAACAGAACTACATTCACATAGGGACAACATTTTTTTTTTCAATGTTTATTTACAGAAGTATAACATAATTTAACTCACCATGCAGCAGTCCAATGTGTAACTGTGGTTTTACAAGGTGAAGAGCAGCATAGGACCTTCCTCCTTATCCACATGTCTATCCCAATAAAATAGGATTTCCCAATATATTATGAAATTTAATCGTATAATGGGCCCAGCTTTCACTTGCATATCAAGGTCCAAATGTAGCACATGAAATCAAGAACCAGATCCAAAGAAAGGGCAAGAGGATGGTGAAGTTGGATGGCATATAAAGAGGAATATCATCTGCACTCTTCTGAAACTACAGCTCAAAGGTAGAGCACCAACTATAGGGACCTGTGGTATGGTTACACCTGTATGGTGCATGCTGTACTGACTAATGAGAAGCCTACAAGCTCCTTTGCACCTTCCCTGGGAAAGTTATATGTAGGAAAACAAATGTCTGTGTAGTGAAAACAGGATTGCTGTCCATAAGCCGGCAATGCGCCTCTGTGGCAAAAAAAGGCAACTGCCTCCTGGCTGCATTAGGAACACAGCTGCCTGCACATCAAGGGAAGAGATCCTGACCCTCTGCTCAGCAGTGGTGGGGCTGTATCTGCAGTGCTGTGTCTGGTTCTGAGCTCCCCAGTGCAAGAAAGATACAGACTTACTGGAACAGTTCCAACAAAAGATGATGAAGGGGTTGGAGTACCTTTCATGTAAGGAGAGTCTGAGAGATCTGGGACTTTTCAGCTGGAAGGCCCAGGGGGGAAACATGATGGCAGTGAATGAAGAAGATGGAGCCTTCACAGAGCTCATTGAGACAAGAGGCACTGAGACAACAAGCACAAATGAAAACACATGAAATTCCATCTGAAGACTCTGAGGGTGGTCAAACAATGAAATGTTGCGTAAAAAGGTTGTGTAGTTTTCAACCTTGGAGCTATTCAAAACCTGACTGAATGTGGTGCTGTGTAACTCATCCTGCTTGATAGGGGTAAGTGGACTAGATAGCACCAAGAGCTCCCTCCCAACCTCAATCATTCTGTGAATCTGTGAAAAGCATAGCTCAACAGCAGGTGATGTGTAGAGGAATGAAGCTGGGTTAGTAAGCATTAATAATATACAACTGTGGGCTGGCTTCAGAGGTGGTGGGTTGGCAGATGTAGATAATGTGCAGCTGTGGCTGGTTCTGGTAAGAGGCTGAGCAGCCAAGGAAGAGAGAGGAGGAGGAAGTAGAGAGAAGAGAGAGCAAGAGTGGGCCCTGGATGAGGAGGGACTAGGAGAAGCAGCAGAGGGACTGTATGAAGAGTATGCTGGTATGAGATGGTAAAAGACCCTGTTGCAGCTGGCTACTTTGGAGAGTGCTGTAATAATTGGTACCCTGTGTGAGGACCTTCAGATTATGAGACTGAATGTAATGAGCGGTGAAAGTGGTGTTGGCTGTGCTGGGGGATGTCTGAAGTTTTGAACAGTGACAGTGGTGCCCAATGTAGCGGAGACAGGCAGGGATAGCCTGCGATCCAGATCACGTTGAGATAGGTGGGAAGAGCCTGGGGATCTGGATCAGACACTGGGTAAAGGTGAGCCATTGGGATCAAAGAGAAGGAAGCCTGACTGCCGTGGAGTTAAAAGGCTGAGGGTAATGAGCAATAGCGGCAGAGTATATGGCCAGATGTGGCAGCAGCATGCAGTGGTGGCAGGTCCAGAACAGGTCTGGCTTGACAGTTGTGATGGCTGTGCCAGGGGAAGGTGCGGGAGCAGCATGGTGCCATGAGCAGCTCCTGCCGTTGCTGCTGCTGCTCGGCCTCGTGGTATTCTTGCTGGTGTTTATGTGCTCATTAAAGGTGTCTCCAGTCACAGCAGAAATGAGCAACCACAGGGATGTTGAGAAGCTTGTTGGAACAGAGAGTAACATATTAGTGCTGTATTCTAGATCTGCTGCTATTGAAAGCTCATTCAGGTTACTGTCCAGTGTGTCCCAAGAGGTGAAAGGATGAGGTACTGTAAGTTCATCAGAAACCCACTCTGAAGAAAACAAAATCCTAGATGTCAAGAAAGCAGATGAAAAGTGATCAGCCTCCAGAATCTGAAAAGCCCAAGATAAAGGTGAAGAAGGGATATGTGTATGAGTTCAGGGACGAATTATCTGGGCTGTATGAAAAGTTTATTTGTGAAAAAGTTGTGATGATTGTTAAATACACAAGGCATGAAATGTTAGAGAAGGAAAAAAAGAGTTCAGGGACAAGTTGTCCAGACTGTATGAAAGGTTTATTTGTAAAAAGGTTGTGATGATTATTAAAAACATGAGGTATGAAATGTTAAAAAGAAAAAAAGGGGAATTGTAGAGGATTCAAGCTGGGTTAATTAACATTGATAATATACAGCTGTGGGCTGGCTTCAGGGGCGGTGGGTTGGCCGATGTAGGTAAGGTGCAGCTGTGGCTGGTTCTAGTAAGGGGTTGGGCAGCTAATGAAGAGGGAGCAGCTGAGGGAGAGAGAGGAGGAAGAAGGAAGAGAGAGGGAGCGGGCCCTGGGTGAGGAGAGACGAGGAGAAGGCAGCAGAGGGACTGGCATGAAGAGTATGCTGGTATCAGATGGTAAAAGACCTTGTTGCAGCTGGCTAGTTTGAAGAGTGCTGCGACAGTGATCCTCTGTGGGAGGCCCAAAATCAAGAAGCAGAGAGGAAATCTAGACATTTCCATCATGAACTAATCTACTGTTGAGGTGATATGATATACAGGCTCCTGAAAGTATTTTTCCCCTCCTCACAAAATTTGCCTTTACAGCCTAGATCTAATGATTCTGTCTCTTAAAGATAAAATTCATCAAGCCATAAACTATTCTGAAGTATTGTACTGGGGTTTTTTTTGAGTAACTTTTGAGATTATGCTCAACAGAAATTCATTTGCTCTGTTTTTGCAGATCAAAGATTAATTTTCTGTATTTAATCTAACTAGAGTCTTTAAGTTGTCAATAGTTTACTCTTGGTAGGTTTTGATTTCCAAGAGCCTAGAAAATAGTGAAACAACAACTATTCAATTCCAGTGAATTAGAAAAAAAAGGCAATGTTGTAAAGCAGGATTTCTTATCTTTGTGAAGTATGAACTATTGGCTAATAATTTGGCAAAACTGTTTTCTTACCCTTGATCTAAAAGATGCCCCCTGAACAGCACCTTGTAAAACTCCAAAGTCAGTGCTCCTGTCCACACTCTGGGCTTTTTAACTCCAGAACAGTGTAAAAGCATCTATTTTACATTGTCACTTGCCCTTCAAATTCCTGTTGATGTCCAACAAGCCCTAACAGCTCTTCAACTAATCCATATGCACCTAGATATTTACATGGTGATCCCTCGCTACTTACAACTGCATCCATAACCATATAGCATCCCCATAGATACCGCTATACCAACATGAACACACAAAAGAGATAAATTGCATTACAGGGACAAAGCCATGATTCCAAGGGCTATTTTTATAACACAATGCCTTCTGATGGTTTTAAACTTTCACTATCAATACTTTTTGTAGAACCAAAGAGTACCCTCAATTAAATATTCAAACAGAGGGTATACAGATTTCATGTGAGCAACATCATGAACCTGTGCCAGGATCTGCTAACAAATCTGGAGCCTAGCACATCCTTTTCAAACCCCTTTTATTATTCAAACACAGAGGTTCAGAATCTTGAAAGTTGTAAGATTCTTGTAGTTTGCAAAGACCACTGTGCACCTTCCAGACAAAGTTCTTTGTTTTACTGCACCTTGTAATTTGTATTACAAAACTGACTTCAAGTTAAATTCATCAGAATGTTAAAGCAGTCCCACATAAAGATATGTGCCTCTTCAGATTTTTATCCCCGGCATGTGAATGTAAATCATGACACAGTACTTTGGAAATAACCATGTTTCTGCAGCTGTATACAAGAGGGGGTTTATTTCTCTTTTTATAGAAATATTTTGTAGAAATGTTAATACTTGCTATAGGGTTCAGATTACTTTTCACATTTTATGAGCAAAAACTGTTTATAAAAACCAAAAGAAAATGTTTAAGACTGACTTTAATACAAAGTTCATATAACAGGCGTGCTATAATGATAGAAGAAAATTTTTAGCAAAGTTTTAGCAAACACTTGGACATATGCTTGACATTTCTAAAGACACATTTAAGAACCTTACAGGTTCAGATAAATATTAAAAAAAAGTTAAAGAAGTTCAACTCAAACAAATATTTTTTCAAGCTATCTATACTTATTTGACACTTCTCATTCTCTTGATACATAAAATGTTCTATATTATTATGTCAGTGGTGTCATTCTGCAACAGATACAAATCAAAGGCTGTGTTATCAGTAAGTATAATACAAGTAGATATATACCTGATTACATTGTGCAAGTTGCTCTGGTTTGGGTCTAAATAACTTATCCTTTTCTAAGCCTTTTTCTGAGAATGAGGGAGTTGAAAACGTCTTTTGCTTGTGTACTTGTAGTAATTCTTCTTTGGCAAGCCTAGGCTGAAATTTAGGACACTATTGCCCAACTGAGAGTATATTTTTCATGTTTCATTTTAACAGAGAAGAAAGAAAAAAATAACCTGAGAAAAGACAGTGAAAAAAGATATTTAAAGAATTATACAGTGATTATGTTCTGTATCTGCTTACACACTCCTTTTAAGAGGACTAATCTGCATTTTCCTAATTTATCTGATTAGCAGGAAAATACAACCGCCTGTTCAATTCTACACGTTCTTTCTACAAGTTTATAGCAAACCCATGTTTTTACTATCTATCATAAGAATAAGCTGAGTAGCATTGCACACAAAATAAGACACAGTTCAAATTCAACAAATCATTCTTTCAAAGAATCCAGGATTGCACTGCATTACACTGAACTGTCTTTATGCATATGCATTTTTTACTTTGATTCTGGCAAACACAATTTATATGTAAACTTTATCAAATAATAAAACTGAAATTTTACTAATACTATTATTTTTGCAAAATTTCTTTAGGATCTCTTATGTATATAATCCTTGTAGTTTGCTTATAACTCTTTTATTTAACTGTTCTTTCAGGTGTAAATATTCATCAAATTAAATTAGTGAAGGTTTTGAAGGACAGTGACAAGTAAAAAGACAAAATACATGTACAATATGGTGTCTGTATAAAAACAAAAGCAATAAACTAGCAATTGCAGTCATCTATCTTATACCTAAAACTCTTTCTATTAGTATCCACACTGTATCTAATACCTCTGTTCTTGGCTATATCAAGAAATATGATTGCTGTCTTTGCACTCCATCCTAATTTTGCCCTTACAAGACCTAAGTAAAGCACCAATTCAGCAAATATGCTGTTCTTTTATCCCTCCTATCCCTTTTCAGCTAGAATTTCAGTGGAGCAATTTCCTTTCTCTTCAGTCTCCCATAAATATATTTGAAGAACAATTTACTATTAGCTGAAAAGCACTCTGCAATTCAATTAGTGTATTTTTTGCGTCCCTGATTCCCCTTTTAGTATTCTTCTGATCATTTTTATGTCTACTTAGCAGACAGCTTGTAGTTTGAACACCTTACATTAATATTTCACCCTGAGGTCAAAAAGCTCTGCTAACCTGGATTCAAGATTTGAAGCTGACCCTTTCAATCTATAACTCTCAGAAGGAAATGCAGTAGTGTTATTGTTAAAGAGAAAAAAATCACTTAGAAGGGGAAAAAAAACACTCCGTTCTTTATCATGCACTTTAAAGTATCACCTATTTATCTGTGTAAGTGTTCATATAGCTGTTATAATCTCTGTATTTAGCTGTTCCCCTACTACTTGAACGGAGTAACATATCTAACTACATTCCTCCTCTTTTCTCCCTTCTGAAGGAGACACAGCTGGATTACTGTGACAGGGAGTTATAAAAGGAAAATAAGTAAAAGAAATAGAAGTTTTTTATTTTAGGGCACGTTAAAATTTAAGTGATTCTTATCTGCTGCATCAGTGGGCATTGGTTCCTGCCCACAATGAGAGCTGTGTCCTCAGAAGCTCATAAGCCTCCTGGGACTGGCTGACCTCTCCAGCTGCGCCAGCCACTATAGCTGAATGGGAAGAGCAGTGATCTCTGAAGCTGTGAGGGACTGGTCCATGGAGAACTCAATCTTTGAACCACGTTGTACAGACATACACTTTGCCTTCTTTGTTACTTTTATTCCACCTTTGGAAGCAGTGCTATTTTTTGATCCAGCAATTCAAGAATAGCTATGTAGTTCAGCAATTCACATCCCAAAGAAAACCAAACCAAAACAAAAAAAAAAACCCACAAAAAACACACACAAAAAAAACCCCAACCCCAAAACACAAAAACCAGCAAACGTGTCAAAGCTACCTCTGTGTCAACTTTTTAATGGGGATTTTAAGATGGTCAGATGCACCAGTTAGATATTTTGGGAAGGACTTCATGTGCTCTAAACTTTGAATGTGAAGTTTTGAGAGGTTAAAAATTACAGTAGAAACACCTGCAATACAAAAAGTAGTCTTTTTTTATCATGCTAAACTCTCTTTAGATGCCACAGTTACAACAATTTTAATAGGATTTGCCTAGGGGTTTGGGATATTTTAGCTCCATTCTCTGTGTGTAGATTGGATTGGTCAAATGCAGAAAGAACTAATTTGCTAACATTATACTGAAGAAACATTGTACTGTTATATGCTAGTTCATATAACTTGTCATTTATGACTAGTTATTTATTCATGAAAATATTCATAAATCCTTAAAGCATTACAAAATTGAGCACAAAACTTCACTCTAGCTGTGTTTTGTTTTCCTTCACTATTTGCCATTTATTATTATCTATTTTTTAAAACTTTCAGTCATCCAATTAAGGAAAATAAAATATAATTTATGAGACATATCACACTCACTGAGTAGTCAATGTAAATAGTTTGCAAAGAATACATAGCTGGAAAATTTTTGAGAAATCATTCATTTTGTCTGTGTGAATAATGAATACCTCAGCCAGAAAGAGAGGGTAATTTTGCATAATATTTACAAACAGGAACAAAAAAGACGACTTGAATTCAGCAAAGAAACAGTTTCCAGAGAATAACTTAACCAGAAGCGCTAATGACATTTGAAGAATTGTAGCATATGGTAATGCAGTAAAGTTTGTTCCCCTCAGTATTGCATTTGTTTGTTCAAACAGTATCAAAACTGATATGTGTATATATTCCAATTTATGTATGTATATATACATTCAGAATATAATTATTAAATATATATCTATTCAGCTTTTATTAGTTATTTTCACTTCATATTTAATTTTTCTTGTTGCCTGTTCATGTCTTCAGACAATTCCTATCTAAGAGCCTACAAAGGTCTAGTTACAAAATATTGTCCTTAAAGAGCCCCACTAACAAAGTTCTTGAATGTATGTGAGCATATTTTTACACATATAGATTGTAGACCATGTAAATCAGCAGTAAGGGCAGGCAGAATCCCATAAATTATTCATGATGATGAGCAGGAGGCGAGATGTTTGTAAGCTGAGTTACCTTCAGAGTTTCTGATTGTTTTCTGATGGGCATTAGAATGAAAAAAATAACTATCTACACACAGCAGAGTGAGGCTCAGATTATTTCATCCTTGCGCCTCCCACACAGTTTCAAGAGCTGTTACATACAGTAAGGTATACGTTCCTTTGTCTGCCCCCATGATTCATCTTCCCTCTACCATTCTTGGTTCTTCCCTTTAATTTCTATGATTGTTTCTTAAATACGTTATTCCTATGAAAACTGTTGAAGAAACTACGCACAAAACCAAACTACTGCAACCTACAGAAAAAGGCGAACTTGCCTATTCAAAGGCAATCTAAATTTCTGATGTCTTTGAAAGTCTTTCTTCCAATACTTTGAATTATTACCACTGTTCTAATTTTTCTAGGTATATATAGATTCCTAGAATTACCACTAAAAAGGTCCTTTAGTAGACCTTTGTTCTACTATTAATTTCTATTTAGATTTGCCTATTATTTCAACCTAAATGGCAATATATCACCTTAATATAATATAGTATAAACCCAAATAATTAATATAATATAGCAGCTTACCACTCTACTGTGCTAAATATGCCATTCCCCATTTTATTTTACCCATCCCTTCAGTAAATCTGGAATTATAGTATTTTAAACCCTTGATGAATTTCCAATTCAGTGTCCCTGTCATTCTAATATTACTCTTATCCAGTGTTTATCTTTGAAAATATGAAAAAAAGATGAAAGAGAAAAAGACATTGGAATTCTTTTTAATATATTATGCTATGCCATGCCAGCATAAGGCTTATACTTTTAATGCTGTCCGCAGTGATGAAACAGAATCATGTCTTCAACTCTCCCTGTTTCATGAAAGTTTCCAGTTATCTGCCCTCAGGTTTTTGTTCAATTTTATTTAAAAGAAAATTGTTAAGCCTTCATCAATGATTTCTCAGTTTCTAAGTTGTCTCTGTCAGCTGCAGCAGCACCGATACCAACTTCTAGAGAGCTCCTAGTTAAGACCTACCAAAGGTTGGGCTCCTGGTTTGCTCTCATGTGACCCCAATTCAGCAAAACAGTTAAATACGGTTACTGACTTCCTGTATACGCATGGATGTACTGACTGACTGAGACTAACTTCACGTCTGAAATTAAAGGCCTATACAAATCCCAGCACAAATTTAGGTCTGTAATTGCAAATTTCTTCTAGAAATTGCACTGCATTTCAAAAGAAAAAGGAAATTTGAACAATGCCACTCTCCTTGTGAAGCAGATTTTGAGGCAGTATTATTTTTCCTTCGAGAAAATTTTCACAGCAAAGGTACAAACTTTGGACATGTTCTGAAACTTTGTGGTAGGATTAGAGGCTGCAACTGCTTATGCTTTTATAGAGAATCTGTTCTTGAGACATACATGAGGCTGGCTGAGTTTTTCCTTCAGGATATTACTTTTTTACTGGAATTGCTACAGGAAATGTTGCATTTGGCTTGTTTATTCCTGCATTGATGGAATGTAGACTTGCAAACTTTTGAGCGATTCAAAAAGCATTATCTCTTTTGGAAATTTATGGCACATAAAACCAATAGCTGGTATCCAGAAACCGTTTTCCATTCATATTTTGGTGTCACTTAAAGAAAGGTGATAATCCTTCACTGCTTATTATTATTATTCATATTGTGGTAGTACTATATAATTCTTATCAGAATAAGGGCCCTGCTATAGGAAGAGTGTATTTGAGCACCACACTGCAATTAAGAGCTACAGCTGAGAAAAGAAAATACATATATCTACCTCCTTGAGTTAGTAGACAGGAAAGCACTGACCTTTGCAGGAAGTTTGCACCTCCAAGAGAGGAGCAATTGCCTCTGGCATTATCACTAGTGAGAGAAGATTTCTGATGCTATATGCTTAAGCTTACTTCAGTCACATGGATTCTCTACTGGGCCAGTTAGGGAAAAAACCAAAACAAAACAAAACAAATGAATGATTCAAAAAAACAATAGCCTTCAGTCTGGAATTAGGGTTGCTGCCATCAGTGGAAAGCTCACATCACTCAGCACGTGAGTTTCATGATTCTTCCATATTTTTACATACAGAATGTATTTCTGTGATTAATTATATTGCAAATCTTTGTGAAATTAGCATAGTATCAAGAAAGATCTTGAAGAAAAAAACTATTTGAATTTATTAATCAAGGGAATTTGTCTCAGTGTGGACACATAACTCTTAGAAACACAAAATCACAGAACCACAGAATGGTTGAGGTTGGAAGGGACCTCTAGAGATCACCTAGTCTAACCTTGAGCAGGGCCACCTACAGCTAGTTGCTCAGGACCCTGTCCAGATGGCTTTTGAATATCTCCAAGTATGGAGTCTCTCTGGGCAACCTGTGCCAGTGCTCACAGTAACTAAGTGTTTCCTGATGTTCAGATGACACTGCCTATGTTTCAGTTTGTGCCTGTCAACTCTGGTCCTGTTGCTGAGAACCACTGAAAAAAGCCTGGCTTTCTCCCTTCACGTATTTATAGACACTGATGAGGTCTCCCTGAGCCTTCTCTTCTCTAGGCTGAACAGTCTCAGCTCTCTGTCTTTCCTCATAGGAGAGATGCTCTCGTTCTTTCATCATCTTTGTGACCCTTCACTGGACTCTCCAGTATGTCCATGTCTCTGCTATACTGGGGAGCCCATAACTGAACACAGAACTCCAGATGGGGCCTCACTGGAGTTGAATAAAAGGGAAGGATCACCTCTCTTGACCTGCGGGCAATACTTTGCTTAATGCAGCCCAGGATACCATTAGCCTTATTTGTGTCAAGGGCACACTGCCAACTATGTTCAACCTGCTGTCCACCAGGAATCAGGACACAATGACTTAGCTAGATAACCTTCTTTGTTCCAGACTGTAAAAATAGATATTTTTTTTTAAAAAAAATAAATTAAAAATCTGTTGTAATATATTTTAATATGGCAACTTTACGTTTGACTTCTTAAGCAATGAAAAGAAGTCAAAAGAAGAGCCAGCAGATCAATATGTGTCTCTGAGTGGTGTCACCAGCAGAATTTTGGGTTTTTTCATCATGGGTCAGTTTACATGACACCAGGCCTGCTGGCAGCAGATGGGGTACACCTGTCTCAAAGGGGAAAAGGATCCTTGCACAGGAGTTAGCAGGGCTCATTGAAAGAGCTTTAAACTAGATTTGAAGGGGGAATAGGATAAAACCAGGCTCACTAGAGACAAGTCTGGGGGCAGCATGCCGATGTTTGAGGGACAGTGGGCTAGCAAGGTCCTTTGGTTTCACTTCCTTCTTGCTTTCTCACTTTTCAGCAAGACAAAATCCACCATTAAAAAAATAAGCTTGTATTTTCATGTGATGGGGTGAATATTAACCAGCTATTTTCATAATGGCCACATATGATTCTCCTATTAGAACTGAAAAAAATTCTCCTTCATCTGTAAATGTGTTTTGTTCTCCAACCTTCAGCATAATACTGTTTCTTCATAGTTCATTAACTTCACCCACACTGTCAAACTTAAGGGTATATCTGTAGATCATAGCATCAAAATTGCAACCATGCCTTGTGGGCACAGTGTCAGATCAGAAAAAAAAAAAAAGCAATTGAAGTCTAAACCAAACAAAACAATAGAATATGTATTTCCATTTGATGATTATAACAATACTTACATATATAGCAGACTAGATATGAGGGTGATTGGTTTTGCATACCCAGTTCTGAGTTAAGGCACCTGCACAATTAGTGGCTTCCATAACTGTCAATCTAAAGATGGCTCTACCTATGCTCCCAGTCATAGGCAGTAGTTAGTTCCTACACAATTCTATATGTTCAAGTAATACCCTAAAACTGGTCCTACCCAGCCCTCAAAGGTTTGGGTTTGGTTTGTTTTTTGAAGTGATCAGTAATTGATCAGTTGCATCTTATACTTATTCCTTTAGGGCCTCTGGTGTTACCCTGTACTTGCACTTTCATGGCCATCGTTATCATCCCATCCTTGTACTTTTGGGGGGCCCTTTTGTAGGCCCTCTTTTTCTTCATACAGCCTTTAAGAGGTGACTCGCTGATGATATAACTAAGGTCTCATTAGCCTGTTCAAACCATACATCCATCCTTGCTCAAAGGTTGTTGAAAAGCTCACCTCACAAACAGTGGACCATTAGATGGTATAGACATTTGTTTTGAAGTCAAGATTCAGTTCAAAATGAGAAGCTGCTTGTCAGTGGCTGAGCATAATCAACCCACCCTGAGAAACAGGTTAGATTAGGATACATTACTAACACATCTCCACACTTGTCATTTCAGAGTTGGATCCTGTCTTTGAATATAGACAAAGCTAGTGCACATATACTATCAAAACAATGTCATCATACCCTACAATATTTTTCTTAAGCAATATGGGGTCAGAAACAGTTCTCTGAATATCTTCCACACGTTGCAGAATCTTTGGATGTACTAAGAATTAATATCTCATCAGCAGGTATCTTCACTTATCTCATAATCAGTGCACTTGAATTGCTCGATATTTCTGCATAAATTCTTCTTCATTGCATTGTATAAGCTCTATTTTTGACCTAAAATTTTTAGTATAATTTCATTTACATGTATGAAAATTTAACTTTCACCATGCATAAACTGAGCTCACAATCAACACAAAAAAAAAAAGAACTTGCAGTTACACCTGGCATTATGCTGTGAGCCTGATGGAGTAAAAATATCTTAAGTTACTACCTCAAAAAAATCTTTATAGTGGATAATCATATGAAAGAATCGAGAAAAGAAATAGGATCATTATTTAATGATGGGCCATTTACACTGGGCAAAACTCTCCAGCCCTGGTTTTTTTTTGGTTCACTTTTAATTCTTCAGTTCAGTACCATGAGTTTTGTTGCTAAAGACATACCAAAATATGAGTCAAGTATATTTTGTGGTTTAGCCGAGTTCTTCTGTGCTGACAGAGTGGGCCACAATATGACACCCAAATTTAAGCATTTGCACATAAATGTTTGTGTGTGCAGCATGAATCTAAGCTCCTATTTTACCTACTGAATATCATAGGCTGAGTTTCATCTGCCAAACTGTAGGCATCTGGTGTCATTTGAGATGCTCCGGTGTACTGGAAATAGCTCTGTGGCATTGGCAGCTCTTACACATAACTTCCAGGAGATGCTTGACCTTTTAAAACTCCATCTGAAAGCCATATGGGCAACTTCTGGGCATCCCAAGTGGGACCAGATGGATACGTTTAAGAAACCGAATAGAACCTCCCTATTTAAGCATCTGAGTTAAGCTGGTACAGAGCAATGAGTTTATACAGCAAATAATCTGGCCAGTCACAAAGTACCTTCTTTAGACAGTAAGCTGAATTATTCCCAAGGTTCCATTGACTGGATTGACTAGAAGTCTACTCACTAAAATAGGTTGCTATTTCTTAGGCACAGGGATTGATTTGGGTATGTAGGCAGAAGTTTCAAATGCCATTTGATGTAACGCTAGACACTAGAATATCTGAGTCATCTACATGTGGTTGGCAACATCCATATGGACTAGGGTAGATGTGAGCCTTTTTGAGCTGCACACCAGCAGAAAATTCCAGGCCGCCTCAAGTGGCACTAGAAGTTTTGATAAGGGTGAGTCAAGCACTCCATGTACCTGTTGCCACATACATGTAGACAGACACAGGTGTATCAAGCTCAAACAGAACATTTTCCCATTTTGCAGGACATCCACATGACATCCCAAGATTGCCACCAACATGGAAATTAGATGCTATAGTACTAGTTTTGGTTTTACATCTGTTACTTGTGTTCTTTTTTATATAACTTCAGTAGATTTGGAGGCAATTTGCAATAACACAGGTTATTTGACAGTTTTGAAGAATGGGTGGAATAATAAGAATCAAGCTGAGAAGGTACTAGTAGACACTCTCATAAGCAAGCACAGAAGACCTGCCATTACACTTGAGTTCCGGACTTGGTCAGATCATGGGTGAGGTAAGATACCTGAGACTACATACAGTTAAAACAGCACATTCACAGTGAAAACATTTGGGCCCTTTAGTTTCAAAAGAGTAAGCATTCAACAGAGGGGAAGAAAACACCTTGAAAAGACGAAGAACAAAGTGCTGTCTAGGTAGAACTTGTACAAATACACAAATGAGAAATGTAACCGAGAAAATGGGTGGCACCATTCATTCATTGTCATTGCCCAGTTTTGACTGCAGAAGCTTAGTATCAGTCACAGGGCTAAACAAATACAATTCTGTGGTTTCTGGGTTTTAGCTAGTTCAGATTGTGAGACCAGCTTCTCATTTACCTTTGAAGGACTGTGCCATCACACACTATAATTCACTTCATAAGCAGTTCTCAAACAGTTCTCTGAATGTCTTTCAAAAATGCATTGTATACTTACATTGCTATTTATGCTTTCAAGTGAAGATGACAAAATACTGCATGCCACTGTGAAACTGGCAGCTTGGAATTCGAATATTCAGAAACAGAAAATGCTGAATAACAAGAACTATGATCATTGAACCAAATAATCTCTCTGGAGTTCTAGATGTGGTAACAAAGACTGACTTCACAACAAGATTGCTGAATCTATAAAGTCATTAATCAAAAAGCAGACCCATTTAAATGGACGCAAACATGCGAGGAACACTAGAACACAGCTAGCTGTATTTACAAAGGGACATTTATTTTTTATCTGAACAACCTGGTGGTGGACAGTTTTTACAAAAAAAATAACATATTGCAGAGAAACAGTTGAAAGAAAACAAATCAAACCTTTCTAAACAGTTTTGAGATTACATTAAAGTACAAAGTGTGAAATGAGCTGTGGTTTCCTCAACCCTAAAAATTCAATCAAATTTTACTATCTATTTCTGCTTCAGTCATCTATTTTCTTCAGAATGCTAATGTCAAAATGTTCATTAAGGTGCATTTTCTACCATTTGTTGGGAAGACGTTAATAGACTTGGAGTTTACTGGAATAGCCAATACACCGGAATATTCTGGATCTTATTTAGTGGCTATTTGACACAGCCCTCTGCCTCCAAAAATTAGTCTTAACAAGGTGTTCAGCCCAGCCAAATGGTTCACTTCCACTTGTGCACATCGATAGCACAAGACAATGTTGACATAGATAAGGAGAAAAAGCATTTAACTTTATAACAGTGACAGTTCTTCAGCCTTCAACCATTTGCTCCATGGCCCAAAAAGTCCTTAGGTAATCTTCTGGTGAGTAAGCAGGAAATAGTCAACATTACAGCAATGTCAACACCCAGACCACAGTTCCAGAGTTGTCCTCTGGTGTTACTGCACAAAACAAAAGCCCGTTTAGATGATTGCAGTGATCCTGATCAGAAGGCCATAGTACGTGGTTGATTTAGTGATCTACATAGCAGTTAACCTGAGTAGGTCTGTGCTGTGCCTTCAGGTTGTGTTGTGCTGTACAAGTCCTTTGGCTGCAGCCACCACCTTGTAACAGAGGAGTCTGTGGGCAGCTCCCACTGTGTGTCAGCAATTATGTCACCTCCGCAGTCTTGCCTTTATCTAGAAGTGCAGCAAGAAGTTCTCATCTGAACATTTTTTATGAATAGAGTTGTTTTCTTCTAAGAAAATTATATAATAGCTCAAATGACCATAAAGGAAAAAACACCCTCCATGGACAGGATCTGCAGCGTGCCATGGGAAAGTCCATCTGGGGTCCATCTGATGCTGCATGAACACAGGGTGCCTAGTGCCTGAAGGGACATAAGATCTACTTGCTGTCTATATTCTCTTCTTATTCTGACTCAGTAAACCAGTTATTAAGGCATTTGTTGTCAGGCCTTTTTTTACTGAGATTCAGCAAGAACCCTGCACTATCTCTCTCTCTCCTCACCCTTGCCCTGGTGCAGAACAGTATTATGATGTCTAATCAGTGTGATCACACAGATATTAAAATTTGTAGGCATAATTTCTTTGTTTCATCAATTTCCTTGTATTAAGGCAGCACAAGTATTACACTGGAGAACCACAATATTTTTCACATACTCAGAAAGACTGAATTTTGAGAAACTTCCCATCTTCTCTCTGCTCCTGGGAAACATTTCCAAGATGCAATTTCTTAGCGTTACGTGTAGCATCTGGGAGCATTACGCAAGGATCTGTCTAAAGGTTAATGGAAGAATATGCTTACAACCCAGCAGCCAGGCTCTATAAAGTTTTATACAAGGTACTTCTTAGATTAACATAGAAAGTTTTTTTCACGGGATAATTAGACTACTCACTTCAAAGTGGCACTTAAATAATTGTGATGACATCTGCTAAGTGCATTTTGAGACAGTCCTTTATAATTAATTACTCATTTTCATGAATCATGCATCCATCTGAAGTATACCTGTTACCAATAAGATGTTGGTAATGGAAATTTAATAGCATTTGAATTTTTTTAGTGCATTTTGGAGTTGAGATTTTTGTCCATTTTTGGTGGACATTATATCTGCATTATTTCAGTTAGACACCCTGGGTTAGACACCCCTGATTCCCTGGGCTTTATCTATACCTGCTAAATCATTGAATGTTCAGACACTGGCAACAGGCTCAAGCTGACAGAGATGAACAGGCTGTAAAGCTGTAGCAACTTCTTTTCTGTGCAGGCGATGTCTCGTGTGCAAAATCACTCCTGAGGATATGTGAAAAAGGACAAGAATTATGGTATGCTCTACCTGTGTCCCTAGTGCTTGGACAGTTTCAAATATATTATTTTCATAGTACAACACGTACATATATTTTTGTATATTATGTTTGTTTGGTTTCTTATTTTCAATGAGAAAACCTTTCAATTCATGGATATATAAAACTTGACTTAAAATGAATATGGTTTTTTTAAGATAGGATAATGTTTTGCTAACAGAATTATTACTAATAAACTATCACTACTGAGTAATAGTATTTTATATAGAAGGTTATCACATCTAAACAAAGTCCTTAGCTATATATATGTCTTCAAAAAGCATTATTAGAACTTTCCACCTCAGGTGTATCAATAGGAGAAATTTCTGGCTCTGGCTGACTGACTAATAGCTATGTTTGGTGAGGTGACATGGCTCTATTTCATTTTTAAGTGTTATGTAGGTCTCCTATATTTCTTCCTTATCCTCCAGTCTAACTTTTTCTAGATGTAGCCTTCCAGAGCATCCTACTTTTTACTTTTTGATTTGCTGGATGCAAATGGACCAAAAGGGAAAATGTACTACTCTGGGATTCCTATCCCAGAGTCTTTAGTTGTTGAGAAGGAATTTCAAAGACTATTTCGCCTTCATCATTTATAGGCAGCGTGATGTCTAAACAGCAAATTGCACAGTATCTGGGACTAAGACTCATGTATTCTGACAAAGGCCAAGGAGCTACTTTACAAATATAAAATAAAAAAAATTAAGGCAGTTGCAACTACTGCAATACAACAGTAAATAAATATCTATGCAGTCAGTGGTATCTCACTCTCGTCCTCATCTATCTAACGGGAGGATAAAGAGCAAAGAGGCGGGTACTTCTTGGAAGTTCACAGCAATGCAACATGGAGCAATGGGCACAAGTTGCAACATGGGAAGTTTTGACTAGGCTCTTTTCCCACCAGTTAACCCATAGTGGTTAAGTACTGTCACAGACAGCCCAGAAATCTTGTGGGATCTCCAACTTTGGAGATAACCAAAGCTCAACAGGACAAGGCCTGACCAACATGCTCTAGCTGACCCTGCTTCAAGCAGGAGGCTGTGCTAGATGGTCTCCAGAGGTCCCTTGCAAACAAAATTATTCAATGATTTTGTGAAATACTTTTAGTCCTTTTCCTTCACCATGAATAAGTTTGGTCTGTGATTCAGTCAGCTTTCCTAAAAGCCACACAATCTGATAATTTGATTTTAATTTAAATGACTACTCTGGCAAATATGTGAATGTTATGTCACGGTTTAAAACGTGTTATAACTTTGTAAGGGCCTCACCCTGGCACTTACCATGATAAAGCTGTTAGTGGTTAAAAAGTACAGTAAAGGTTATTCCTATTATTTTAATAAACATATCATAAAGACCTCTCTATTGATACCCTGTTAGTCTACAATGAATTACGATACTTGTATAAATATAGCATAGATTTTACACATCCTGAAATTCTATTTTAAATGAAATATACTGATCTGAAGATGTCATTCAGGCGGCATGTTTTGCAATTACCATCAGTAGCTAACAAAAGATTATCAACAAATCATCAGTAACTTAATTTATACATAGGTTTTTAGGATGTACAAGAATGAAAGTTTAACGGTGAATAAAACTTCAGTTAACAGGGGAGGTTGCGCTGCCAACTGCAAATTAAAGTCACCTGAAGTATTGTTCAAGGCTCTTGTGTAGTGCTGTAAGTATTTAGGTTTTCTTCTTTTTTAATTAATTACTTAGTGCTGCTTTTTATATGACTTGTTATGTATTTCTGATGTGCACCAGAATCATAAATCCCAGCACAGCCGATAAGTGTAGGAAGATCTCCTCTGGGACATAGTACCACTGTCAATTGAATGCAAAATAACTGGTGCTTTGATAGTGATAATATTACCTTGACCAACTACAGTGACTTAAATAACTGTACAAAACTTATGAATTCACAAGAATCCTGTGGGCAATAATATTTGTTTAAAATCAAACCGGATTAAAATCTAGCAGATAAACCAAAAAAATTAAAAAGATGATAACTATTAAGAGCTGACTATTAACTATTTTGGTTGGTGAGCAAAGGTAATCTCAAGTAGAAAGTTTGTATTTTGTAGTATGGGGTAAAATTGGTGAAGTGGAAGTGTTATTTTTGGCATCGGCCAGTAATGACAGCTGGATTCTGACTTCCTCTTAGCCAAATGACTGTATGAAGATGTAAGTACTCAGTGGCAGCTCACCTATGTCCAGCTGAACGAGCTGAGGAAGCATATATTTTCGAAGCAGAAACTTCAGTTCCTCTGCATTTGCTTCTGTTCTGAGGCAGGTGGCCCATCAGCATTTCCTTTGAACTCACATATTTAATCACCATCCTTCATCGTTCAGTTCACCTATACAACTGTTAACACATCCCTTGCAGCTTCCTTAGTTGTAAGCAGGAGCTACATGAGTTTAAACAATCAGGAATTAGGATTTTACCTAACATAGGCAATATCAGACAAATGAAAATTATTTAACTTCTAAAATCTGAAATTACTTCTGTAAAGATAATGTTGGCAAGGGTGGTCACCATTACAGAACAGTCTCTATACAGGAAAAGATCATCAGTGAAGCAGAAATCTGCACCTGGAGAAAAAGAAATTAATAATTCTGGAATACAATTAAAATATAGAGAAGATAAAAGATGAAGAGAACACTCATTTTTTCGTAACACAAGGAGTAGGTGGCACTTACAGAAAAAGTCATTCAGTAGGTTTAAAAGCTGCAGTAGGCATTGTGTTTGGTTGCTTTGTTTTTTCAAATAGTCCATGATTAAACTGCAGACCTTATAGCCACACGATATCACCCAAAAGTATTTATGTATTTAAAGGGAATGGGACATTCATAGAAGATGGGACCCAGTCATGTCTCTGAAGTCTGATGGTCCAGAGAAACCTCTGGGTTGTAAATTCACTGAAACACAACTTGTTCAAAGATGGGTAGTTTTACTGACCTCTAGATATCATATAGTGCTTATACTCTTTCCCTAAATATCTGCTGCTGACCAGTATCTGAGGTAGGATTTTGAGTTATTCTGTATGGACATTTGACCTACAGGTACAGATCAAAGGCTGTAGCTAGAAAATACAGCCAGAGAATGTAGTCAGAGAAATCTTGAACCACAGAGTTTTATTTCAGTATCACAGATACATAGTTTAAATTTGTATTTAGAGGACCTAATAAAAGTAATTATTTTCTTCTCATTTTTCTTAAAATTAGAAACATATATTGCCGTGAACATTGGAACCAGCAATGTTTAGTTTCCATTAGAGTTGTACCTGCTGGTTAACTTTGAACACCAGTAGTATGGTTTCTTTTCTTTACTCCTTGCCAAATCTGTTTTTTATTTTTTCATCTTAAATTGAGTGACATGTTAAAAAAATTGAGGAAGAAATGTAGGCAAACACATATAAGCATGACCATGATTGTATAAAGCTTGCTCTTTCAGGACATGTGGCTGTGGTAGTCCCTTTTCATGTCCTCTGCCCTTGCTCTCTACGGTTATCTGCAGCAGATGTTCAGTGACACAGTTCTAGCCATTTCTTCTCTTTGCTCACAACCACTACCAATTGTAGCTATCGCCCTAAAAAAATTCAAACACTCTGAAACTATTCTACCCAAATAAATCAGAAAATGTGATCCTATCAAGCTTAAGACAAAAGAAATCAATATTAAATGACAGTCATTTAAACCAGATTTGTATGTTCCATTTCATCAACTTGAATTATGCTTTTAAATGATTCTCAACATTTAGTAATTATGCAGTTTTGACTAAAGTAAACTATATACATGAACAATACTGGCAGTGAATCTGCCACCATTTGTTTTCAGAGTTAGCACACCAGTGACATGCATACAGGAGTACGTTAACTTTCAGCTATATGTTTATTCACATCAAAGACTCAGAAATGTTTAATTCTATTTGATGAAAATTTGAACAACATATGGGGGAAAAAAAAAAAAAAAAAGGTCTTATTTTCAGTGCATTCCCAGGCAGATTTGGCTCACAGATTTCATCCTGCTAGGATATGATTTCTAAAATTCTTTCCTGCCTAAACCATGATGATTCTAGTGTTTTATGAAAAGTTATATTTTATAAATGTAACTTACTTTGCTCTTATATTGAAACCAAAAATAGGTAAGATTGAAAGACAGACAACAGTCTTGCTGAAATTGCTGGGTTTGGTAGACAATTCCTCAATTTTTTTCTTGTGGATAGCTCCACTAGTGAATAAACACTCAGTTACTTTTGAACATTCTTGACATGGACATATACATCTGCATAGGTACACCAGCAAGGTCAGGAGGCACTAAATGTATGAGACAAGAAAATATTATGAACAAAATCATCTTTCAAAGATGATCTCCTTCAGTGTTAAGTACATAACCTTTAATAGCCAATTTTCCTCAGCTATATTATGTTTTTGCTTAATTTATTTGACTCTTCTTGGTCTCCTGCTGGTCCAAGTAAGAGCTTCCCAGATATCTGAATCATTACAGCATTGTGTTTTAGGTACTTTCCATGGTAAGTGGAGCTAAGAAAACAACAGTAGAAAATTCTCTTTTTTTAGCCTGGGTCTATCTAGTTCTGTGTGGAAGAACTTAGATCTCAGAGTAAGAACAATTTTGCTCAAGATTGTTTAATCCATATGGTTTTTAACCCCTTCTGAGTGGTTGCAGTGCAGTTGTTATACTACTAATCACTCAAGACCCATGTCTAGACCCACGAATCCCAGCTAATTAATTAATTTGTGGCAAACCCACAGTGAGGCTCAGCTGGCAGCTGTGTGTCCTCTCACTTCAGGCTACTCTCTGCTCACTGGAGGAGAGAGCAGAGACACAACGGCCTTCCTACCTGCTCTGACCAGCTGAGGTAAAACCTTGCTTGGGGACTCCAGATAGCACAATCAGGGCTCATACAGTACTGCTCATACAGTTCCTTTCTAGTGATCTCTGAAGGAAAGAAATTTGGGAGGAAAAGGGCACTGGGTACCTCAGTAACCTGCAGCCACCCTTGCCAAGCCTTTCTCCTTTCTCCTTTCTCCTCCAGCTTGGCATTGATAGTATCACCTTTATTCCCTGAATCTCCTCTTTCAACTCCAGCACTGCCCAATGAAATAATAATTATTCAGACAAAATTATAAAAAGTTGGCATCTGAGGCTCTCAGACAAAAAGCCCATTCCCTTGGTGTGAATAGGCTGTGGTGTAGACAACTGTTTCAGGCTCCAGAAGTGGGTGAAGACCTCTCCTGCACCAGCTCTTTCCAGCACTGCTTTACTGCTGCCATCCTGATGGTAGCTGAGCAGGTCAAGGCAGGGGTTTCACTGAGCACCTCAAGGATGCTGAAAGGAGGAGACAAGGTCAAGCCTTAATTTCCCCAGACCTTTTGGTTCCTTTGCTATTACGGGGCCTTAGCAACCCTCCATCATCTTATCATCACACTACTCAAGAAGACCCATGAAGATCAAAATAAATCTATTAAAAATACATATAAACTGAAAAAAAAATATTATACTGAATGATCACTGGAAAAATGACACCATATATGCAGTATGATGCCATAGATGCTTACATTAAAGCAATTGTCTCTGTAGACACAATGCAACTTTGATTATTTTTACCACACAGTCTATATTATCAGAGAAGTAACTATTTACATATCTAACCCCTGAGATTCTTAAAAAGAGATGGCTGGAAAAAAGAATGCTTTGTAAAAACATTTGGAATATATATTTTGCCATTTTTAATTTAAATTATAGGATTTTAAACAATTTTTCATTAAATTGGTTATTGGGTCCTTGTGATTGCAGTCCACCACAGAAAAGAAAGGCCATAAGGTTTAAGAACCAAGTCCTTCTTCAAGTCTGCAGCTAAATGGGTCCAAGTTCAGATTTGTTTTGTGAATTAATTAATTCCAGACCATGCAACTATATTTAACTATTATTGCAGCCAGTGACATATTTGAGAACTGCTTCTTTCAGTAAGAAATAAAACCTATTTTGGCATAGTTTAACAGGTCAGCCAGTGAATCAGCAAGTTTATGAAAAGCCAGAACTGATAAAAGCTGCTGTGATCTTGGAAAAAAGAGTCAAGTAAGTAATTTCTGCCACTGAATTAATTATGTGGAAAAGGAGAAGTTGTCCCTGACTGTCTTCGTTCCTTATTGTGAATCTGAGACCAAATGTAGTGAATGAAGCCCATTGTGCTTTCTGACTCGTATCCCACAGTGTTCCAAAGGAACATGAGATCTTCTGCTCCAAGAAGAAACTTAGATGACTGCTTTGATTAATACAAGGTAGTTATGCAACCTGATTTGTTGCTCAGGATTTTTTTATTCAGACTTCAGTTTTGCTCAATCCTGCTTCACAAAGCAGTGATGCAGCAAATTAATCCCTGCCTCAATTAAGACGCTGTAGTCATTTTGCCATGACAAAAATCTCTTGCCACGGTGAAAAGGAGGATTCCATAAGCAATGAGATATGAAGTTATTTATCCTCAAAAACTGTCACGAAAAATAAGGAATATTGGCACATATAGTGTACAATTATGGATTAAATTACAGTCAAATAGAATAAAATCGGGCTTCCTTTTAAAATGGTGACCAAACCCACCTATCATTTGAATTTTCTCTTATGGAACATGAACATGTCAGTCTTACAATGTGATCAAAAGTTTCATTTCAACTCCTACAGTTGTTGTATTTGGTTTATTATATTGCAACAGTTTAGAAAAATAAAAATAAAAACTTCATGGGAAAAATATTGTTAAACCATAAAAACCATTTTGTATGAAAGTCATGGTACCAATCTGAATTTAATGGGGCAGCTTGACATACAACAGTGATTTGAATAGAAATGCAAGCTAGGCATAGAGTGGGATGGCAATGACAGTGGTCTGCAGCAAGGAAAAGAAGGGACAAAGCACAGGGACTAGTGTGGGAGACGTGAGGAAGTACATGAAACACAATGAGGAGAAGACATTGGACTCAGGCTTGGAGGCAGAAAGTTTATCAGTCAATCCAGGAATAAAGCATTCTTTTCAGCTTCTATTGAAATGTTTTCCTATTTCTTTCTACATTTTTTCTGCTTTTTTTTCAATTTCTGCTGCTTAAAATAAGTGTTCATAGATATTTCTTGTGTGCTTTATTTTTAGAGAACTAGCAGTAGGTAGTTACACCTCCTTACTCCTGTATTTCTGAGCTGCTGCCTCAGGTTTAAGTGTTCAGCTGTGAGCTCTACAGTTTGAAAATTTGCTGCTTTCACATTGCTCTTTTAAAGAAAATCCCATTATTGAAAACAGAGATGCTTGCAAAAATTAGCCAAGGGCATTAACTGAAAGGAGTTGCTGTTTAATATTTTTCTATAAATAGCATTAATCACAGTGCTTCTCCTCTGAAGAGACCAGCTGTTGGGACTTTTTAAGAAATAGACACCTATTATACAAGAAGCTGAATAAATAAATGTTGCTACTTATGTGAGAAATATAAAAACGTGTATCTATATATATAGGTTTATATGTATATATTTGGAACATATGCACTGAATTTGAAATACATATATATCAAGTATATATATCAAATATATTTGAGATCTATGTGTATATATATAATATTAAAATATAGATATATTTCAAAAGTGGTGTATAAAGGATTGGACTGACAGTATCTCACAGCAGAGCTTTTAGCCTGCCACAGGACTCGTACATGTTAGACAGAAGCAGTCCCTGGAGAGTCTATTCAGAACAATTTCTCTAAGGCGTCTTGTAGTTAGGGTAGTTTCAAACTAGGTGCTTGTTCTACAGCTGGTATTCCAGGTGAAACTGCTATTTAACATTAGTTGCAATGTATGAGATACAAATATTTTTATGTCATAGGTAGAGCACAGGCATTTTAGGATGCAGGCTGACCTCAGCTGTTAGACAGATATATCCAATGACAGTGTGCTTGAAGTGGGGAAATAAAGTGTAATGTAAGTTATGTAAGCAATTCCCACAGGTTTTCCTCAGTACTTTCCCCTACTTCCAGAATTCATTATCATTGATAATAGGGAGGCTACATCAGAAATAAAAAGTTACCCTAAAAGTATGCTTTATTTTGTTTCGTAAGTAAAGGTTAGGTGTCTATGTCACTAGAAAATGTATTTCATTGGAATGTCCATGACTGTTTTTTTAGACATTCACTCAAATGCAGGGGGTGGTTCTAATCTGGACAGCAGTGGGGTCCATCCCCATGGGAACTTCCTAACCCTCAATAAAATCTTACTCTGTTTTGGTTTTACCCATTGCTAAGCAGGGATGGCACATGTCAGCACTGAGCCCAGCACCATGACACACCAGGACAAGATGTACACACTGTCAGAAGTAGATTTCACCACCTAGTGGGAATCCGCACCAGCTAAAAACTGCTGGATCCACAGTTTCAGTGGTATTTGCTTCACTGTCATTAGAATTATTTCACTCTTTCAGTTTAAATCCCTATTTTTAGAGCTTTAAATACTTGCTTATGACTTAAATCTTAGCATGTGACTACATGAGGTATTGAAACATCTGAGCTCACACTTTCTCCTGCTAAACCAGTATTGCATGTACATACAACTGTTGCATATAGCAAAGATTTCTGAAAGTAGATGCTATCCTGCCATCTATAGCTTCTTCAGAAAGCTTATAGCTGTCAAAGCAAGGATCAGAGGAGGTCTAGAAAGATATGTAGAATCTCTGAAAATACCAGATTCAGGCACAGCAAAATAATTTCTATACTGCACAGCCATGTGGCAGTTCTCATAAGCAGGAGGTTAAACAGAAATGAAGAGTGTGATGTGAATACTTCCTCAAAGCCAGAAAAAAGCCCAACCTATTTACAGCAGAATTAACTCCTGATTTGCGATTCAGAGCACACATTTATACCAGCATCAGAAAATAGTCCAGGTCACTAGCTCTCTGTATAGAGTCAGTAGACAATGAACTACCAACTTTGGCAGAGTTTTGGGCCAGGTCAGGTAACATCTTCCAAAGAACTCATGAGTATTTGAATGAAGTGTGCCTTGCTCATCCCACCTCCCAGTTCTGAGGCTGAACTTTTAATTGTTGCTTGCTAAGAGCCTCAGTGCCAGAGAATGGTATTTGGCACATTTAATTTGCTAGTAGAGATATAGCCAGAGGGTCTATAAAGAGTGTTGTCAGAAGTATAGCAGATTTCAGATGTCATCTAAACTGCTGTGATTCTTTAAGGTTATAGGGATTGTAATACACACAGCCAGTAAGTAAATGTAAGAAAACCTGAAATATGGCTTGAATGATTTTATTAAAAAATCTATATCTGTTGATTAGAAACCAGAGGAACACAACTCTAAAGTAAAACATAGTAACGCACAGTAATTCCACAGATAATTTTATAGCACTGTAAGTATATATCCCACATATCAAGTTCAGATTCTTAAAGATATTATTTTAATTGTACTTTAGCCAATTAATTATTTCCAACACAAACATAAAGGAATAACAAAACCAGCAATAGGCTTACCAATACTTACAACTTTAATTTTCTGGTAAAGGAATATGAGACCATTAGTGAGCTCAGAACGTTGTCCCTCTGGAGTAAAATAAAATAGCTTAATATTATTGGAGCTGCTTAAAGCATAGAGCTAATTTATTATCCCAAATTAAAGTATTTTCATTTCATTGTGCTGAAGAAATAATCCCTCAAGTATTTATAATGCATAGATACATAACAATTGGTATTTTTGTTTAATAGCGCATAGAAAATAAGGATAATGGATTTTTGAAAAGTAAGCTTAGCAGCTTCAGGTACTTGAGGAAGCGATATACAGCCAAAGTGCTTGAATGGCCTCTTAAAATTAGTTTCCTGGTTTACACAAGATGTAATATGAAAAGACATGGTCCACCAACCTTATTTGTCTCTCCATTTTAAAAGCCTGCTATCCATGTTGGTAACTTAACTGTTTGTACATTATAGTCCTTTTTCATTCATAAACACCTCAAAAAACCTCACTAACTGTGATGGAAGAGCAAAAGTGGAAAGGACAGAAATAGAAGAAAGAATCTTGAAATGTTGGCACAGAAGAAAAAGCAAATACAATGTGAAGGCAATTTAGAATTCAAATGCAGTACTGGGAATGCAGGTGAAATAAAGGCCTGAAAAAAACCTACTCACTGATGTCTTCATGAAGGTGAAAGGAGTTGCAAAAAGCAATAGCATAAATATATATTTTTAAATAAATTGCTGTCTCTGAGACATTTAACTACGTTCAATTAAGTCAAGAAGAACAAGTTATCAGACCGTGCCACAGAAGTTTGCAGATCATTGCATTCCAAACAAGAATAAAGCTTTTGAAAGATCCTACTGTAATTTCATAAAGCATGAAAAGGTAAGAAGCATTTGAAATATTTAAAGCAGATTTTTATATTCTTCAGTTAAACATCCAGTTATGATGAATCTTTAGGCCCTGCTTGGGGTCAGATATTAATGGGTGTTGGTAGCCTGAGACTAAGAGGATGACATTAGTAGAGGTTGATGTTAGTTCACTATACTGTAGTGAATTAGAAGCCAGAGCAATTCACTCAGCTCCGATTGTATATTCTGGCAAGGCAAAAAGGAGTACACCGCAAAACGGAAAATCAGGCTCCCACACAGCCATTTATTCCAGTAAGTGCACAAAATACTAACAGCTTAGCCTTTTCAGCAAGAGACAATTAATACAGTAGATGTGGAATGAAACACCGTTTCAGCGTCCTGCCTTTAAATAGAAATGCTGTAAGGAAGATTGTTAAAATGTTCAGACTGGAAGAGTACACAAAGGAGCAAAGCACAAATTTTCTGCAGAGACGAAGCAGCACCGCTCAGAGCAGCGGCAAGCTGCATGAAGATGGCAGCAGCTGCAATCAAGGGAAATTCTGATCACCAGGAATCATTTTAGATGCATCAGCATCAACAGCACTTCTTCACAGAATTTGTTCAGAAAACTTTCAGGGCCGGACAGATTTCATCTAACTTTAAGCATATACTTGCTAGATGTCAGAGATGGTCCCCCAAGTTACTCAGGCAGTCAGTGCTGGAGAAATAGCTAATCTTAAAAACATAACTCATTTGACTCATCCTAAATGCCTGTTTTAAGAAGAGATTAACTCCACCTTTGAAACTACTTTCATTCCATCTTTGCATCAACTGCAAAAGTCCACATGAATCACTGAGATGTAGCTCAGGTAAGTTGTATAACATCAGTTAAATGTATTCTAACTCAGGCATCACAAGAGCTCAAGAAGACAGAAACAAAAGACATACACAGAGAAAACAAAAATGCAGTTTAAGAGAACAAACTAAATCAAAGTAAATTAAATGAAAGAAATAAAAAAATATATAAATAGGAAAATAAAAAAAATAGAAAAGAGGGAAATAAAAAAGAGCGCTTAAAAATAGAAAAAGGGAACAAAATCCTACAGCAAATAAGTTAGTGAGATCATGCTAACGCCCATAACAAAGATGAAGTCTCTGTGAAAATGCATTCAAGAAATGCCAGATCTATGCTGCAAGCTTTGCATAGTTGTTTTTTTTGTTTTTTTTTTTTTTTTTTTTTTATGCTGAACAATCAATTACACCCTGCTTCTGGATTACTATTCCCATTTTCACATAAATTTGTTTTAGGGACCTGAAAAAGCAGCTGTTGGACAAGCAGGCCAATGTTTAATATCGGTATCTATTAGACATGGATTTGAACTTTGATAATGGCAGGAAATAAATCACAATTAGATTGTTAAAAATTTAAGTATTTGTAAAAGAGAATGGTTTTAAGCACAGCACAATGGTTCTGTCTATATTAGCACTAGTGACAAGCAGATCCATAGGGAAAATCTTGGTGCCCAGAACCCTGCATTTACCCTATAACCCTTCCAAAGTACTCTTACATAAAAGCATTATAACTGCTACATAGATTTTGGAGGAAAAAATGAGTTTGGGCCAGCTGATACAGAGTATGGCTGTCGGATCATTAATCTTGCACACTATTTATATAATATTAACTGTGAAAGATACTGTCATACATCTAGCTGTGATAAGGCATTTGTCTTGATAACAAATAGATGGTAGTACATGCATACACTGCATATATGAATAGAAATGTGTAGGCTTCCATCTTTCTTTCATGAGAGGTATCTTTATGATTGAGAGGTAATTTTGCATTACTAAGGCTATTTTCTGCTATCTGCTACAGAATAACTTACCTACGTGATCTGAGAAAACACTGAATATTGAATATTCTGTCCTCCCTGTTGTGCGTTAGCAAATAACTGAGCAAGTGTGCAAACGTGCCAGTGAAGTGCATCAGTGATGAAGTACATGCACTGTGTGAGTATCTGCCTACTGACAAAAGCAGTTTGATTTTGCTAATAACAGCTTAATGGATAAAGGGGATTCTAAGAAATTGTGGTTGTGATCTGTGTTTTCCCCCAGCTCAATCCACTATCAGAGAAGGGAGATTACAATGGTCCATCCAACCTACCTGTAGCTATCTCAAAGCAACCACCTAGAGTCTCTAAAATACCAAACATCAGCTTCTAATGAGTTTCATACCTTTGGCATTTCTTGTGTCTTTTTCTCCTTTGACTATCAAGAAGGCTTAGATAGGTCTGGAATAGATACCAAGCTTTCAGATGACTGAAGCACGATGAAACCTTGCCACAGTGATGTCAAAATAATATGTATAACTCTTTCAGTGAGGTTACTTTCTTCACAGTGGAGATGTATGTATATCACGCATATAAGAATTACATCCCAAAATTACTTCTTTATCTTAGATGTTTTGGTATTCCCCTGTGCACTGATGAAGAACAAAGGACAAGTTTTGTTAAAGGGAAGTCATATGTGAAACAGTTAATGCTCTAAAATTAGAAATCCTGAGCACCCCAAACTGCTTAGTTGCATATAATCCTCAACAAATTAATCAATATAAAGAATAACATTTCAGTTACATTTTTAAAAAATGCATCCCTGGTTTTTGAAATTCTTTTGACAAATAAGAGATACTATACAACCATGAGCATAGTCAATAACATCAGGTAAAACTTTCACATTGGGTTATACTCACCTTCGAATACTGAATATGCCTTGAACCTTCAAACTTTTCACACTGATATTGAAATTTGCATCTCTTAGTAGTTCCAGTGGAACATAACGTTAAAAGGTGTAATGAAATTGCATAGCTTGACAACCTGTAAATCATGGACTATAAACCTTCACTCTGTTTCTTCTCTTTTGGGTCTAATAATACACATTTGCACTAAGTAGCAGTTGAATTTTACTACTCAGTGCTTCTAATCTGATACTAAAAACTAACCTTGTGAAATTTTTTTTCCAGGATAAGGACCAATAAGAGATTAGAGCAAGCTGGTAGATAGAGGACAGCTAAATATTTTGCAAGGAACCGGGAGATAATGCTAGTGTATTTCTTTCAAGCCTACCAAGCTTGCTGTCATAGTCAGACTTACTGTTTGAAACTGCATACATCATTCTATTTACTATATCAACTATGGCAGAGAGGAGTTAAGTTCAATGACTGATAGGTCTGTTGCCGTCCTAAGAATAGTCATGAAAAGTAGTCACATTTAAAAATAAACAGACAAAAAATGTTATTGTACTCTCTGATGGGTGTGTTTTTACATTATATTTAAAGAGTTCTTGAGTTCCAAATATTTAAACAGATCATCTCAAAAATATTTATAATTTCCTAACTGTGTCCGAAGTATCAGCAAAAGAATCAATTTATAATCTCAATATTCTTAAAAGTCTTTACACTTTCTGGTCTGTTGTTTGTGATTTCCATTACCTGTTTTCCCCAAAGGTCACCCACGAGCCTGTTTGCTTTCACGGGATCACAAGTACAGTCTGGTCACAGAGCTGCAGTACCTACATTTCATCTTTCTTTCCTGATTCATTCTGTTTTCCTCTTGGTGTATTCTCTGGAGATTGCATGCTTCTTCTTGCTCCATTACTGTTATAAAACTAAAAATTGCAGGTTTTTCACAGTGCTCATATCACTTTCCTGATTTTTTTTTTAACCTTAAATCTTGTAGTATTTTGAACATTACTATAGCCTCCCCGGCTCTGAGTTTGAGCCAATGTGACAAAAAGCAATAACCTCTTGCATGGCACATATCCCAGCATGAATAAAGGCATCCCATTGCTGAGACACTGAGGTTAAAATGAATTCATATTGATGGTGCTTTATGATTATTCTTTTTAGGTTATTTTGTTTATTGCCTTTGCTGCTCTGTTTCCGCTATGATGATTATACCTACATGAAAATGTTTCTTTACATGAAACATTGAAATAATTTAACTTATCTTTTTTAAAATAAAAAACCCCTGTACTTAAACCTCTTTCTTTAAATAAAATTTTATATTAGTTTCAGATCACAATGTTCTCCTTATCTACTCCAGTTTCTATTCTATTACAGTAGGCTTTAGAGTTTTACAAGTTACAGACACTACTTAATCTGTTAAGAAATGATTTTGTTAGGTCTCTGATGCATTTTACATGGGGAAGAGCTGATGCCTCCAAGATTTAAGAGTTTCACCTTTGCCTCAAACATGTTAGAGCTATTTTTTTAGACAGTTTGCTCTGAGATCCAGCCCTCAGTATATTAGCACAGGTGCCTGGAAAGGTTAGTGCTTGCAATCACTTCAGGTCGATAACTGATTCATGTAAATGTGTATGTTATGTGTGTCGAGAAGAAGCAATACTAAGAAAATTAAGAACCCTTGGCTCATTGATTTGTCCTCCAGAAGGAAAAAAGAAATGGAAAGAGCCCCATACAAGTTACTAACTGGCAGTCAGTCAGCTTTCTTTGCTACAGGGTTGGATTACAGGTCAGGTATATAAAGGCTGCTTTTTCTATTCCCACTCCAGGTGTACAAAGCTGCCATAAACCCAGCTGAGTTTATGTTGAAGGATTATCTGGAAATAGTCTTGTAGCTTCTGCATAAGATCTCTGTGACTTTTATAGGTCATGTGGACAAGAAAAAAGGAGATAAGGATAGCATGAATCTAACTTTAGCTAATGTCATGCCTATAATACATTAAAGACATGTGGCTTACTGACAGTGATTTTTCAGATAATATGTGAACTATATGAATAGTTTTCCAACCAAATAATCATTTTAATGTCTGTTACAAGGCTTGGGTACACTTCACAACGTTTTTTATCTCTTTGTTTAACCTTACAGAAATTGCCACTTGTGTAATTTCCAAAAATGCATAAGGCTTTCACTATTAATAGACTTCTTATCCTAAGTCAATTAGGAGCTTACTGAAAGTTCTGTCTGCCAAGACTTTTCCTTCCAAGTCTGTCTGCCTTTTCTTTAAGTTTCAAGAGCAGCAATTCCATTAAAGTCCTCCTACATTTTTAATGACTGAAGTATTCATTCCCTTACTGTAAGCATTGCCCCTAACAGGACTTCCAAAATTAGAATGCTGAGACATCGTAGAATTTAGTTAAGTAGCAACACACTATTCAAAACTGACATGCAAAAATTTAATTGAGTATTCATCACAGAAGATGTCAATGGCTTCCACATTTTTAAAGTCTTCCACTTCTCTAATACACTTCATATATTCACATATGTTCTCATTCGTTCCAGACCTCATTCCTTAAACACTATCTGTCCTTGAAAGAGTAAAAAGAGCACATCTAAAGCAGTTTGAACATGTCACAGAGTCAAATAGCTACTTGAAATGTTTATATGTTTTTGTTTAAATATTTCAATTGTCTTACAGCATCAGTTGTACGCGAAAAAATAATTCCAGTTAAGATACATCAAAGAACGAAAAGTTTTGAAATAGACATCTTGTCAAATAAAACTATTGAAAGGAAGACTTACTAATGAACAATTCATCAGTGTTGTGGTATCTATGTTATTTTCTGCCCCCGTCTTTGTATCAGAAGTCACTACTATATATTTTGAATATTGTCTCAGGGCCACACTTCATATCACAGAATACATGCAGCTTTGAAGGAAGCCCATGCTTAGGTAGAGACTTCAGGTGAATTTCTTAATGTAACAGAGGAAGAATACCTGGATTAATTCCATTTATCTGAAACAGGTGCCCAGCCTTGGCTTGTGTGGGCATCCTTGCAGACAGCTGTCAAACCAGGAGGCATCTTTAGCGAGGGCCCAGCTACCCACATGGTAAGGACAGAAACTATTCCCATTGCACAAAGGGCCATAAGAACAGCTCTCATCCACAGGACTCCCACATTGTGCAAGAGGGGAAGGAAGCAGAACAACAGCTCTTTGAGTTTTGAGGCTTCTTGGGAAGAAAAGGGAGCTTTTGACTCAGTTGCTGCAGACCTCGCAGTCTGTATTACAGTTGATGAACGTTTTTTGATGAATGCTACCAACAGCAGGACTTCTGCTGAAGCTTTTCCTTGGATTTGTGTACCTGCAGAATACATTTCATTATCCAGCACAGGAGATAACCTTCCTATATTACAAACTTAGCAAAAATGTATAAAGTAAACCTATTGTACATAACGAGTATGTGATTTGTGACCTCTCACAGTTTGATCAGCTCAAAGCAAATGTTCACTAGAACATGCCGAGGCACTTTTCCACAGCAAGAGGTCTTTCCATGCCAGGTTTCAGCACTTGATACCAGCAGCAGCAGGAGTGTTTCTGTTTATTTTGCTTTGGTTTTAGTGTGAGGGAAACATATTTCTTTCCTCTTTTTCACAGTGTTCTAAAAACTGCTTAATTTATATTTAAAGAGAAATAACAAGCCTGTGGAAAGAGATTAGGTTTAGGAAACTGTTCCTCAAAGTTCGAAGCTTAGGAAAGTGATGGGCAATTGAAATATGTGCCTTGAGACTATATCAGCTACTGCTTTCTGCAATGAAAAACTGGTTTTCAGCAGACCTTTCTGAAACACATTATGAATTCTGAAAGTGTAAGAAAATCCATGGATTTTACTTCTTTTATTTCATTTTGAAATCATCAGAATTTGCTGACATGTTTTGATCTTGATTGACTTACAGCATATCCCTATACTTTGAGGGTTCTAAATACAAAGGGGTTGGATTTTTCGGTTGATTCAGGGCACACTGGGGAATCTGTGCACAGAAGGTCAGATATTACAGATGCTGTTTACTTGAGCCTCTGTGTACCAAAGAGGAAAAGTAAACTCTCTGCAGATTTTCTCACACAGAAAAATATATATTTTGGCTACACCAGAGAGCAGGTAGAAAGTAGAGAAAAACAGAAATGTTTTTAGTTATGTGGCCACTTTTATAAGATTTTAACTAATTCTAAACCCACAATCCACCAAATGAGACATTTAAAATGACTACACTCTGAAGATATAGAGGCCTAAAATTATTGTCACTGACTGATATTATGTTTATCATTAAGCACCTCTACTTGTAACAACACTGAGAAAAATGTTATTATGCTGCCAAAAAGATGAAGTATTACCACCACCAGCAGCAGCAGAGGCAATATCCCATGTAAAAGGGAAAAAAAGAAAAACCCCAAACCCTGCTGTTTTCCAGTGTCTTTCGCCCCTACAAAACTGACAGCATTTTTTAAAAGGTACTCTGCCACAGTGAAAGATCACAAGGTTCAGAAATTTGACATACATTCTCTTTTTTACTGCTAGTTTTACTCATACCTAATATTATAGTTATGATTCTACAAGCGTATGTCGAGGTGCCATGCAATTCTCTCTGTGAACTCCCCTGGCCAGGCAACAGGAGCTAAATGGGGTAGTATCTCCTTACAAAATACCTGCCTAAATCACAAAAGTAATCTTGGTTAGCATAGTTATTCAGCTATGCTAGCTAATATGATAACAAATCATGGCGGGTTTTTTTGTAATATCCAGGTTGTTCTAATCCTACATAATTTACCAGCCTATTTGTAAATTTTTGTAAGGCACATTATTTTCAGTTTATTTAAATTAATACACTATTTCAGCTTAGGCAGAATCTGGAAAATGGAATAACCATGACTGGTCTTTACATTTTAAATCTAAATTGTAATTCACACTGAACTGTGACAATGTTAGCAAATGAACACAGAGGCCCAAAAGTATTTTTCAAAAATAACATTGGAATTTCAAAGGAGGAGCAGTCTGTTCATACTTTTTTTATCATGAAAGGTCTATTTCAAGATAAACAGTACAGAAATACTAAGAAATTTTAATATTAATACAGAATGCATTACCTATAATATTATACCTACACTGGGTTTCCAAACACAGCTCCCGGAAAGTTTGCTATGACCAACATTAGCACTTACACAAACTAGTAATAGCACAAATTGCACAAGACTTCACAATACAAAACAATCTGCAGATTCAAACAGAGATACTATCTATGGCAGGCGCAGAACATGAAACTTGCAGATCAGAGGGTACTTTTGAAAAAATTGCCCATTTCAAAACCTGATCATAGTGGACTACCTTGATGAATTTTATTAGAATGGTCTAATATTATTGGTTTCTAATATTGATGGAAAATAGCAGATTTCCCCAACACTTTTTAAATAGAATAGCAGCTGATCATTTGCTTCAGTTTTTATTTTTTATTTCTTAATGAGGCATAAGTCGGAATCTTAGACACATGAGAACAGCTTAAAATACAAATAACTGAATTAAGGAAAACAGTTTTAGTTGTAGTTTGCTTTGAAGCTCTTGGATTTAAATGACCCTGAAATATAAGCAGGGGAAAAAATAATGAATCAGATTACCATATTATATGTGTTGGAACTACGCTGATCTGTCATTCTAGGATACAATGGAGAAATATGCTTGAGTATGTCAGATGTCTTTTCATTAAAGGAAAAGTGGTTTTGTGGGGGTTTTTTTGGTTGTGTTTTTTTTTTTTTTTTGTTTGTTTGTTTTTTTTAACAAAAGCATCTGACCTTTCTGAAAGAAAACTGCCTCGATGTTGTGTCTTGAACTTTCTTTAAGGATACACTGTAGCCTTTCTCATGCTATAAAGAATGAACTTTTGAGATCAAAGATGTACTCAGTACTTCATAATTTTCCTTACTTTAAAACTAAACAAATGCTTTTTTACCATATCAAATGACTTGGCATAGGTTGGCATCAACTGTTTTGGGTAAAATATTTACCTAATAGATTAATTATGAAAGCACTAATTATTCTATATTTCTGTAAGGCAAACTGTTCCTTACTGGAAAAGCTTCAAAATTCTGAGTGAGTGAGGCATTTCTGTCAGGCACTAAAAATTAACATACAAATTTACTGAACCACTAGCAAACTTTGATGTTTTAATTCTTTCTGCTATGAAATGGGACAACCTTTTATTTCAGGAGTAAACTTTGATGTTAGCAGTTACACAAATAAATTAGGAAAATCCCAGTGACAGGAAAAGTGTTGATGAATTACTGCATTGCACAAATATATTCTTAAAAGTGCACAACTCACTAAAATAAACGTATGGTTCATGTAAATTCCTGCTAAATTAACCTGGACATATAGGTTGCCTAATCAGTACCCTATAGCTACTGCACAGATGTATGGAGAAGTAGCTTCACAGACATAGTTCTTTAGAAGATGGCTTACCATTTCTTTAAAGTGATTATATCTTTTTCATTTAGTGTGGTATAATATTTTTAAACTGGTACATAAGAAAACAGGTTGCAGATAATGTAGAAAAGGGTAGCAAGACTGTTCAAAATCTTGTTCTATTGGGTGGTTAAAAGTGAGAGTCCAACACATTGACTTGCCCTCCAGCATCTTCATTAAATTGCCCATTATTTATAACCCTCAAGTAACAGAATCGGTCCATCTCTCTCTTCCTATGCAACACTGCAAAACTGGAGATGGTCTATGGTCAAATGCCGTAATGGTGAGAGGACAGAATGCAGACCCCTCTGTTCTGGAATTCTCTTCCTGGGCAGGAGGAGAGGACAAATCTGGCTTTTAGGTCATCATTCATTTTTAGATAAGCTTAGAGTTTTATAATGTATTTTATATTTATCAAAGGCCTTTGTACCGAGATGATACTGAGCACGAACCGTTCTCACTGGTGTGCTGTTCACCACACAGAGTTGTCTTTGTGGATCTTGCTTCGTACCTTAGAGGAAAGCCCTAAGCAAATAGCAAGGTCTTTTGATACCTTCTCAGGAGAGAGATGGGAAAAAAAAGATAGATCTACATTAGAGTTTTAGTTTGGGTTCACTTCTGAAGTGAATCTTCTGACTTATGTTTGGGTCAGCACTGTGGAGTGGTCTCAGAGTGCTTAAACTGCTTTTGGGTATTCATCCAGGATGACGATGCATTGGCTGGAAATAAAATTCAAAGCTGCTCTCCAACTGCTGGAGCGTTCAGCTCAGGAGACCAGATAAAAATTACTCTCCTTGAAATGTATTGTATAGGCATAAGGTCTTCACACCTGTTCTCTATTTCTGCACCATATTTTTGGACCATACTAATTACATTACTGCTTGTGTAGTCATAGCTGGTAAATTCAATGAGTGATGGAATATTAGGGGCTATTTGGGGTTGACTGTTTGGTTTTTTGTTTAGAGCATTTTAAATCTTCCATTTCCTGGGACATATTCACATAATTTATCTCAAATTTCAATTTATGAGGGATTTGCTAGCAATATTGGCTTTTGAGATTCTCCGTTGTATCGGCTCCCCTAGCAGCTCATTCCATTTTACTAGGTAATTTTTAATGTTGATTGGTTCAGGAATGTGGTCTACAGCAATACAAACAAAATTGCTTTGGCACAAGCCAAGGGGTAGCACACACAGGATGGATGTGGAAGTTTCTTAATCAAGTGCTATCACCAAATTGCTCTCATCGTGGAACTATGGACTCATATATTATGGCTATTAAAACTAAAAAGGCTTTCTCACCTTTAAACAGCCTAAGCTAATGTCTTTTCTCTTTACATAATCTATTATTGATTTTTTTCCTATTCTCCCACAAATGAAAATTGCAGGCACTGCCTCAGAGCAGATTAATTTCTGTACTAGTTAATGTAATAAGTGTCTTGACCTAATTTAGTTCACTATATCCTGATGTTAGTTTTATTCCTCAAAATTCCTAGTTTATTTGTCCAATAATACTCCTCCAATAAAAAAGCAAACCTAATTGTACAGAGTAAAAATTGGGAAATAGAGATAATAAGTGGTTTACCCACTGACACTTAAGAAGTTAATGATGGTTCTAAGTGAGAAGATTTCTTTGTTATTCTTCTTTAGCTCTACTTGCATTGCAATTTTATTTCCTCAACCTTCCCTTGGAATTTTAGAATCATGTTTAAATATGTCATCATAGATTAAATCAGATACTTTGTTGTGACTGCATGTATCTTTTTTTGTTTGGTTGGTTTCATTTGGTTGGTTTGGAGTTTATTTTTTTTTTTAAAAGAAGCTGTTGGTTTTTTTTCTTTACTATGTATTTGGTTTTATTTTTATTTTTTTTTCTTTAGGGGAATCCTGCAGTAACTGACTGCTGTCTATGGTGAGAAATGATACACACTGAAGTCTTATACATGACAGACAAAAAATGTCAATCTCCTATCAAATTTGATTACACTTTTATTACTGTGTATTACTACCTGCATTGGAGCCTCTTTTCTTGTTCTTCTTTGTAGGAGCATAGAACTGAACTTCACTTTATTTGGTACGTTGAAAAAGTTCAAACTATATATGGCTAGAGTCTCTGGGTAGATCTTCTTGAACTGTTTAGTAATCCAGATTGTTTCCAGAGTTCTATGATTCCTTGAAAATAATATTATAATACTTCCCTTTTAATTCAGATTCTTCTTTCTTGACACTGTTTTTCTCTGGGCATAATTAACAGTAGTGTCTTTGGGGCCAAAATCACATTTGATTTTCACTATTCACTATTTCCATTACAATGACAATGCAGGTAAAATATATAACTGCATTCATTTTTAAATATTGCAATAGAAGATTAAAGCAGTTCCTTAATTTATAGAACCTAAAATAGAATAGTTCACTTTCAATGGAGAAGAAACAAAATTAAATAGAATGAAGAATGCTAGAAGCAAGTAAACAAACAAAAAAGTGCTGTTAACATTTTTGCAGCAGTAGTTTTTGTGCTTACTATACAAACAGGAATCTATACAATCCCCTTTCATTCTTCAGCAAACAAATTCTATGTCAAAAAGAACTTTATCTATATTAATTACCTTTTGTCCAAATTATCCTCTTGCATAAAACATTAACAATGGCTTTTATAAAATATCCTTGGTGAGTAAAGAGTTCTTCAGCTCTCTGATTTTCTGTTTACAGTGTATAGCCTATCCATACATATAGAATTGGATGGTATTTCAGACCAACCTAAACCCATAAATCCCAACTGGTATCAAAAACAGAAGGAACCTAACAATTGCTAAGGGGCCACAAAAGTAGATGATGATTACAAGAAGAATTACAAGAATTCAAGGTCACAAGTGATCAATTAAAGTATATCTAAAGCATCAAGTAATAATTACATGCAGGTTATTTTAACTAAATTATTATCTCTCGCTTAATAAAAACTGTATCTGAGCATACGGAGAAAAGGCCACTGACTTGATCAGAATAGTAACAGCATTTTTACACAAAGTATGACATTTACAGCTGGATCTTCATCTCACTGAAGCTCATTGCAAATTCCCTTGGACATAAATGTTAATAAGAATTCAGAGTAAACAGCACACCTCTGACAGAAAGAGTAGCAATTGAATCAGTGGCTAGTTTTATGTATTGTCTTTCAGTAGATTAAAGCAAAATTGCTAAGAAATCTGAAGGAGCTGAATGGAACAAACCTGTTATTGAATATGCCAGTTTCCTAAAGGAAATCACAGAAAGGTGGGGGGTAGGTTGGTGAGGGGAAAGCAAGTAATAGGATTATAGGCATGGTTCTTTATATTGATTAAATTTAGAACTTCTGTTCTGATATGCACTCAAAATTGTATCTAAGCCCTGCCTCTGCTATTTAAATCCCACCTGGGATCTAGAAAACCCATATGATTTTACATTCCTCATACAGGATATCTGTGTAGTCACAGCATATTAGATACAGGTCTTGCACTTGAAATCGTAAAAGTCTGAGAACATCATCTCATATAAAATACTCTGAATTTGAAAAGGCTGTTTCTTCCCCTGATAATCTATCAAAGTTATTCCTACTTTATGTAGCTTTGGTTGAATAACTACCTTCACTGGGGTACAAAGATCATTTGGGCCATACTGGGCCACAGAGCATTTTAATGCAACTAAACCAGATGCCATCTTGCTTGCACGTAAATTTATTTTGGCAGCTGCACACATGTATCTCCAATTACTATTAGTCCAAGGCATTTTAGTGCCTCCAATTGGCACCCAGTTTTTTGGTCTTAACCTTACTTTTTAAAAAAAGCCTGTTCTCCAGAAGAAAAGCCTCCTCTCCGCCCCCCAGATCAGGACTGAACTGGGTCACCTGCGTGTGCATGTGTGAGCATGTGTGTGAGACAGAGTGAATCTCCTAGAAGCTTCCTCAGAAAAAGTGATCCAGCAGGATTTCCTCTTCTGTACAGTAGAAACGGTGGTTATCCCCTTGGGCTTTATTCACCCCTCTGCAGAGCTACAGGGTTTAATTTCTTATGTCTTTGAGCTTTGTTGCCTCCTCTACACATTTAGAGCTGCTCTCCTCCAGGGAAGAAGAAGACGACTCTTCTCCTTACTCAAGGACATTAAAATGGGGTTCCTCTGATTACTCCTTCTCATCAATGAAGCAGAGACCTCACACAGCTCTCTCTCCCTCCCAATTTTTCAGCAAGTCCTTAAAGATTTGCCTATATTGTCTTCATACTCCACCACTTTGTTGCATTAAACCACAAGCAATTTATTTTTAGCTTAACAGAACACTCGTCATATGCAGAGCCATGAATTTATTAGTAGTCTAATTAGTGTCTTGGCAGCCTAATACAACAAAGACATATATTAATCCAGTTACAATGATACTAACACATGTATTCCAAATTATTCAATTAATGCTAATCCTCATTAATTTTATTCTTTCAGTTATATGCTGACTTTCTGCAATCTAACCCTATCTCCTAGTGTTATGCTTACCCTTCCCGTGACCTTCAGGATCTTAAAATTGACACTGCCAGCCTCACTTGAGGAGAGGAAAGGTTTGTGCTGGGTCATCAGTGACCTGAGTTCTCTGCTGGGAAGAGTTTGCTCTTGTTTTTCTCTCTGCTTTTGGGTCTGCTTAGGGTTATTTTTATACAGGTCTGTTTGACTGCCCTGCCTCTTCTTATTCCCCTCAGGTTACTTACGCAACGACGACTTTTTCATTGCTGTGCTCACTTAGACCATACAAGTCGAGACTCAGTGTTAAGCTAAAGCAAAACCAAGCTAGGCAATAGCCTCCTAACTCCAATGCCATTTTGCTGTTAAAGACTCGTAATTGCCTAAGACAACTGCTGAAAAGTCCTGAAGTTACTTGTTAAGTTTATTAGAAAGCCTGTGGTCAGCTGCTTGCAGCACAAGGGTGTGTAAAAAAATACTAGTTGCTTTTGTTTAGATTCACTTAATGTTTGTATTTAATTCCTCTGTAATGACAGGAAATAAGCTTAATCAGCGCTGTATTTGTCCATTGTGTTAGTAAGACTGAATAATGTAGATATAAAATAAAATTACAAATAACCTGGTAAAGGTAGCTAAATGTCTTTGGAAAAGTCATTTGGTATGAAAATTTGGCATGTTTTTTCCTGTATCTTAGAATTCAAGTATAACTGTAAACCTCAGAGGTTAAAAGCTAGAGAAATATTAGGTTAAAAAATAAAGAATGTTTTGTGGTGCCAGAACATGTAGCAAATTTTTGCACTGCTGTAGAAAGATGAGCAGAAAAGGGATATTACCACTGCAATGAACATTTTCTTTTATTTCCTATCCTATTTTGCACGGGGACTATTAAACAGACTCCCCTAGCATTTTTCAGGCAATAAAACTAGCAGTAAAATTCTTACTTTCTTCTAATTGTCCACTTCTACTTTCTTATTAAGAAAGCATGCCCCTCTCAAATGAAGCTGCAGCCACTTGGCTTTGAAAATGAGCTGAGAATTGATTAAAAAATACCATAGCGTATGGTATGGTACGGTATGGTGTGGTAATAAAGCTACTTGAACAATTCAAGAAATGTATTGCACCTTGATTCTTCTCATGAATTACCCACAAATTAATCAAAAAAATCCATAAAATTCATGTCCATCAGTACTGAAATTATTCCACACATAAGGCTATGGATTTTTTGGCAGAGGTAGGCCATGAATTATATGCTCATAAGTTTCTATCTGATGTATTTATTGGTGACCCAAACCACATAACATTGCCTCTGTTCATTGATTATAACTTACCAGTGCTTTGACTTACAATCAAGTTTACTTTCTTTGTGAAACACATTTTCTTTCTTGATTAAATGAGTCTTGGCTACTTGCACACATTCATAGGATGATAGATTTAGTTCAAATGAATCTAAGCAAACAAACTATATGATATGACAAATAGCACACAATTAGGCTTATACATTGGCTACCAAATGCAATGAGCAGAAACCAGAGCGAAAGGGGCATCACACGCTATCACAGTGACACAGGCACTTCCCAAGAAGGAGGGATTTCTATATCCTAGTGCCTGTTCTCAGAACTGGCAATTATTTTGGTGCCAAGCAATTGTTGGATAAAACTAAGTAGTGGCAATAGGTTTCCAGAACTCATCTCTTCCCCCTCTGACAAGCTGAGCACTTGTTTGTGCTTTCTTTGGCCACAAAATACTGTATTCCCTCTTGCATATTGGCATACCTTCCACAGAACATCTTGGCATGCTGCTGTCTGTAGGGAACCAGCGCACATAAAATACTACAGTTTGCAGAACATCAGCTCCTCAGTTTGGTAATACAAGGCAGACTTCAAGGACAGGCAAGTGAAAAAAAAACATGCTTAAAAATAAGTAGTTTATCAGCAGCTGCAAGAAACGATACTAAAATCCTGCCTGGTTCCACAGTGTCATCTAGTCACTTGCTTCTTTTCTCAGCTGGCAAAGAGTGCTGGAAGTCTACATTGATGTTTTCAGTGTTATCAGTGTTGCCTGATTTTGAAGAATACACACTGATCAGTCCAATATCCCTCTATAAACACGTGCTGGGAATACATCTTTTGGATGTCCAGTTGTTCAGATATCCATTTTTGATTGTCTTTCATAATAACCAGCTCAGGGCAGGGCAGCAATGACAAATTGCTTTCTTGAGTAGCCTGGGATGCTGAACTCCTGATTGATGCTGTCAATACTCATTCCTGCAGTAGTGACAGCTGAAATAGTATTGGTTTGCCATAGTAAATCCTGGACATTGCCAGCAGGGTGCCCTAGTATGGTGTACCTGCACCTCAATAAGCAGGTCAGGAGTGGGGAGAGATGGTTAGGGAACGATGGACCTTACCATCTCTCCCACCTGCTGCTGTTAAAGTTGTCTGCCCTAAAAGCATGTCATGCTTTTTCCAATCACCCTTTCTCAGTGAACAGCTGTTCAAGGGAAGTTTTTGTTTGTTTGAAGTACAGCAGTCCCTTGCTTTCATTTGATGTTATGGATAATTTTACTGCTTCTTATCATTTTCCTACTACTGTATGTACGGTCACAATTTCTTACCCTAGGCAATGAACTGAGGAAATTTCTGGGACAGTGAGTTACAGGGTATTTGATACACATTACAGAGTCAAGAAAGCAAGGAAGTGTATGTCTTCAGAAGCAAAATAACATACTTGTGAAATTTTAGCGATTTATCATTGTTTATTTTAAGCAGCCTCTGGTGCATTATTGTCTTCTGATGGGCTGTCAAGTTGTTATTCCCTGTAATTTGCCCCTTACTCATGAGCTTAATACACAATAAAAGTGGCAAGGGGAGAGCAGATTGAGATACCGGTCTAATGCTGATTGTCAGTGTACTAGTGTCTTTCTTACTCCTTCTCCTAAATTGTGGGATAGCGGTGGCTAAATGGCAGCATCCTTATAAAGACAGGCAGCAATTTCCCTGGGACATGGCGTGGTTTTACCTTGCCTTACATGTGATTTCCAAGTCAGAAACTTCTAACTTCTACTCCTCAGAATAGTATGCTTTACTTCCCTATAGCTTTGATCTCTTCCCACAACACAGAATTAAATGAAGGAGCATTTATTTTGGTAGTAAAATATTAAGTTTAATGATGTTCACAATGCAATTAAGTTTTACTAAAGGGTCTTTTTCCTGATGAATACAGCAAATATTAACGTATAAAAACTAAAACTGGAACATCTGCAAATTTTGGAGTTTATATTTAAAGACAACAACTTGACTTCAATAGCTGTGTGAATGTTTTGTTATAGGCAGAGAAATATTTGTAATGTCTGAATAAGACATACTTACATTTCCTGGAAAAATCTAATTATACTCTTTCATCCACTTCTCTTTAAAAAGCCTTTAACCTTGACATCTATTTGGTTCAGTAGAATAAATTATTTATTGTTTTAGCAGTAATATTCTTCTGTTTCCATTCTCTAAGCCAAGTATCATCTGTGTGTGTGTTTCTTTGTATGAATACAAGCATGTGTATGAAACTAGAAGAAAATAAAGACAGGTCTGTAATACAATAATTTCCAAATTCAGCAGTTTGCCTCTGTTTTCATGAATGCTGGTTTTATTCAAGTCTTTCACATGATCTTCAATTTTCCTGTTGTCAGCTGTCAGATCTTAATGAAACTTCTTGGGCATTATCTAACCTAACACCCCAAAACCATGAGTATGACTTAAAATCATGGTATATTATTGAAAACATTCAGCATTTTCTTGACTTACTGTCTCTTTTTATGGTTACTTTCTTGATATTTTGTAGATTTTTATGAAATCTCAAGGGTTAGCCATTTTCAAATAACCACCTTATTCCAAATTATAGGATTTAAAGTAATCCAGAAATATAAAAATGGTCATCACTGAAACAGCTACTTAACAGCTAGCTTCTATTTTTTATATTTCAGGAATGGCAAAAGCAAAACCTTTTGCAGGATCAGGGATGCAGTGAAACTAACAAATTTACAAAAAAGAAGGGAAAAATGCACATAAGCTTTTCACTAGTAACAAACTGAACAAGGCACCAACTCCTAAAAAGCTCGTAAGTTACCTAAGCTATTAAACCTGATTATCTCCTGAAATAAATTTATTAGATTATCACAAACTAGCTTAGCTCAAATTACATACAAAATAATGAATTTATTTTCCCCTAATCTTCCCCCAAATCATATATACCCACTTACTTTCAGTACAGCAAGACCACTTGAAAATACAGTTCTGTGAGGTGTACTCATTAAACCAAAAAAACCCTAAGCATTAATAGTTTCTTAGCTGTCTGATGCTACCCAGTTTTCAGTGAATTTCACTTATGGAATCATTTATGTAATTGTCAATGTTAAGATAAACTTCCCAGGAAGTTATATATTTTGTGCAAGTCTTATTATATCCAATCATCAAAGATTTTTAAGTTTAAAAATTACAGCTTGTAGATAAATAGAAACATTCTGAAAAGGGCTTTCTACTCATCTCTCTAAGTCATTTCCCATATATATCCCCCGCATATTATCATACTGCAATGCCACATATTTTGTATTTACACTAACTTGCATCTCCACTTTTTAGTCCCCACTTATGCACCGTATTTATGAAAGGAAAGCATGAAGAAGAATCATGAGAAGAAAAGCTGGATGTGATAACAAGATTGTAATCACAGCAAAACTATTATCCATACTATCAAACATCTATTGGGACAGTCACTGTTATGTGCTGGTTCCTGGCAACTCCTGGCCCAATGAGCCTGGGGCAACCCACCCTCTAACAGGTTGCAGCTTATCTCTGTGGCTTTGCTTTCCTTGAGCAGAAAGACTCACACCTCTTACAGTGCCAGCTCACTGCATGCACCAGGTTTGTTTGTGAGGTTGTGGCCTAGAGTCTTCTCCTCTAACATTTCACACTGCCAGCATGCTGTCACACACTTTTCTATAGGCATGGAGTGAGATAAATGGCTTTTTTGTGCACCGGATGGATATGGGCAGGTTGGCTGGAGTACAACCTCCACCTCTTTAGGAGAATGGCACTGACTCCTTGCTGCATGGCAAACTCCAAGCCTCTAGGCACAGTGACAACTCAGGCTCAGATGGAGGGCTGCAAGCACCTCTGCAGAACAACAGAAACCCCATAACCCTGCAAAGCAAGCTGCCCTTTTGTCCACCTCTCCTCAGCTTCTGTGGAGCTCTGGTACGTGCAAAGATGAATCAGTAGAGAGATGGCAAGTAGCATTTGCTTGTGGTAAAATGTGGTGTTATGGAGAAGTCTATTTTTGGACAGGGAGACCGGGGGAGAGAGGAGTTCATACTACGGTGAAAGACAGCAATGGCAGGCAGTATTTTGTATGCAGTTACCTCCAAGTAGAAGATTATGCACACTCCTTTATTACTTAACTCTTGTGCTGCTTTTACAAAAATAATAGTAATATTGGGTAGAAAAAATATCTTTGAAAATAACTTTAGAAAAAGTCTGGCCAGCTCCACTCACCCCTTTTTTTCCTTGTTATGTACTTGTGTACGATAGCATCTCATCCTTGCATCACAAGGCAGAGGCTTCAAAAGGGAACAGAGGCGTCTTTGCAATTACACTTAGATAAGAAAACAGAAGGGTATGTGTGTGAAACACTGATCTTCTTATATAAACTGATGGAAGAAGTTAAGAAGCTTTCCCTCCTCTCCCCTCAGGGAAGAAAAATATGTCTACTACTATGTCAAGGACCAGGTTGAACCTTTTCTCCTTAGGATCAAGCCTCAGCATTGCCACCACAGACCTAGAAGAAGTTCCCCCAAAACTGATGGCCCAGGCCATGGCTAGGGACTTCGATAGAAGCCAAAATAGCAAGGAAAGAGCAAAACGGGATGCCAGCGTTCAGGAGTGGGGACTTTTCCTGCCGACAGACAGATTGCCCTGTGTTACCCAAGATTACCAAGAAATCTCGAGGGATGTCAAACCGCTCCTGGTGGCGACTCAGAGCTCCAGAAGCGAACGCCTCATGCTTTACTGCGGTGCGGGCCCTGCGCAGCTGCCCGCGTTATCGCCCCCGCGCCAGGCCCGGCCCGGCCCGGCCCGGCCCGGCCCGCAGGCCGGGGGGGTGGGGGGCTGCCGCTTGGTGCCACCCCGCCGCCGGCCGCCGCCTCGCCCACCTTCCCCCGGCAAAAGCGCCAAGGCCCCAGAGCTGTCCCCGGGGAAAGGGTGCAGCGGCCGGAGCCCGAACCGGCACCGCCCCGCAGGGAAGCGGCGCCGGGCGGGAGCGGAGGGAGCGGCGCGGGCGGGCCAAGCGGAGCCGTGCCGTGCCCAGCCGTGCCGAGGAGAAGCGCGGCAGCGCTCGCAGCAGCACCCAGAGCCGGGCGAACGGGATGCGGCCGCGGAGGGGAGGGGAGCGGCGGCGCCTTCCCCCCGGCGCAGGGCGAAGTTAAATAGCCAGCGCGCCGCCGCCGCCTTGCTCTCCCCTCCCGGCTCCGAGCCCACGGGCGCCCCACGCGTCACACCCCCCCCGCCCTGCCGGTGCCGCCGCCCCGCCCGGGCCGCGGGCGGCGGGGCAGAGCGCGGCGCGGTGCGAGCCTGCCCCCCGGAGCCGGGACGCCGGCGCTGCCGGTAGGGGTGGGCGTTTGGGAGTCGGTGCCGGAGGCGCCGCGTCCCGCTGAGCCGCCCGTCTGAGAGGACTACGCCAGCTGCATGGGAGGAGATGAGCGTGGCGGGGAAGCAGCCTCCTTCAGCACCGCTCGAGCGCCCCGGCAGCCTCCTCGTCCCCACCTGGGCAAGTACCCTCTCTCCCCTCAGCCCGTCCCCGTACCGACTCCCGCGGAGGGTGGGGAGGGTCCCGCTGGCAGCGCTGCCCGGAGGGCGGGAGGGAGGCGCCAGCATGAGGGGAGCGGGAAGCGGGGCGGTGCGGACCCCGCGACGCCGAGGGGCTGTCGGAGGGGCGAGGCGGCAGCTCCGGTGCTCAGCTGCCGGCGCTCAGCGCGGCTCCCCTCAGCGGGGCGCCCGCCTTCCCGCGCGTCGCGCCCCCAGCCCCGCGCCGGCCGCGGGGGCGAGGAGCCGGGCGGGCAGCGGCGGCCCGAGCGCGGTCGGGTGGCGTTTGTCCGCGGTGCCGGGGGGGGCTGTACCTGCTGCGATCGCGATTCTCGACCCGCCGTGACAGGCGGCAGCCCGAGGGTCGAGTTTCCCGGGAAGAGCGATGAACCGCTGGGTTTCTAACCCCGCTGCACGCAAAGGAAATTGGCTGCCGCGACGCGTTTAGCACCTCACGCACTTCTAGGAGAAGCCCGTGAGGGAGTTGGGAAATAACTTGCTACTTCACTAGAGCGTATTTGGAAGATCATTATGAATGATGCCCTCTGACGGCGGTTCTCAGCTGTCCCTCGTTCATACAACATGCAGTAGGTATGCCCTGCGCACCTCTTGAAACCCTTACAGGCAGCTGTTGAATGTGCCGCTCCTTGTGGCGCTGCCTTGTTGCAGCGTAATCGCTGGGTCAGGCACGGTCTAAGAAGTTACTCGGTGCATTTATCTAAGAAAGTTTACCGGTGCTAAAATAAACAACCCTTTATTTTATTTTATTTTTTTTTTGCCCTGTCCTTCGAGCTATTTCTGTGACCGCAGCCTTGCAATTTTTAAAGGAAAACTGTGTTGTTTTCCTCGTGTTCTATCCAGATTGGTGTTTAAAAGGTGTCTGAGTGAAGGATGACTTACGGACGTGTTGCCCCTCACGTTGAATTTATAACTGCTTTGAGCCTCTGTAATCATAAGACTGAGAATAAATATTTGGAAGATGCAAGTGTAGGAACAAAGGGTAGGGAATACCTGGCATCATAAGCTGTACAACTGTGGAAACAAACTTGTCTTGTCCTTTTGCACTGTGTGTTTCCATCTGTCCACTGTGTGTGAAGAGGTGCAAACATTTAACCTTTGAGTTTGTAGAATTTCTGTAATTCAAAAGGAAGTAATCAAATTAAATGTTCTGTAGAATCCTCTGTGTTTCTGCAGCTGATCCACATCTCTTGATTGGTAAGACCTGTTCCTGAACTGCAAAAATAATCTCTTCAGCAATTACCTAGAATGTTAACAGCTGAGTAGGTTGTATGGCAGCTCAGAATATTTCAGTGTTAAAGGCGACGGATAATCACTATTGTTAGGTGAAATTTATGACTTGGCTTCTTGTCGTTGTGTTAAATGTATACTTTAAGGCCAATAGGACATGCTGGTCGTGCTGATATTCATGGGACTTTTGTCTGGGGCCAAACGAGATATTGAATTAATGGTGAACTGACCTGTTGGACAGGAGTGGTAGGAGCTAAAAGCTTGTGGCTATATAGTTTACCTGGACCCTGAATAGGAAATAGTGCCCTGAAACTAAAGCTTTGGCAAGCTCTTTACAGGAAACATGAAACAGCTTAGCCTCACTTTCCAGAGTAGTTTGAATAGGTGTATGATTGAAAGAAGGCATGTATATATAGTCTTAAAAAAAGAAAGACATACAGACTTTAAGTTCAACAGGGACATCTTATGGCAGGATATTTATTTACGTGAGTTCATCACTGCCTGGCTCCCCAGAGGTGCCACATACTCAACCTCTGCAGAGAGTTATGCTCAAAATATCTTACAATATAAAGACTTATTTTATAATTAACAGTGTGATAGGTGCTTGACTTGCATCTTCTTGAGTTATTTAACAGTATTTGAATCTATGTCTGTCTGCCTTGCTAAAAGAAAAATTTATATCGGTGTATTGACAGTGTCTGCACATTTTTCTCCGAAATAAGATATAATAAGAGTAGTTACCATTTAACTCCTCAATATTGCATGCCGAGTCCAATTCATTGTTTTGTGGTAGCTAGGCAGTCTTAATACTTAAAGGTACATTTGAGGTTTTTTTCTCCTTAGAAGGATGACAGTTAAATACTACTTTGAAAGTAACTCAGCATACTTTCAAATTAAAGACAGCATGCTAGATTTGAAATACTAATGTATTTTGTACACTTGTGTTTTTAACACAAACAAGCTCTGTTAAGAATGTTTCTTGCAATATATCTGTACACTTCCTGAAATGCAGTTGTTTATGTTCTGTTCTGTGGAACTGAAATTTACGTCAGACCTTGTCTGTAATGTTTTGCCAGGCTTCTCTTAGTGTAATTCTGTTACTTAGTTCATTTGGGAGAGACACATACTCTTATTGAGCTGATTTTAGAGAGCAGCATATGTTTCCTTTATCTGTAGTGAACTTTCTGTTCTGATTTCTCATATAATTCTTCCCTCACTTTACCCTCTGAAATACCCAGGAGGTCAAATCACTTAGGAATTGTTACTGTGTCAGAGTGCCTGGGCCATGATTTTGTGTGTTTTATGGTCTTAGCGACCTAGTCTGCATTAGATACTGTGGTTTTCATTGTGTTGCTAGAAGCATGGAAGGGAATGATACAGCCTTACAGTCACTCATACTGTCGGTATGTCAGGATTTCAAATGAAGAAATAAAAGTGTATAGCTCATTGCTATGTTTAAATAAACCTTGTCACTAGTTTGGATATTTTTTTTAGAATAGGGACTATTCTCTTAAACTTCTGTTGTGCATGTTGTATGTGGTAGAACCAGTTTTCTAATAACTTCCATCCACAACCACAAAGAAGTTATCAGTAGACTTTTTTCAGAAGAAACCAAAAGGAAAAGATGACATGGAACTTTATTGGATAGCGCTCTTCTCTGGACTTCCTCCTGTTATTGGGTATACAGTTTGAGTAAGGCCAGCACATGCAGGTTTTCTGTTCCTCTCCTCCACGTTCCCCCCCACCCCCCACCCCCCCCGCCCCCATGTCTATGTAATGTAGATATTTGGATAGATACTCGGATAGAGATGCTAATATATTTACCCTTTTTTTTTGAAAGCAAGTCCTGGGGCATTGATGTTTTTTCAGAATTTGACACTCACCAATACAGAAGCTTCCTGAAGGTGAACACTAGGTGGCATGTTACCACAGACATCGGTCTCTTGCCTTTTCCCTATCTGTTTATTCGGGGTCAACATTTAATCTTGCCATTTTCCTAAAATAGGTGACCACTATTAATATTCCACGGTGGTATTTTTGTAGGCTTGGACCGTATTCAGTCGTACTGTATGTGATCGCAAGAAGCTTCAACTTACCTATGTTTTTTATTAAAATTTGTATCAGCACTAAGGTGGCATGGATTTCAAGATTATTTCCAAGATCGGTCTATGCCACAATGCAAATCGATAGGATATACTTATTAATTGAAGCTTTTCCCCACACATACTAATCTTCTGCTAAAATCCCTTGCTGGGAAAAAGCTGATTTCAGAAACTTTTGTTGTGAAGTGAACAGAGTTTGTCTTCTGATTTGGGTAAAACCACAGAAACACAGATGGCACAGCTTCTTGACAGGGAGTGGGAGCCCATATACTCCACTGTGTGAAGCCTAATGAATACTCTCCAGTGTAAATGCTGTTGACTTCCCACTAATTTGGGAAGACTTTTTTCCCCTCTAAAGATCTGTGAAATTAATAGTTTCAGGATACTAATAAAGAAATTTACCAAGCACTTACTATCAGAGTATTCAAATGCTTCATGTTCTTCCACTTGGCTTCCCTACTGTCACAAACCAAATCTTAATCCTGCTTCTGCTTGTACATATCTCCATGAAAACGGTTACTAAGCTGGTAAAAAAAACATATTCAAGCTTATGGCTTTAACGTGTTAATGGAAACAGGACTTGTGCTCACCTCCTGCTTTGAAAAACAATGTCTGATCTCAGAAAAAGAACAGCCTTGGTATTTGTTTTACACCTCAGATCTGTGTTTCATAATGTAAGCAATTTTTTTCTGATGTTTTAAACACTTTATGAAACAAATATAAATAGAATCACTTTCTTTCAGGAGTACCGAGACTGCTGAGAATAGAAATGGTAGCAGAGCTCAGCAGAAGGAACAGGGCATGACTGTGTTCCTACAACCCTGACACGTAAGATTGCTTGTCAGTGGCAGCATGATAATAGAGACAGCAAACACAAATCTGACTCATTCAGCTTGAAAAAGACCTTGGGAGGCCTGTGAACCTAACCTTTCTTCTGAAAGCAGTGACTGCTGAATTCAGACTGAGTTGCTCAGGTCTCTTCCCATTGCATCTTTGAAACCTCCAAGGATGGAGACTGCACAGCCTCTCTGGTGAACCTGCTCCCTGCTGGGTTGTTTTCATGGTGAAGTCAGGGGCTGCTGTTAGCTCTCCCCCAGAGCCACTTCTTCAGGTTCAAGCAAGCCCAGTTTACTCAGCCTCTCCTCACAGCGTAAGTGCTACACACTCCAGAGGGGGCTGCACTGTTCTGGCGGGCATTGATTGGACTTGCTCCCATTTTCAATGTGTTTTGTGTTGTGGGGCCCAAAACTGGACGCAGTCTAATGAGTGTCAAGTAAAGGGAAATGATTACCTGGATCACATCTCTCTTGTTGATGATGCTGTTAGCCTTCGTGGCTGACAGCATGCACTGGCGAGCCTGTACAGCCTTCTGTCCACCAGGACAGAAGGATCCCTGGTCCATTTCAGTGTTATCCTCTTCCTTGTCACCTTGCCCCCTGCTGTCTCAGAGGGAAATTCTAAGTTTTTAAAAAGCAGATAACTAGTAAAAGTGCCTCTTCTTTTCCTCCTTTAGTTAAAAATGAATGGATGACTTGAGGGGAATTTAGAAGATCATTGTACTTGATTTTTTGCATGTGGTTTCATGTACTCTTTTCCCCCCCCACCCCAAAGCAGGGAAAGGCTGACACTCACTTTCATGTGAAGTTAAGATTCATTTACTATAAAAAGTGCATGTTAAAGTAAAGTGCTTGGAACAATTTAGTGGATTTTCTCATCCTTCATATTACTGGCAAAGCTGACAGTTAAAGCCAAGGGAGGCCCAAGATTGTGCTTCACTCCAGACACCCTTTGTCAGTAACACTCATTTAATACACGATCTACATTTTTTTGGTCTTTCTTTGAAAAAGGCAGGCTGATTCTACCGTTTTGAACTTCTCTGTACCTGCTTGTCTGAAGAGCAGTGTGACTCCAGTGAGAGCTGTCATGCTGGAACCCTTCTGCCACTCTTTATTTATGTATATCAGCAGGCAGATTTCTGTAATGAGATTTACAAACTCTCTAAAGGATATAACCTTGAAGAGCTGGAACCTGTTAGCACAATCTAATCAATATTATCACATTTATCGTCTTCTTGTGAAGTTCAGATTGTAGTAGGGACAAAATGCATTTGTAGTATTTTGAGAATTTTGGGGCAGGAAAATCAATAGAAAACCTCAGTTGTTTTGTACTGTATTTAAGGAGACGTAGTACATGCTCATACTGTATGTTACTGTAAAACCATTAGCCTTATAATACTTACCTCCACCCTGCCACACTTGCATGACTGGTTTACACCTGCTGTTTTGGGATTTTTACCTTTGCACAGTTTAGATGAGATTTCTAAGTCAAGGGATGAATAAAAACTAAGGAGAAACTTTTCCCCTAAACACACTTCCTGGAGCCTGAGCAGCCAAGTTTCATAGCACTGCCTTGATGTAAAGCAGTACTGAGTTCCACACTTTACTTGCTAGCGGAGAGGGGTTGATTAACCCATTGTGGACCACAGAAACAGTCTTGTCCAGAGAGAGATGGAATCAAAGCCTTTTGGTGTCAAATCTTTATCATCAGCTCTTGATGAGTCTTCCTTGCCACAAAATGGCAGTTTGGTGGTTGTACCTTTTGATGGGAATTCCCTTTTATGCCCAGTTTTGTGGGAGGCCTAACAACAAATGTAGAGTTCAAATGGGGCTCAGGGCAGTTCAGCCTGTGTTTTGTGAATGGGCTATTTTCACACAGCCAGTGGGAAAACAGTGTTGGCTACGTTATGTCAGCTAGTGGACAGAGGTTCCACAGTGCTATTATGGCCGTTGATACTACTAAAAGTTGTTAACAGCTATCTGTACACTGTATATACTCAGTTTTGGAGTACGCTGTGAAGTGGGTGAGCATTATTGTTCCTAACTTTACCAGTGGAGCTGGTAGTGAAGAAAGAGTTAAGGTTTCTAGCCGGTTGTTTGGTTTTTTGTTGGTTTTTTTTTTTTTTTAATTTGGATTGAGTAAATTGTCTTCCAGTACTCTGCATTTTCTGATTACGTGATGAACCCCCTCCAGAAATTATGTGGAAAATGTTTTTCAAGGCTTGCTTCCATATCTCAATTAGATTTTGTGGGATTTTGTGGTGGGTTTTTTTTGTTTTTTTTGTTTTTGCTTCAGTAAATCATGCACTATTCTGTCCCATCCAATAACAGATGCAGAGTTCTGCGAAGAATACTCATTGATTTAACTTACAAGCATGAATGTACTTGCTTCTGCTCCTCATGTAACTAAGGAGTAGTATATTTAGAGTCATCATGAATATGGATATATTATATTGTGTATTTTATATAATAACATATAACATGGAAAATCCAGACAAACAAGCATACGCATTCAAAACCGTGCTAGATGATATGGAAGACAGGAATGAATATTTGTTTGCCCTATAGGAACTGCCTTTTTCCACTAAGTGTATGTAAAATTATTAAGTTTATTGGAAGAAAGTGACAGAAGAATTGATCTCAAATTGGATACCATGAGAATGCATGCATATTTGAAAACTGTCACAAGCGTGTTTGCCATCTTCCTCTCCAGCAAACCTGTTTAATCAACAAGCAAAGAGATTTTGCATTTGTTTCACTGGCTGCAGCTAAGATGCAGGTGCTGCAAGGAAATTCATAGGCACTTCTTTCCATACAAATCCTGTCTTAACAGTATTAAGTCATGTTTTTAGAAAGGCTTAAGGAGTTACTCATAGGTGGTGTTGTGTTAATAAAATGCAAGTTCCTTCTGTACTAGTAGTCTACTCTCTTCAAGCAGGCATTACAGTCTAAATTTTATATGATGTGTCTTTTCCTCTCTGTTTTTTTCAACATATCCTCTTGTCTTACACAGCATTTTTGTAAATGGAGCATTTAGATATTCTTCTGCCACCTTTCATGAGCCTGATGGCATGGCAATATAAGCATATACAGTCATTTCCAGAATACAGTTGAAGCGTAAGTAAGCATATGTTGCCAGTTAAGTCTGACAGTCTCATTTTGTGATGTAGCTATTGCTTTTTAAAAAATCTTTTCCTTTTCTAGTTTTGAATTGTCAGCGTAGTTATCAGTTGCATCAACACACTGTTTTATGCAACTATTTATTGTACTTTTCATTTAAGAGATGAATTAATTACTAAGGCATCTGGTGCATCATATGGTGCATATGCTGGATGTGCTGAACAGAATAGTCTTTTTTAAATAATAAAGAGAAAAATGACATTACATAAAAGTATTAGACTTTTTAGTGTGCTTTGAAGAGTAACTTTACTGTACTAAAATCTCCAAGTCTGTTATTCAGGATTTTGTGACCATGAAAGGAATCTTTGATCCTACTAGAACAAGTGTCCATACCTGTATGTGTCTGTACTCATAATACTTGAAAAATAGAGGGTGATGGAAGACTCTGTTTTCTGACAAGAACTTTATTATATATGGGCTAGTTATGATACCTTTTCCAAGTGATAATCACAGAATAAGTTATGGTTTGTACGATCTACAATTCTACTAAATGAAGACCTTAGTCTTGAGAGAACCTATAGGTAACAGATACACTTCAACCTGTTGTACCTCAGCTCCACACAAATCTCCAGTTTCCTTGGTGTACTTAAGAAAAACTTCACAGTCATTCTATGTTAGAGAATTACTGGAATCCACCACAGCCAAAATTACCAACTGGCACCAGTTTTAAGGTTGAATTACTGATTTGTTACATAGCATCATCTTCAAGGGAAGGATGGCAGAGATTGGATATGGGCAAATTTATTCACTGTTAACAATTAGTTATACATCTTTGCTTGCAATCAAGTAAAATACAGCATGTATCACTCATTTTACTTATAAATTTTCATAAAATGAGGCTTAAATCTCTCCAGTGTGCCTTCCTTTTTTAAAAAAAGAAAAAAATTTCTTTACTGAAATTGGACTTCCAGAAGTTTCAGCAGCTGTGTTTTTTTGTTAAATGGGACATTAACAAAGGCATGGCACCGTCACAACTTAGTTTAAGCAATCAGGGTTAGAGATGTAGCAGGATGTTTTGGTTTCAAAGGACTTTCAAAAGCAACATGATCTTTTCAGGAAACATACTGAACAAAGCAGTCTGCTTTCTACATAGTTTAGGAATATGTGAGTACTCCTAAAGGTAGGGAGTATAGGAAGCAAGCCTGAAGTCTGAATTGTCAAAATCTACCACAGCAGCCTAGTGATGAGAATGAATGAACTGAATTGGCTAGGTCTGATTTGCATACACAGCCCCAGAAAGTTTTCTGTTGTTTATGGAAGTCAGACAATATAAATTGTAGCTTGGAAGAATGCTTACTTCTGACTTTTACTACCTGTAATTGATCCCTTAGAGTAAGAAAACAAAAATTAGATTTGTAATTCTTACCAAGGGCCATCTTGTAGCAGTTGGAACCATATGTGACTAATACCCTCAGGAATATTTATTTCACATGTCAGGAAAGTGGAAAGAAAGAGTAATCTTCTACTGACTGTCAGTTAGGAAAACCCCAAACCAAACACAGTTAAAAATCTTATTTGATTTGTTTTTTGTCACCTCTTTATTTTTGTAGCTTATTGCCTGACTACTTACTTGTGCTTATGGGCTATTGTGCTCTTATGTACATGTCTATGTACTTCACTCATTTCTGCTCCTTCTTTACAATTTTGGCTTTACTTAAAAAAAAAAAAAAGGAAAACCAAACCAGAAAAAAACCCCAAAAAACAAATAAAGATTTTTCAGACTTTCTCATTAGCTGAACATGTACTCTTTGTAGATGCTCCATATCAATTTATAACACCAGTTGACAAGAAGTAGAGAAAAATGAAAAGAGAAGATTTTGTTATTTACTTATTTTTAAAAAAGAACATTCATTAAAGGGAATGGATGTGGAGTGAGTAAGGAGACGGGTGTTACCTAGACATCAGGGAGGACTGGGTCGTTTTTCTGGGTTACTTCTATCTGTGTGTAGTAGGGAAGGTCCATACTTAATTCTCTGCTATCTCTGTTTTTTCTTTTCAGATTTCAGCAGTTTGACAGACTTTCATGAATGTCAGTAAGGTTAACTTCGTGTCTATTGGCTGTAGTTTTCATAGCTAAATATAATTAAATGTAGTAAACCTGCTTGAGTTGACTCTGTAATTCTTATAATTCTAGTGTCATTTTAATCTGACCAGGGTCAATCTAATTCTGTTCCACAAAAACATCTTGCTTTATCAATTTATAGCATAAAATGAAGACTTCATCTTTTAAAATTTATAAAATTTCCCCTCTATTAGTCCAGTATGTGATTCATTGCCAAGTGCCACGAAAGAAGTGCAAAGAGTGCTTCATGTATATTTTTTAGGTAATTAGTGTTAGGGCTCTCTGCTTTGGGAGAACTATAAAAATATTTTTGTATTTTGAAAATCAGCTCCAGACTATGCTGCCTTGCAAAAGTTGTCACTTAGCCCAGCATATCTAGCAGAAGTCAGATCAATAAAACTAAAACAAACCCACTAACCTGTTGCTATGATTTGTGGCACCATGGTCTGAGATTAATGTAATGCAGTTCTATAAATTCCTTTTAGATGGAATTTATAAGTGGTTTTTAGAACATTATTTTTCAAGTATTTATGTGAAACATTGGCAAACAGAGGTCAGCCAAGAGAGTGTTATCAATATAAATTAGAAAAATCTTGTCCTAGGGAGAAGAAGGGATCTTTTCTATTTAAATTAAGTAATCAAATCATTTGCCAAAATAAAAGATGAGGAAATGTTATTTAGGGCTAAGAATGGCATTTCTCTGTAACCGACTTGTCTGACTATAGTCTCTGCTTTTATTTGTGGTGTTGGTATTTCTTTAGGAGGGCTTCTGCTCACTGAGAGCTAATTCTGTATCTTCTATTTAATTGGACATGACTTAAAAGAACAATTCAAGCAGTAGTCTATGTTCTCGATATATAATCTGCAAGAAATATGAAAAAGTATTTTCTTAAATATAATGGAAAATTGTCATCTTGAACATTATTGTACAGAATAAAACTTTATATATGCTACTTGTAAATGGCAATCTAGTCTCATCAGCCTGCTTGATATTTACATATCAAATATCTTGTGGAACTAATTTCATGTTCTTATGTGAAATTAAGGTGTTTTCACTAATGAGCTCTACAGATATTTTGTATGACTGTTTCATTTAAGTGGAACGTAACACTTTGTCTTAGTTTTTCCAGCTATAATAAGTCTTCCAGTCTCTCTGCTGGGGTACAGAGTAGCCTGTAATTCAGAGGTACAGCCATACCTCGAGGTCTGGTAGTTGGATGTGGTGAAGTAACTGCTGTAGAAGCAGAAAAATGCTCCATTCAGACTGTACACTTCTGAAGATATGTCCCTTCTGTAGGTGGGAATTACTGGCTACCAACTACACTAAGAAGGCCATGGCATAGCTCCAAGAACTAAAAGGCATTTGACCATGCTGTTAAACTGTTAGCATTTTCCTTAGCACAATTTTTTTCCTAGACTAATTAGCAGTCTTCCAAATAATATCCAGACTGTGACTTTGGACCATTCCTGTGGGCAGCACAATTGTGGTTCATGTCTTCAGGGAGGGCAAAGGCTCTTTGATTCATGGATAAGAGCTGTGACAGCTGAACTCCTGGCCCTCAGCTGCTTTATTTGCTGGTAGAGATGCTACCACTTAGACTTGGCCTCCTCACTGTAGCTGTCCTGTTTGTCATTGATACTAACTTGATGTGCACAGAAGTGTTTGACACTTGCTGACCCTTTTATTTAGGGGAATTTACCACCAGTGAGCTGAGTAAAGGACTATGTTTTTTTTTTTTTCCAAACCCCCAAATATTTATATACTCTGTGGCTTGCAGAACAAAGCATGAAATGGTGATAGAAAAGAGTTCATTCCAAAGAGCCTTTATTTCTATTTCATCCTAGAGCTTGTGCTTTAATATTTTACTTTGGATTAGGAACATGATTTTCAGGTGAATCTCATTATTGTCCATATTTACTCCCTTATAGTCTGTGCTGCAAAGTGGTTTGGAGTGCACCAAAGGTATATCCTATGTTGCTAAGTAGCACATCTGAATATGAGTAGATTTGTGGAGGAAGACAGATGGGCTGGACATTCACGCTGTATCATTCTCTGGGGTGTTATTTCAGATTAGCTTTAGCCTGATCTTGTGGACTGAATGCCTGTTAGTGTTTGGGCTCCAGTTTGTGTGCTCTGAGACCATGCTACAATGCAGACCACAGCATAAGAGGTGGGAATGACTTGGGGAGATATGCTTCAAAAATCTACTACTAGTGTGACCTAAGTACAGAAGTATTTAAGCTGAATGTCTTTCAGATGGAACTAAACTGAAAGATGTTTCATAGATGTACCTGATTAATTGCAGGCACTAATGAGGGTAGAGTCCAGGGGACAGTCCTATAGCAAGTCCAAAATAAAACCTCCCCCAAATGCCCGTGGTCGGAGTGTTGCATCCTTGACAAAAGCAGTTTTACTCTGCAGATCTACTTTTCTTGTAATGCATTACTAGCCTGTCTGGATGCAGGCTTAGCAAATTTGATTTCATGTTTCAGGTGCTTTAATTCTCTTTTAAAGCACCCTTGAATAACAGATAATACCCACAACGTAGCAGTAATATAGGGCTCTTTCTGCCCTCAAAAAGCAATATATAAATGTGACTGCAGTTCCCAGTGCTCCAATGAATTAATTTCTGGTTATTCTCAGTTTGTGTTGCAGGTTGCCAGGTCTTGCTAGTACCTTGATGAAGTTTAAAAAGAATATACATGCCTCTTCTTCAGGCATTACCTGTTCCTGTTTATAAACATTCCTTGCTACTTTGTCAGATTTGAGACTGTACTTTGGCTGGTATTTTGCTCTACTTTTCTTGCTCACATTCTGTGTGGGACCACACTTGGGTAAGGATACCGCCCCTGCCTGCCTCATGACTGCCCTGAGCTTCCTGCTTACCTCCCCTGGTGGAGCAGCCCACTCTTGCTGCTCCCTGGCACCTGGAGACCCAAGTTGATCAGGATCATATTGAGTTAATTTGTTGGCATTTCTTCACTCCTTTGGCTTTATTTTTTTTATTTTTTTTATTTTTTTTTTCCCCTACAGTTGAAATCTGCTGTTACCTTGTTTGGTCTTTGCAGTAGGATACTTTTTACAGCAGCTGTCAGTGTATCTGAAGATTGTCGTTCTATCTTCTGTAGTATTAGCAGTATCAACACCCTGACTCTTCGAATCATGCATTTTCTTTACTATTGACTTTTTTCAGTTGGCCCATGTCTGCCTGTAAAAATTGTTTATGGGACTCCCAACTGTGGCTTGGTCAATATGCTGAATCAAGCAGGATTACTCTAGATGTATCTCATAATTACACATCCCGGAGCATGAAATAGACAATTGACTTATGTTTGGCTCGTGATTTCCCCTAATCCTCTAGTATTTTAACGGAAAAAGAAAAACTTTCCAGTCTTTTTGTAGCTGTTTCTTTCTGTTGAAATGGCTTTGTGTGCTTGACTGTTCTTTTTTAGCATCCAGATTTGCAGCCTTTTTGATAACAAAAATAATCACTTTATATGATTGCAAAGTGAACAATATTCTGTGGATAATCAGCATATTTTGGGTATTATTAACAGATTTACAACTTTGTTGGTCATGATGAAGTTTAAAAACTTACTTAAACATTAATTCCTTTTATTAGCAGTATCTTATAGCAGTAATAACCAGTTTAAATGTTTGAGTTGGAGCTACCTGTGTGATTTCTGTATAGCATGTTCTATAAAGAATATTCAAAGATATACGCACCAACCAAGTCCACAGATACACTGCCACTCATTTGCTTGGTATATGTGAAAAGAACAGAACTATTAATTGCTGTTCCGTTTATTTAATGAATTGCATGAAAGAATTATTCTGCTTAAATTGCTGCTTAATTTTTCTACAGAAGAGTAAACTGCAGAACTTCTGATTCAGGAATCAGAAACCTTCCAGCAATGTTATGCCATGTAACATCTTTCTTACACCCACATGTATGTATGTGTGTGTATATTATGTTTTTGTGCTTTGCAAGGCTGGAGCTATGTTTCAGATGGTGCAGGGAGAATCTGCCTGTTAAAAGTAAGATATCTGAAATACCTAGGTGGTATGTGAGATCATGGTTCCAATATTCAAGGTTCAGGTTTAGATTTGGTGGAATCTTTGTCCTTAGAGATGGCACAAAGTTATCTGAGCAATCTGTTCCAATGCAGTTTCATGGTTAATGTGTTTTTCATGCATTTCAATTGTAATTCTAATAATTCTTTCTAAAAAGAAGAAAATGAAGAAACACAAGCAGAGGAATGAAGGCAGTGGGTTGATTAGCACTGATAACATGCAGCTGTGGCCTTGCCTGGAAGGCAGTGGTTGATTGACCTGGAGGATATGCAGGTGTAGCTCGTTCCTGCTAAATAGTTAAATAGCCCTGAGGATCGTGGGAGGGGGGTTGGATGGAGGAGGAGCAGTGTGGTGGTAAAAGCCTTGTTGCAGCCGACTGGTTTGTTTGTGCTGCAACAATTGGTGCCCTGCCTGAGGCTGGCTGAGTTGGTCTCAAACTACAACAACTGGTGCCTGATGTAGCTGAGGCAAGTGGGAGAACCTACAACCCATAACAGACACTATGAGAGGTGAGCTGTTGACAACTAATTAATATGTGTGTATTGCAATATTTGTTGTCCATCTTAAATTGCAACTGGCCACCCTTCCAAAGTTGAATTGTTTTACCACTCACTGTGTTCTGTTCTAAAGGAGAAAATCTGCAGAAGAGTACAGTTTTGAGGATTACAAATTTTCTTTACTCTGTCTTTTCTAGAGTTTTCTGATTATTATAAAAGTTATTTTATGGATGAGAATAAAGAAAGCCTCAATTACAGACATTTTTCAGAGTCTATTAAATAAAGATTTGGCCATGACATTTATCTTCTTGATCAAGGAAACTTCTGGATCCAAGTGATAGAAGATCTTAGTGTATCTTCATACTAACAAGCAAAAAGAATTGTATTCTGTTTTGTAAGACTGACTTTGCTGCATGAAATTACTTCCGTAGTGGTGAAGTCTGTAGTTAATTAGGTCTAACCATCTCTCCAGCCAGAGTGGAGTGGCAGACTAAAAACCTCCTCCATAAGCAAGAACGTCCATCACAATACTTAAGATGTCAAGCAGACTTGGCAGGGTAAGAGCTTTGTTAAACAGGGAACTCATGACTAGGCTTCGGTGCAAAAATACAGCAAAGATGGACTACAGAGAAGGAATGTAGAAATGTTGCATGGTTATGTGGGAATGGTGTCACTACAGTCAGTGCCTAGCTGGAGTTAAGATTTGCAAGGGACACGTGAGCTCAACAAGAAGAGTTTCTACCGCTATATTAGTAATAAAAGGCTGAATGAGGGAAATGTGGGACTGTTGCTGAATGGGGCAGGTGAAAGTGGACACAAAGCTGAGGTACTTTGGGACAAGAGGAAATGGCCTCAAGTTGTGCCAGGGGAGGTTTAGGTTGGATGTTAGGGAAAAAAAAATAATCTTCATTGAAAGGGCTATCAAGCATGGGAACAGGCTGCCCAGAGACGTGGTTGAGTTACCATCCCTGGAGGTATTTAAAAGATGGGTGGATGTGGCACCTAGGGACATGGTTTAGCGTTGGTCTAGGTAGTGTTACATTTACGGTTGAACTTGATAAATTTAGAGGTCTTTTCCAACCTAAATGTTTCTATGATTCTGCTTGATGCCACCTTTGCTTCATCTTCAGCCATCAGGTGTTCCAGGCCTCTGCTTTTTGGGATAGTCTAAGGAAAAGAACTACCAGTAGTGGGTGAGGATCAAGGCACAGTTTCCCTGCAAGAACTGTGTGGGACTTGGTGGGCTGCATCCAAGGGTGCTGAGAGCACTGGCTGATGTCCTTGTAAGGCTACTCTCTGTCATCTTTGAAAGATCATAGACATCAGGGGAGCTTCTGGATGAGTAGAGAAAGGTAGATGTTGCCCCCATCTGAAAACAGGCCTAAAGTGAGGTATGGTGAAATACAGGCTTGCAGCCTCACTTTGGGCACTCGCAACATCGTGGAATGAGGCTTCTTGGAATGTGTCAAGGAGTTTTCATGGGTGTGTGAAGGAGGAGGGTGGTAGCTGTGAATAGCCAGTGTAGACTTAGCAGGGGTAGATCACACCTGCCCAACCTGATCACCTTTTATAATAAAATGACAGGGTTTGTGTACAAGGGGGAGAGGAGAGCAGCAGGTGTTACTTACCTGTACTTTAGTAAGACTTCTGAAACTTCCACAATGTTCTTGTATCAAGGATAAAGGTACATTGTGGTCTGGATGGGTGAACACAAAGTGAATGGCTGTACTTTGGGGGCAGTGGTTATGGGTCAAACCCTACCTGTCATAGCTGACCCTGCTTTGAGCAGGAGACTGCACTACAGACCTCCAGAGGTCCCTTCCACCCTCAATCATACTGTGATTCAATGAATCTCTGTGGTGCTTCCAAGAAGTGAAATATAAGTAAGATAACCTGGATGGAGTTACAGTATTAGTTTTGAGTACTTTCAAGTGATTTACTAATTAGTGTAGTAATGTTTGATTTTTATCAGTGAAAAAAAAAATTGTCATGTGACATTAAGGCTCTCATTCCTCTGAAGAAGCTGGAAATAAATAAATTAGGACAGAAGGCGATCTAATTCCCAGTCAAAACATTGGAAACCTGCACAGTGAAATGGCCATTAATCCAGAAATAACACATCAGATGGACACTGATACTAAACAACAACTAGGAATATTTTATTTTCCAATATAAAGATTTAACTTTATGGATATGTATCAGTGGGATGGAGAAATTATGTTCTAGGAGACTTCTGAAAGCTAATGTTGTACTTTTAATTTCTTTTCTATTATGTGAAATGTATGATGCTCTCTGCAGCAATTCATTTATTAAAACCTGGAGAATGCCAGCATTCAGTAATGGATTTTTATTTTCATATCACAGAAGCATAGAATGGTTTGGGTTGGAAGGGACCTTAAAGATGATCTAGTTCAAAGTCCCCTGCCATGGGCAGGGACACCTTCCACTAGACCAGGTTGCTCAAAGCTACATCCAGCCTGACCTTGAACACTTCCAAGGAAGGAATATTCACAGCTTCTCCCTCATAGTGCAGAATTTTTTCCTTGCATCTAATCCAAATCTACCCTCTTCCAGTTTAAAGCCATTCCCCTTCATCCTGTCACTATATCCTGTTGTAAAAAGTCCCTCTCCAGCTTTCTTGTAGGCCTGCTGGAAGGCTACAGGTACTGTAGTAGGTACTGGAAGGTGGCTGTAAGGTCTGCCTGGAGCCTTCTCTTCTCCAGGCTGAACAGCCCCAAGTCTTCATGGGAGAGGTGCTCCAGCCCCCTGATTGACTTTGGGTCTTCTCTGCTGGACTCGCTCCAACAGGTTCATGCTCTTATGTTGGGGGCCCCAGAGCTGAATGCAGTACTGCATGTGGGGTCTCATGACAGTGGAGTAAAGGGAGAGAATCACCTGCCTCGACCTGCTGGTCATGTTTCTTTTCATGCAGCCCAGGATATGGTTGACTTTCTGGGCTGCGAGCACACATTTCCAGGCCATGTTGAGCTCCTCATCAACTAACACTCCCAAGTCTTTTTCCTTAGGGCTGCTCTCATTTCATTCTCTGCCCAGCCTGTATTTGTGCTTGGAATTGCCCTGACCCAGGTACAGGACCTTGCGCTTGGCCTTGTTAAGCTTCAGAAGCTTTGCTACAGGCCCACGTCTCAAGCTTGTCAAGGTCCTTCTAGATATCATCCCTTCTCTCCAGTGTGTTGACAGCTTGGTGTCATTGGCAAACAAAAAATTAGGAATTTAAAGTAGGCAAAATTTATTAAATATGTAGTATTGTGGGCAGACAGAAATACATTTTAAATTCAAGCCCAGCTTTGCTGTTACAGTTTTTAATTACTTAAATTTATTAAAGTTGTGTTATGTGGACAGACAGAAGTACAGTTCAAATTCAAAATCAGCTTTGCTGTTAGAGTTTTAATTGCTTAATATCAGGTCTTCTAAAATAGCCAAGAACATGCTATAAATGTGTTGTGCTGTTCAGGATTTTCATTATAACAGAAGTACTGAAATGATGAACCAGCTGAATAGAACTTGGAAACTCAACCAGGACATAAAACCAACAAACCTGGTTTGTAACCATGGAGAAAAATTATATGCATTTAAAAAGATAAAAGACTAACTAACTAAAACATGCAGAGAGATAAAAAGAAAGAAGTGGACTGAGCAAAATGCAGTGGTGAAATATCAGAAAAGAACAAGAAGTGAGACATGTTAATTACTTTCAGCAAAACTTTTTTTCTTCTGCAGCTGTGGTTGTCTTGATTTTTCTGGATATAACTGCAATATTTTATTTATCTCAAGAAGTAAAACACTAAGCAGATGTCTTTTCTATATGAAATGCTGTGTGGAAATCCAAGTAAATAACATCTGCAGTTATTTCACAACTGACATTAAGAACTAAAGCATAAGTATTTCTTTTTTTGTTTTCATCCTTATATTACCAATCACCCCATATGGATTGTTCCTCTTCTGTGGCAGTAACTTTAGATGCAGTAACTTTAGATCCACTGCATCTCATTAATATAAATGTATTTTCTGTGGGATGCGTTAACTTCAATGTAGGTGCACAGTATATAAATCTGTATGGATTTTTGGAACTAAGTTGTCAAAGTTAGACCTGAGTCTTATTTTCCCTTGTGCATGAGTGTGCATATGCATGTTTTGCTTCTTGCCAGTCTTACCCCTCAGTAGTTCTAGAGATTTACAGAGCCAGATTGTGCTTTGCATTTATGAAGAATTTCAGAGAACATGCTTTCATGTTCCATGAATCATAGATTTCATTTGTGATGCATATGAAGGCTGATTGTAAGTATCTTAAAGAAAGGTATGGGAAGAGTTTATTTTCAGGTCTGTTTAGTTCAAAACATAGAAGTAAATAATACCCCCAAAATTCTGAAAATTTACTTTTTAAAAAAAGTTGTGCAATTCAAATTTTTGCCTGAAATTACTCAACTTCAAAAAGGAAAAAAAAAAAACTTTTTTTTTACTGTTGCAAATGATGATAATTAATGCCTAGTGTGTTTGGAGGTTTTCTTTTCTTGGATACAGATTTTACACAACTCATTTGTTCCATGTAGTGAAATATATTTAGTGGAAAGTTATTTGTGTGATCATTATATTCTATTAATCTGTAAACAAAATAAATAAAAACCCCATTCCTTTTTCACAAGACTGTTTTAAATGTTTTACAGAGTGCTTCTCTTCTGTAAACCCTAGCCGACAAGGAGATGTGGATGATCTTAAGTTTTTTAGGATAATTTTAGTATGTTTTTCTGTATTAGGAAGAAAGATGGTGTTGTGTAGGCTTGTGTGGGGACACAAGATTTTGGAAATTTTAATTGTAGATGTAAGCCATCACATCAAAGATCCCAACTGGCTGAGGACAGCAATGACAGTAGGTTTGCCTCATGCTCGGTGGCCCATTCATTTGCAAGCTGCATCCTCATAACCTGAAGTTTTACAGCAAGAGTATATACAAATGTTTCTTACTATTTGGCATTCCTCTATAACCGCTACTGATTTTTCTAAACTTGCTGTTTGAGGTGGGCTTACAATCAAGGTTAACATATTCACTAGCTAGTGTTTTTTGTTTTTGTTTTTGTTTTTTTTAATATAATTAGCATTTTTAAATTTGAAAGTGTTTGGAAAATGAAACAATTGTTGATTTACTCTACTTCATTCACCCTTGCAGTCAAACATTTTGCACTCTTATACTCTTAAGAGTTTATCATCTTTTCTCCCATAATACATGCAATTTTGGCTTTGATCCCTGATCTGAGACTGAAATGCCAGATGTTCATTCATACTTTTGGCCTAGACTCTAGTCAAAATTAACTATACCCTGTGTTTATAAGCATAAGGTAAGTGTTTACTAATGTTCAAAAGCTCTGAACTGAAAACAGATTTTGAAGTACTGGAGGTAGTCAGTGACCAGCAGCGTTTGTTAACTTTAACTGTCCCTTCCTCTGGGAACCTGTTCCCTGCTTGAGATTAGCATGTGAAGCTTGGCTCTCAGTGGCTCCGTACACTCAACCATTAGATGAAGTCCTTCTGTGTTGGTTACGAGAAAATGGAGCTTTACACGGATGGGGGTGTTCCTGCATTCTAGGAAACTTGCTTGGCTGGTGTCCAAGAGTGACTATTTACCAATGTCAAACTTAGCACTATCCAAACTACACTGAAAACCAATCTTAGCATTACATTCTAGATTCAACATACATTTTGACTCTTGCATTGAAAATGGTAACTGTATGTTTGTTGATAGTGTCCTATTCTGCAGCAAGTCAAACGCTCTGTTACATATATAGTGGGAGGTCAAAGCAAGTTTTGTGTTTTTTAGTTTGTTTTACCTATTAAGTTGGGGATTTTTGTTGATTAGTGTTGTGCAGACAATTTCTCAAATCTTTTCTGTTTTTGGCTATTGCATGGATCTACTTTTGCAATGTAATTTGTAGTAAGTGGATTATTGAATGACTATAATAGTTATTAAGAATTGAAGTAATATATATAAGCGGAGTAATTTCATGCTTTTCAGATGAGATGATATTACATTTAAGATAGGTCACAAATGACTCCATGTCTTCACCAATTTTGATTAACTTTAATATCTAAGAAGAAGGAAGAACCTTGCTAAACTGTCAATCCTTCTAACTTTGGTTGTTATTTTACAGCTAGCAGTTTTCTATGCAAAAGATTTATATTTTAATTTTTCTACGTATTTCCTTTCATGGTCTTTCCAAAATGTTATTCTGGGCTGTCCTTGAGACTGAAATGGGTGATCTACTGGACCAAGAATGATTCTTTGCCAACCTGCCAATAACATTTCTGTTTGGGAGAGGATTTGTGTTGAAGATTTGATGCATGTATTTTGATGTTTTGTCTGTGAAAGCTGTATAACATGTGGCTTGAGATCTCCATAATAAAATTGTTGAGTTTTAGGGTTAAATACCAGGTCTCATAATCCCTCTTCTAAACCATGGAAATGTGCTCAAAGGCGGTGCTTGCGAAGTAGGCAGTGGGGTGCTTGTCACTGCTGTAGTACTAGTTACTACCCTTGCTAATTTCTTTCCCTCTAAAGTATGCATGCCACTAAAATTATTATTTTTACAGTTCTTTGTTTCTTTTAGACTTCTGTGTCAGAGGTTAGCCTAGTTGTACTGAAATAGATTAATTTTCACAATTGGCGGGCTGTTGTAAATAGAACTTCAAGGCCTGAAGGCACCTGAGGGCACCACGTTGCTGCAGTGTCCCTGCCTGAGGCCCAGAAGCACCATGTGAGCCCAGCCCTGCACCCCCTGCTCCACGTGAGCCATGCTGGGACTAGCTGGTGCCAGCTTTTCTCTCTACATGTGTTGGTATCTTGGCTTGGCCTTGGCTTGCACCTTTGCCTGATGTTTTGTGGTCAGTGGCCAGCACCACCCTCGCTGCTGGCTCACCTCCTCCCCAGGAGCACCCCTTCCTCCTCCTGCTCCCTGACACTGAGTGCCCGCCGTGCAAAGGTTGGCTGTGGCACCTGCCACTGCTTCCGTGGTTGCCCAAGGCTGTGCTTAGTCCTGTGCCAGCTGGGGTTTTTCCTCAGGTAAGGTATAGAGTGGGATAAATGGTAAGCAAGTGGTATTGTCTTTGTTTGCATGTCTAGAAAATACAATTGAAGGATGGTTTTTTTTCTGCCCCAAATTGCATTTTAGTCTCCAAAGTTATGAATTTCAAACAGTAAGAAAAAAGCAAAAGTTTAAAATGAAAAGCTTTATTAAGTATACTGCCAGCTGAGTAATCTTTCAGGAGGCTGCTTGTTGTAGCACTTCTCATGTTCGTTATTACCGACTAAACAAAATAATACAGATTGTAATAACAAGTAATTTCTGCAGTGTAATGAAACAATTTCAGTTTTGGAATCTGCCTTCTGGAATTTATGGACAGCCCGTTACAGTTTTGGCAAGACAGATTTATTATTTCTGGCTGCTCTGATAGGTGTCATGTTTCAAGTGATAATGAGTCTGTAACTTCACTTGGCAGCTTGTTTAATGATCTGGTGACTACAATCTTTTCTTCTGGTAGGGATGCTAATGTACCCTAATGCAGCTTGAAGTGTTGCCTCTTGTTCTGTCATTAAGAACAAATGGAATTAATTGATTATGATTTTCTTTCAAATCTGTGATGGTATGTTATAAAATAGTTGTCAGCTCTACAGTCAGAATTTACTAATGCGTATATGGTGTCCGGTAAAGGGTCTGATAAAATGACAACAGTAGTTGGAGATAACAAATAAAATAAGGAATATTTCATCTTTGTGTTTCCGTGGAGAAGTGGTATTTCTGATTGCACATCTCCATTCTTGAGGAAGCTTGACCAAAACCCAGGAGAAAGCAACCTCTATGGGTTTCTTCTCATGTAAATAATGGAAATTGGTATTCATTGAAATTTGCAAATAATACAGCATTGTCTGTTTTAACTGTACTGTACTCAGCACTGGTGTGGTGAGACAGGACCTTCAATATTGTGTTCAATTGTGGGCCCCTCACTTCAAGAGGAATGCTGAGGTGCTGAAGCATGTCCAGAGAAAGGCAGTGAAGCTCGTGAAGGGTCTAAAGAACAAGTCTTACAAGCTGTGGCTGAGGGAACTGGGGTTGTTTAGCCTGAAGAAAAGGAGGCTCAGGGCGGACCTTATGCCTCTCTACAACTACCTGAAAGGAGACTGTAGGCAGGTGAGGGTAGGTCTTTTCTCCCAGGGAACAAGCAATAGGGTGAGAGGAAATAGCCTCAAGTTGCACCAGAGTATATTTAGTTGGATATTAGGAAAAACTTCTTCACTGAAAGGGTGGTGAAGCATTGGAATAGGCTGCCCAGGGAGGTGGTGGAATCACAATCCCTGGAGGTGTTTAAAAAATGCATAGAAGTGGTGGTTTGGGACATGGTTTCGCGGTGGACTTGGCATCCTGCGTTAATGGTTGGACTTGGTGATCTTAAAGACTTTTCCAACTTAAATGATTCTATGATCATTTCAAGTTGTTTCTGTAGACAATAAGACTTTCAATTGAAAATTCCTGAAGTAGGTTGGGAAATAGAAAATGTGGATGAGGAAGTTTAGGGCAAGTATAGGGTAGTGTTTGGTTTTTGTGGGAGCCCAATGTTGGCATTGCAACTGAGGGCAGCGCTATAATGTGTAATCTTACTACTTTTAGCAGAAAACTAGTTCTGAAATCTAGTAATGTCAGTGACATCATATTACTAACTACCCTCCCACCAAGATGAATAGTGACTACACTATGTGCTTATGTGTTCTTTTTAGACTTTAAGTCTATCTTGTGATTCAAAGAGCATCCACATTTAACACTGGACTGACAATGTTCCTTAGCACTGCAACAGATGTAGTGAGGATTTCTTGAATCTAAGGCCACAATTATTCCATGGGATTGCAGTGCCTGACTCACAGGTGGCAGTGTGGAGGTCCCAAAAAAGTCTTGCTGGATAATAAAAGAATTCGTTATTTTATTCTGTGTGGAGCTAGATTCCATCTCATTTAAAAGACAATATTTTTTAAATCAGTTATGTGTAAGTATGAATAATGTTACCTGTAATTGATAATACATCTTCATTTTTTGCTAAGCCTGCAAGTGTTTTTCATAACCTCTTGTGGTCAACCAAACTTGGTTGAATACTCAACCGCAGCATTTTTCTGTCTTCCTCTTGTAAGGCTCATAAGACTTTAATATTAAAGAGGAGACAGTAGGAAAGTAGTTATAATAGAGAAAAACTTGAAGCTACGCCTCAGGACTCTTGAAGTAAGTGACAAATAAAGGGATTGTATCTCATTTTTGAAGGCTACGCTTTCTGTTAGCATGTCTCTGTAGTCACCATATGATTAAAAGCTGAAGACTACAGTCAGCACTGAGCACGTAAGGCATCTATAGCTCAAGTAAGTGTCAACTGGTGGCTCTGTGCTGACACTAAATTGAAGACTTCAGGATTGTTGTCCTGCATGTAGCTTGTAAAAAAGACGGCACAACAAGGAATATGGTTAAGTAGATGCAGGTATATTAAAAGCATTTGAGAGAAGTCCTGGGGTACTCCTCCAGTGAAGGCAATGAAAGACTGAGAAAACATTCAGAGCTGGGTGTTCGTGTAGACCCCTACCCTCATTCCTTCCAAACTATTTGATTTTTTTTTATAGTGTTGTATGATCCCACTATCTATATTGAGACTCAGATCAGATTAATGATTTTATATTTTTCCTGTTGCTCAGTATAAGTCGGTAGATACAGTCTCCTCATTTGATTGAGGGGAGAGGCTTTTCCCGAGCTCCTGACTCAGGGAGCAGGCCAGCAGCTTTGTGGTTTCACCTTAGTGTGTGCATGTGTCTGTGTATCCATCAATCCTCTTGAACAGACCTTGCTCCTCAGTGTTGGTGCTTTTAGCCATATCATATGCTCAGTTTGCAAGTGCTTTGCAAAGTCTAACATACTTGTCCTCTTGGACTGATGTGAGTTGTGGGGTTCCCAAGATTCAATAGTTGAGTCATGGCAGGACACTTTAGGCTCACCTTTTCTTGTAGTAAGGTTGTTTGCAGGCTTAACCATAGTCTCTTTGTAAATCCAGGTATCTGTGCGTGCTTTCTTTGAGCCTACCAAGCATATGTTTTAAAAGACTAGCACATCTGTTCCAAGTGTATTGTCCTTTTGAAGCAAGAGTATTATGCGATGTTACTGAAATATCACGAATCATTGTACTAGAGCTCTTTTAATCTTTTTTCAAACCTAGATGTGGCTGGTTTAATAAATTAAAAAATATGTGTGTGCTGCGGGTATTGCTGGGACATAATTATGGAAGTGGAAGAGGAAGGAGGTGAAGGAACCTCTGCCCTTTTGGAAATAATGTGAAGAAAATCAAACTACCATCATGTGAAGAAAAAACCACATCACTTCAGTCTTATGTTTTACTTTTCAATTATTGTGGAATTTTCTCCACTGATGTGAAATGGACCGGTGCAATTTTGAAATGCTTCCTTCTTTAGCTATATTCTAAGAGCAAATCTGAAGTTTTAAGGTCTTCTGCCATGTGAATAGTTGAATACTTTATAGTGTCTATTGAGTCCAGGAAGAATTGAAATTGCTTCCCTTTGGGTGTGTTACAGACTGATGTCTTATATCAGAATGTTAGAAAAAAATAATTACAGGATAAATGATTCTTAGGATTTACTTCTCTTTAAGATGACATACTTCTGTGACTAATCAGCTAGCCAGTGTCATCTTAAAATGCCTGATTCAGTTGAAATGTGCATCAGTCTTTCATTTTGAGTCTTAATTCAGATTAACTGCAGGTTTGAGGATATACACTCGAGTCTCTCATTTAAGCTTTTAAAGATCAAAGACTTGCTGTCTAGCTTCAAAGTTTGCTGCTAAAACCCTACATAAACAATTAAGGCTGACTGTCTTTGGAGCAAGACTCCTTAACATATGTACAACATAGTTGTTAACACTTAAAAAATTAGAAGTATCATAGGAGATGGTTGCAGTACTTATATTTTGTACTTATTTGCAGAATAGTTGGAAGTTCGAACCCAATTAGGTAACAACTACTGAAAGAGACAAAGCTTGATAAGTAATTTCTTAGGAATAGTGAGGCAACTGAAGCAGAACTTAACCTTTTTCTATTTGTTTTCTATCACTAGTGAGTTGCTAGCTAAAAGAAGCAGGGCATTTTTTTAAGCTATGTTTCCCGGGAGCTGTTTTCATTTCATAATACACATCACTGAGTTCGACTTGATTAAATTGAGTAAAAGTATATCCATAGATTAACTTTATTATTCATGTAATGAAATAGGAATGGGTTGATACTTGCATAGTCATTTGGGAACTGTACTCTTTTTTTCCTTTGGGGTGTGTGTGTGTTAAGACAAAGAAATTAGAATAGTTTTTATGAAAAAGATAACATCTGTTAAAGTAACATTTATATAAGCCCTACATATACTTTCTATTTAAATGTCTTGAGACACAATTATGACACTTTATTCCTTTCTTTCTCAGTCATGTAATTCCAATTTCAACAAAATTCTATCTGACTCAAGGTGATACACAGTGGGCTGGCTCTATTTCACTGCCAGGTATTCCTCTGTTAACAGTGCTCATTGACAACTTCCCTGGCCAGCTATTTCCTCGTATCCTCACAGCACTCCTCATGTGCCATTAGGACTGTTGTCATTGTTCCCTCTCACCTTGACTGTGTCTGGCTGAACATTTTTCACCTGTTGTTTAAGAAATGTCCTGTAGACTGTGGTTGCACTAGGTGTCTGAAGATGCTTCTGTGAGGTACGGAAGTTCATTGTAACCATCACAGGGAGGTCTTGTTCATGGCTGCATGAACAGTCTATTATCCTGGTAGTCTTGTTAGGCATAGACAGCAAGAAGCAACAAGGACATAAGATGCAGATGTCTCCAGAAAAGTCTTTAGCTGTCTGAAACCCTGAAATAACTGTTAATTCACATGAATTCTTATTACTTTGAGAAAATGTCCTGAGTACAGGTATAGTGCATTTTCATATTAATGCTGTGAAAAATAATTTTTGTGATACTATTATGCTGTGAAATGACCAAAATTTAGAAATGTATGGGGTGGGTGCCAGGATCTGTGTTGTCTACTGCAACTTGTGTGTCATGAAATGGCCTGCCACCAGCATGTATGCAGCATGTTTAAGGCAGTATCACTTAGGTATGGTTTTCTTTACTAGCACAGAGTTTGTATAGCAGAGTGCCAGGCTTGCTAGGATTCAGCTTGTGTATGGCAGAGGTAGTGAGGAGCAAGCAGCTGCACGAGAAGCCCGGGGTGATGGCCAGGCTGGACAGCATGGGGTTTTTATTCCTTACTGCCAGGAGCATGTATGCTTTCTGTAACGGGAGAGACTTGTAAAATGATGCATTTTGGTTTAGCGTTTTTCTTGCATCTTTCACTAAAATAGTGATTAGTAGATGTGCACTATACTGAGATATGTACTGTAACATTCGTGTGCACTTTTGGCATCCTTTAGGATTAGCCTCTCTACAGTGTTATTAACCTGAAAGACAGTAAAAGAATACTTTTCAAGGAAAATTAAAGACAGAACAAACATTAAACATCATATCTTTTTGCTTAAGAAATCTCTACTTGTAAAATTGGATTTATAGACCTCTGTCACTTATGATCAAGATTAATGTGGAGAATAATTTTTTAGCTGCCATTATAGACATCATAAAATTTGTACAGTTAACCTTTGGTGCCCTCCTTTCCAGGATTTTGTATGTCTTATCAGAACATGTGACTGAGATACAGTACCCATGAATATCTGATTAAAAGAGACGAGCAGTGGGAAAAGTTTATGCACAATCTGTGCAATCTTGATGTAAGTGGAATTGAGTGAACTGATTTTTGTAAAAAGAGAATAAAAACATGCAAGTTTCTTGTGCAGTTGAAAATTCCAGTATTCCTCGCATATAGTTTCCATCAAGTTATTTGGGGTAATACACATCCAGTTTCTCACACTGAACAGTTGTATCAATCAACTGCTTGCCAGTCTTATGTGTCTGAAAATCATGCAAAACAGCTTTAAAAATCAAGTTGGCTAATAGTTCTGCAATGTTCATGAGTCTTCCCACTTATGAGGAAGTGAGAGTGTTGTCTCATTGATGAAAGTATGGCTTGGGTACTTCAGACAACTATGAGTGAACTGCTTTATTCAGCACAGGGGTTTTTTTCTTAACAAAGGAAAATTTCAATGTAAAGCTGTGCTAGTGCTTGCACTGAAACCATGGTTATTTTGAAATTTGGGAACGGCTCTGAGGTTAACTACATCTGCACATTCATGCTTGGAGCTTGCTTGTGGTAGGTCCTTCTGGAGCAAGGCAGGGAAAGCTCATGTCTGACTGCCCGGTATCCGGCAGCCATGCCCATCCTTTCCTGTCTTGGCTATGTACCTACAGAGCCAGCAAACAGTGCTCTGCCTCACAATCCTGTCGTGTGTAGTGCTTTCAAGAATGTAAAACAATTAGATGTTGTGTGAAAGGGGCTTACAAAGTACCTTACACAAGGGATTGCTGACATGTAATGTGTTTGCACTTTCTTCACCTATTCAAGGAAGATAGTTTCTTTCTTAATGACTTTTCTGTCTCTTTTATCCTTCTAATCAGAAAAGCTTTTCATTAGTGAACTGTCTTTCTCCTGTTGCATAGACAAAAAAATAACTGTGTTCCAGGTACGAGTCTTAATCAGCTTAAAACAGAAAAAATTAAATTAATTTTTGATAGGTCAGTCTTATTTTTCCAAGATGAAAAATATGAATGTTTTGATTTCTGTAATGCTGTATTATTGTGGCTGTCACTCATGCTTTTCTTGCTAATCCAATGAAAGGCGAATGTGTTATGATTAAGTACAATACTTCTGGCAATACTTTAAGGCCATATTATGACTAAAAGTAAGTTAGTTATGAAAATATTCTGTTTTATTTCAATAAAAAAGTATTCTGTTCCACTGAGAAACAAATACCAAAATCTCTGTAGTGAAGAATGCTTTAAAGATACATTCTTTTATATTTAGATTAGCTTTTGAAAGAGAACATCACAATACTTTTTGGGAGAACAGAGTAATAAAATCTTAGTAAAATTTGTTTAGTTAATATGAATCTCAAAGGCTTATGAATTATACTGTAGATGCTTATAATAAACAGAACTTTTGTATTCTTTAATAGTGATAAAGTAGGAAAATGCACATTTTAGAGAAGAAAAAGATATATTCATGCTATTAATGCTTTTCATAAAGAAATATTTTGGGATAATTTGATAACAATTTGGTTTTGAAAAAGCAGGCTGTTAAAAAGATGCATAGCCTAATTAATTGCTCTTCTAGTTTTCCGTCAACACAGTTCTTAAAGAGATGGAAGAGAGGCAGAGAGTATGAAATCATTCTCAGTTCCTGACAGAGATCCTGGATGGCTGCTCGAGAGCTACAAAGGGGAAAAAATATATACAGAGAGTTAATGTGTTACAAAGACAAACTGATACATCTGTGAGTTCATATCTAGGAGTGATCTTAGTTTCCCTGATGTTAATATTGTTCCTCCAATGATGGTAAGTGCTCTTCGTCCTTATTAGCACACCAGTGGGGATGATCCTGCAAAATCAGTGCAGTGTTCCCAGTTTCTTATAATCGCTGTCAAGGGTTGGAGTTGTGGTCTATTAAGTTTGTAAATGGACATATTTTGCACAAGTAAAGAAGCTATTATCAAGTCTTGTGTTTTATTCCAGCTGTTGGCTGTTTGCCAGAGAATTTCCTCGACTAATGCACGCTAAAATACTGCCTTACAACACATCCTGAGCGTCAGGAATAAGTTCTCATGGTATTTTTGGTGTAGAAAACAGTTCTTTCACAAGTTTTCTGTTTCTAAACCTACTTAATTCATGCCAGCAAGTAGGTTTTTAAGTTTTTCACAAGCTTTTTTTTTTTTTTTTGAGAAAATTTAGTTTTGAAAAGTCCAGCTCTCTTGGGAGAATGATGTGACAAACAACTGTGTTCTGTCATTTCTTGTCAATTTTGTTCCTTTTCCTTCCTGGAAAGGAAAGCCTTTGTTAGTTTAGGGAGGGCTGTTATCAAATTTTGTTTCTTTAATGCTGAATTAAAATTAGCCAAGGTGTAGTTCCTGTGTACAGTCACATGGAAACTTCATCAAAATATTAAACTTTGAGCTGGAAGAGGTGTGGAAGAATTTTTATTCTGTTCTGTGTGACTGATATATATAACTTTAGTAACTCACTGTCTCTAATGAAAAGAAAGTTAAGGAGTATCTTTTTTTCACAAGGCAGATTTTTGTATTGGTTTTCTTTCAGCTTGGACAACTCCAAAAGCACTCCTGTTAAAAGGTGTCTAAAAAGGAGAGTTTAGTTTTACTGATGTAGTTTCTATTAAACTTTTTCTTTTAATAGAAGAAAGGGAAAAGATGTTTAGCAACATTCTGCAACTTAAATATTTTCTTTTTTTAAGACTACAGCTTTATGAGAAAAACAATTTTTTCTAAGGTGCTCACAAACACCACTGAATTTGATTTCAGAATGGCAGTTTGGATGTGCTGAGCTGTACTTAAAAAAAAAAGAAATCAAAACTTGCAAAATGCTTTTGCTTTATGAAAGTAGGACAAATGTTTTATTATTCAGTCTGTTTTAAAGGAAAATGCTTTTTTAAAACTAATTTTAAAGACATTAAAACATAGCATTGGTGCACATTGTGTTCTGCTTTCTGTAGATTTAGATTAAATCTTTGAAAAATTTTGAATTTCTGCCTGGCAACTTAAAAGAATGAATATTACCAAAGTTAGCATTTTCTTCTTCTTACTCTTCCACTCCCCTTGTAATACATGCTTATTATTTTACCTGCTTCCTATCAGCCAGTAGCTCTCTTACTGCGTCATGAGGTACAAAGGAAAAAGGATGGAACACCAAATGTTCTAGTTCTCAAAAATCATTGTTTAACATTAGGATTAGATATCTGAAACTGCTGCTGCTTAACAAACTTGACACTGCAGATTTGGTCTAAATCCAGCATAACATCAGTGTAAATCTTCCTGTTGACTCCAATAACCACTGAATTTAGATTTTCAGAAAGCATAGGTATATACAGATGTTGTCAAAATGGTTTCTGACTTCATGAAGAGGGAGGAACATTGGCTATCTGGCAAGACATTGGGGTTTCGGGTAGGACACTTGGCTACTCTGTGCATCAGACCCACTGGAACATTCAAACTTTGAACGTGTTTTTGTGTATCAAAGTTCAGGAAGAGTTCATTAATGTATACTGCTATGAAATCTCCAGAGGCCTGTATAAAACCATTAATATATCATTGCACATTACATGTAAAGACCCTTGTGACTCTTATCAAATTCTCTAAATATAACTGTTGGGATTTTTTTCTAGATTATACTGAAGTAATATGCTCAATATGCAACTGAGCAACTGATGTGCTCAAATTTTATTCATAGTTTTACTTTTTACAGTACCAGTTCAGCATATCTAAAATTCAGGAAGAAATAAAACACAACCAGGAAAACAGTCTCTTTTCAGTGTTGGGGAAATAGCATGTGTTCCCTTTAGTTTGTTAAATGATAAAAATATATGCATGCTGCAGTAACTTGCTAATTTGCATTTGTCATGTGCCCACCCTATAATTCAGACACAAAATTCAACATCTTCATTCTTTCTATGAAAGGATTTCACAACACTGTTCTGCTTTAGGTCTTCTGTTGCTGGCTCTTCAACGTTTTGTAAGATAGTTCATCACCTGTATGTGACTGCAGAATATAATCTTAGGTAATTAAAACCAATAAGTAAATTCTTACATACTACTCTACAGGTTTTCAGAGTTTTTAAGTCAATCTGCAGCTATTTTAGATTGCATTGGGAAATGTAAAATATGAGTTACTGAAATGTAGGCACATTGCACAAATAAATTGTTCTAGAAATGAAAGTATGCTGGATTTCTGGGAACCCCACGCTTAAGTTTGAGTGACTTCTGATTAAAAAACTTTTTGCATCCAGATAAATAATGAATGCTTAGTCCTGGCTTTTATTTGCTTGTATTACTTGAGTTATAGAGCAATGTCTTCCTATTGCTTGTTCAGCACTATTTTTGTTTAAATTTTCTCTTATTAACTTTTAAATGTTTTACATGAAGTTTCTTCATATGCAAAACAAAAATCTCTGATTTGAGTTACATTAAAAATGATATATTTGAAATTTAGAACTTTAATTCTAGTATGGAAAGGGAAATTGCTGGTAATGCAATCATGGAAGTAGTTATCTTTTTAATCTTAGTAGCCTGTAAACGAAACCTTTTAAGAAGTCAAAGGAGAAAAGGATGGTATAAAGTCTAAGGAATTAGAAGTGTTGTAGAAAGAAAAAAAAGGGTGTATCAGGAGCTTATTGTAGATATTTGAACTGAAGTCCACTGGAGTCAACTGGGAGACATCCCATTGAGGTCTTTCAGGCAGGCTGTGGTTGAGGTTGTGTCATTTCTTAGAATCACAGAACCACTGGCGTGGAAAGGCACTTCTGGGTGTCCTGTAGTCCAACCCCTTTTTCAGAGCAGACTTAGCTGGAGGAGGTTGCTCAGGGCTGTCCAGTCAGGTCTTGGGTATCAGCAAGACTGGATGCTCCACAGCTTCTCTGGTTAACCTCCTCCAGTGCTTGACCACCCGCACAGTAAACACCTTGATGGTACATCTCGGTATGTCCAAAAGTAGGACTAGAACCATATATGACCGTACTTGCTATTTACCTTGTACAGAGTAAATCTTCACCTTACTACTGTATCCACTTGTAGTTTAAAGTAGAGGTCTAATGCGGGGGTCCTCAGACTTTTTAACCAGGGGGCAGGCGCGCAGATGAAGTGGCAGGCAGTCATCTGCGGCTGCTTGGTTTCCCCCCCAACCCCTGGTGGGGGTTCTGTAAATACCGGGGGCCGGATTGAGGACCCTGGGGGGCAGTAGTTTGAGGACCCCTGGCCTAATGTGTGATTTGTTACACTGCTGCGTGCTTTTTCTCCCTGCCCCCCTGAATGGAATGATTGTTTCTCTTCCATGTATCATTAGAACTGCTTGGTGTTACTGTAGGGGTCCTTTTAAATCCTTATGGGGATGACGGTGTTCTAGGTGAATTCGGGGTCTCATACTTGATTTCAGTAACATGAAACTAGTCAAATACCTTGGTTGTCAACGGAGGAGAACAGCTTTGTACAAGAAAGACCTTCTTACACTTGTGAATAATATAGCAAAATGTAACGGAGACCGCTTTGTGTGGGCACAGGGTCTTGTTGCTAGTGGTCTGGCAGGGCAGATCAGAGAGTGAGGCTGCACAGAAGTCTGAGTGCTACATTTGTGGAGGAAAAAAAAAAAAAAGGATTGTTAAGAATAAGGGCGAAATGTTTATACTTCTCCAACGAAAAATAAGTTTGGAAAGCTTTAATATTACCTAGAATTCAGAATGAAAGTAGAACAAGAACCTTTAAATTGAGTGTTTCTAACAGGCTTGTGGGGAAGGAGTTTATCTGCCAAGAACCTCACAAAATAAAAGGGGTGTTCTTGGTATGTAACTATTGTAGCTCATACAGAAGAGGAAGAGACAAAAACTTACACTGTGTGTTCAAGTATTGTTCGTATCCCTGGTGTCTCCTGTAAAATCTTACCCTTCTCTGCAAGAGGAAAGAAAATTGAAAGTGTTTGACAGGGTGGTGGTTCTTTACATTTCATTTCACAACTTTCACACAGTAAAGAACCTTCCAAAACCAATCTGTTTTCAAAGCTCTCTTATTTTTAAAGAGCAGCTAATCACAAAGGCAAGTGGTACAAGGAAGAGAATACCTGTTATGTACCTACTTGTAAGCCTCTTGCCTGAACAGACAGGAGGTTGAAATACACCTGTCTGTGAAATTCAGCTAACCTTGCTTGTACAGGTATTCTGTATACGCTCAGAGGTTCAGCTATACAGGTGGGGTTTTTTTTTTTAAGAACTAGAATAAGATGACAGCCTTTTTTTTTTTTTTTCCCCATTCAGCAAGGGAAAACCTCTGTGTTAAGAGGGTCTTAGTGGAGGTGGACAAATCTGTGTGTTGTCAATTTTAACTTTCAGCATTGTGTAGGACAGTTGTGAATGTATGCACTATTGAAATAGCTGAGATAGCAGCCTCAAAGTCACACTGAACACAACCACAAAGAAAATACATTCTTGATTTGTTCTTGGGATTTGAATCTTAATCTCTAAGGATTGTCTGTCTGTGTTTAAGACATAATTTCAGCATGACTTTGAAAGAATGAGATGATTGAAATTTAGATATTTTTTTTTTAATGTCAATTGATGAATGATATTGCCCAAAGTAATTACAGTCTTTTGACTGATGTAATTTTTAGCTTTTTCTGTAAAAGATGTTCTCAGTAAGGAAGTCTATCATTTTCTCCCACCACTTTTATCTTCAGGTGAAAACTGCATTGTATGCTTAAGCTTGGCATTCTTACTCTGTGTCCAGTCTTTTTAAGCAATGCTGATGAAAAATGTCCTGTTTAATATATAAATTTAGTTTTTCATTTGCATTTGTCTTCTGAAAACAGTGAAACCTGCAGAGAAAAGCAAAATTATTCTATTAATAGTCTCGGATTTCTAAATGTAATAAACTGAATAAGCAGTGTGCTATTCCTTCAACTATTCTTGTACTGTAATACCTAAAAGGAAGCCATGGCTAATAAGAGAGGGAGAATGTAGAGAGTGTAATAGTATAGATATAAATATGTAAAGAGAATAAGAGAACGCTGCAAAAAAAGGTGTTAGGCTGTTGTGCTGTACTTTTTGAAACACAGAACTTGTATTCTCTTGCACTGAATATATATATTCCCTTTATATATAAAGATGTTAGAAAACATACGCAAGAATATACATTTTAAAAAATTCTAAACGGAAACTTAAATATTGAGAAGTGTCAAATTATATACCACACAAAATCAATAAATGATGGATACTCATTCCCAGAAATCTCAAAAATAAATTCAGTCACATATAAAATTTGAAACAAAGATGATGATGCATCATTTAGTAATGACTGGTTAAAGTCCTCATTCAGTATGGCAGTACCAAACAAGTACAAAACATGCATAGCTTTGTATTACATGCTAGGGAGTAGATAAATAAGGCAATTGGTGACTTCAGGACATCTTTCTTTCTATCTGGAATACTCTACAATACATTAGTCCTAATAAAGTAGCTAGACTATATTTGGGTACACCTGATTTGAGCCGACTATTGTAAGTGGAAAGATTTTTTGCTTGTTGGAATTGGTTTGTTTGAAGAAATGATTAAAAATACACTTTAAAGTTATAAGCACACTCTATATGCAGAAGCAGGGTAGAGAAAATCTTGTCAGTAAGCAAAAAGTCAGTAATTCCCTCGATAAGATTATCATCACTGATTTTGAGGAAAGTGGTTATTTGAGTTTTCATCTGGATATCTGATAAAAATATGAAGATATCAGAGTGTGGTGGAGAGAAAGCAAAATGATAGGGAAAAGCAGATAAGAGATGTGCCTGGGGGGAGATAGAGCTATGACTTGTTAAGCAAAAAAATGTGTACCAAAATTTATAATTGTTACTTCCAGGAGAAAAATTGTTTTATCTAAATAATTCTTGGTCTGAATCTGTGTGAGCATATCTTGCACATCCATGTATTTAAGGTTAAGAATCTTATTTCGAGCAACTCAGAACTGTGTGTTCAATATGTTATAGACCAAAGGCTTTATTTTGTTTTCTTTTGGGATCAAAAGATTCAGTGTAATTGAAAGTAAGTACAAATAAATGTTAAAACACCAACGTTTTCCAGCATCTTGGTGTAGCTCAGCAAAGCCAGTCTGGACTCTGCCTTCCCCTCCATCAAAAATTCTTTGGAAGTAATTTGCTGAAGAGATACCTGGTCTAGCTGAATCAGGTATTTTAGCCCCCAAACCAATACAGATACATTAGTGTCCTTCATCTAATTACCCTTACTGAGAAATGTAGTACTTGAGCCACTGTAATATGCTGCTTCTCAGAGCCAAGCTAGCTCAAGTACCTCTCTCCTTTTCCACTGAGAGCCTAAGCATTGACTTTTGCTCCTTCAAAGGCACCATTTTTGGCTAGAATACCAAGTACCTGTTTTTAAGGGGCCTATGTTCAAAATCAGAGCTTGGATGCTTAAAATGTGTATTGTGGAAGGCTTTTTCTCAGTTAAGCAGTTATTTTGCTCTCCATAATTATGAAATTAAATTGATTCTCTGGGATATATTGCAACAAGAGCAGTAATCAAAATCAAACAAATCCTACCTAACTGACATGTAGAGTTTTAAATGTTTTCTGATCTTTATGAAGATACTCAGCAGCATTTGCTTATGAGCGAGTTTGCAGTAATACCTTACCCTGCAGAGCTATAAGTGGGCTTTGCTGTCACTGCAGCTTAGTGGGTTTTTTCTATGTATAGCAAAATTAGATGCAAAGTGTTTCTCTGAGTTCATCTCAAAACTGAAAAAAAAAAAGAAAAACAAAATGCAAAAGACGGCTGAGTTTTATTGAAGTATTTAATTTGTCTTCTGCTCCTTACATCCTAACACAACTGTGAGCTGTTCTGTCTTTTTCACACAGCTATCCAAATACCTTGTCTGTATCAGATGGATGCATTTTTTGTTGAGTTCACACCTTTGTAGGGTATACTGATGTTTTAAAAGAGATGACTAATGCATGTCTGCTTAGGTTGATAAAAATATGGCCAAAGTTTCTTTGATATATTTTAGTCTGTAGAATGTGTCATTAGTATAAAAGAAAATATACACCTAGTGTTTTGGTTTTTAGTTGTTATGATTTTGGTCTTTAAAAAACTACTCTGTAGCAATGACTACAACTTTTTTATTGTATTTAGCTAAAATATGAATTAATTGTTCTTTGTGATATATTAGAGCTGTTGCCCAGTTTTGTGTATTCCAAAACAATGTAAATCATTGCAGATCATCAAACCATGTCTATGTCTTAGCTCAAAAATCAAATTGTGATGTATTTTGAAATGACTTCTAAGATCCCAAACTGAAATCACATATTTGCACAAATACATGTGGAAAACATATCACCACAATTTCTACTTGCAGTAAGACATAACTAAATTTGAAGAAGGGAACAAATTTTAACTGAGTATGGTACAGAATAAGCCATGGGTACTTACAGCTTGGCTATGCCAGAAAGTCATATCCCCTGTAATAGCAGCATAAATTATCTGTGTCTCTTAAATGCATCGTTTCAGGAAAAAAAAATCTAATGTCCCAAGAAGAATTGAACATCATTACTTCTTCCTTGTTGTGCTCTAAAATCTTGATTGACTTAATTATCTAACATTTTTAGGAAAAGAGGTAGATATATTTCACCTGTTAACAAATAACTGTCTGAAATTCATTAGAAATTTAAAAAAAATTAAAGTGTATTTAAAATCAGATTTAAAATGTTAGATTTTTATTTGCAGGTTTGTTCAGTTCCATTACTAAAGACAAGATTTGTTTTTACATCATTGTTTAAATTCTCTGTTTTGCACTTTGTTTTTTATTGCCTATTTGCCAAAAATATTTTTTCATGTGTACCTTTGAGATTTGGTATTTATTGTTGCCATGAAAAAATGTACTACATTGCAAAATCTGACTGATTCAAGAATTCTGTTTCATATAGGGACTATATTTCCAAAACAAAATTTTCCAATACTGCAACTAATTACTGTTCTGCACAAACAATGGACAACGTTTACATTGCCAGAATTAATGAGGTTGGCTGCTGCTGTGAGACTCAGTTCTGTGAATGTAACATGAAATTCTGGCCACTCTGGATAAATGTAAGCTGTTTTGATCTTGCATTCTCAAATTGAGATAGTGTGTATTTAGTCTGAAATGTAGTTTTTGCTTCCCGCTCTTCCGGTGTACCTACCTGGATTTTTTTTATACTCGTCGGTGTGATTCAAACTGATTTAAGTAGAAAATTCTTTAAAACTAGTTAGTTCTGTGAAACTTAGTGTGCAAACTAGGTTTGAGTTACAGAAAACATCAAAAAAGAAATATGCCAGCTAAACACATTAGGAAAAAGAATTTTCAGATACACATGTATTGCTTGCATTTGAGATTTATTAAAGGCAGGGTGGTGAATCCAGGTACTTCTCAACCCTGCAGTTCACAGTGAGGTTTTCAGCGATGCTTTTGTATGAGCTAGAAGATTGGAGATTATGCAGCAGAGACATTTGGGGGCTGCAGGGAGGGCACTCTTGCCGCTCCAGAGCAGGCCAGGACCCAGGGATGACACTCCCTGAAACACAGACCTGGAGTTAGGAGCAAGCCACTCCTTTTTGGATTAATCTGATACTGTATTTTAAATGCCCCTGTGCAAGGAGCCTTGCATGCAGGAAGGGCAGGACAAGCTCTTGGGATTGCTTAGGCTGCGTGTCTGCACTGCTGTCAGTCCCCATCTAAACAAGTGCCTGGAGCACCCCTTGGGCCCTGGGGCCGCAGCAGGGCTGGTAACCTCTCCCTTCCTCAGCTGCCTTCTGGGGATGATCCCTGGACCCATGTTCACCCATTACCCTGCCCAGGGACTGGCCACTGCCAAGGTTGACAGTTGAGTTTGTTAGACCCTGGCTGTAATGTCCAGGTTGACTTGGAATCGCCAAGTGGAGCAGTAACCACCTGAATGCTAGGTGGTGGTAAGCACAGCTAAACCAAGCTCAAATAAGCTCAGGTCAAGACAAATCCAAACCCTTAGAAGTGTAGAGACTCGGCACTATCAGGTTAGTGTAGTGTAGACCCTGTGACCTTTTAAAGGAGAGAAAAAAGCCTGTTTCCTGGGCTGTCCCAGAAAGCCCCAGTATCTTGTTATCTGGATGTTTTCTCGTGCAGGAGGCTGAAAGTTGCTTGATTGGTCTCACACAGTCAGGATATTGTTTTGCCCTTTACAGCTGATGAGCTTTCATTGCAGTGGGTTGGGGCCAGAAAACAAAGTTATTCAGCTGGTGATGCCACCATACTTGGATATGGAGTATCTTCTTTCCAACTCATATGTGTTTCGAGCCTTGTATATGGCCTTGAAAAGTGTTGCCTTTTTGTATATTTTATTTTTAACACTGACTCAGGGAAAAAGCACTAAAGAGAATGACAATCAAGATTAAAACTGTAAGTTAGGAACTTTTTCAAGTAAGGTCCATTTAGACTTTTGCTTTGTTTAGTATAATAGTGTATGCAGAGGCAGCATCATGATATCTTGCCTTTCTCTTTCCTTGGATAGAAAGGTGCAGCATGTTAACATAATGATAACTATTCCAGGGTATCGCACCTTGATAGTCTGCACTGGTATGCTGTCAGCATGAAGCCTAGCAGTGTTTGACCCAAACTAACTAGTGCAGAGCCAAACCCTCCTCAGGCACTGTCACAGGTTAGTAAGAGCCAGAGGACTTTGGGTGAAGCCCCTGTGACCAGGACAGAGAGTGAGAGCTTAATAGTAAGGACGCAGGCTGTGTCAGCAGGGCTCCAGGCCAGAGAACTGCCCTGGCACAGTTAGTTCATGAGTCTAGACACAGTTTTTGGACTGAAGCCATACTCAGGGCAGCAGCCAGCAGAGTAGTTAAGGAACGCACAGACTTTTGCAAAGTCACTCCTGCTCTGAATGAGAGCTGACTGTGCTTTTCTTTACTTTGCAAAGTACTTTGCTGTGAAAATGGAGCTAGCAAACTCCTACTTGCTGAATGAACAGAGCGAGTACGCTGGTCACTGCTGTGCAGCAGTCAGCAAGCTGGGAAGTGAAACACCATCCTTTTTGGCACCTTTTCTATGTAACTTATCCTGGGGTTTGCTCATCACTGGTTAAAAACTCTTGTTTCCTCTCAGGACAGGGGTAGAGATGTTATGGCACCTTTCTGATGTCATAATCCTGCCCAGGTCTCCTCTGATGGCATCTCCATGAAGAAACTGGGCTGCTGACAGTGTGAGCTGCAGTTTTAAAGTCAGCTGTTACTCAGTCCACATAAGGAAGAAAGAGTTGGGCATGATAAATACAAGGTCTGAACGGGGAAGGGCAGAGTTTTTCAGCTGCAGGTGATAATCTGCTTTTCTTGCATGTTGAGGGCTACACCTTGTGAGGCGATGCAGCAGAGTGAGGATGGATGATGGAGCAAAATTGAAGCTGGTACCAGCACAGACTGGGAGGAGAGCCTGGAAAGGTTGGCATTCCTCCCAGATGATCAGCTCTGACTTGTTGAATCATTCTTTATGTCCCTTGGCCCAGCCTGGACAGCCACCCAAGACAGATGTAAGTGTGCCTGATGGAGTTTTTCCCCTTGAGGGCTGCATATTTATTTTGTACTTTAGTCAGCCATTCACAATAAAACTACACTGAGTGTAGCTTGTTTCTTGACTAAGTACTACTTTTAGTAACACATTCTTTTCTTTAATATCATGTAGACTAGAAGTATTTGTAGGATATTCTGAGAAGGCTTTATGAATATGCTTCCAAATAATTTTGAGTCTGGTACAAGCAACAAAAATAACATATTTCTGGGTTTCATAATCCCCACAGCAATGTTATAAGGCTTTTCTATCTTCTGGACTTACAATGTAGGTTTGAGATACTGGGAGAGGACTTTCAAGTTCCATTCTCTTCACAGAGCTGAAAATTAAGGAAGACAGAGCAGGTGATAATAGGAAAGGGAGGAGTCCTATAGAATTAAATGACAGACTATAGTTAGGTGGTATAACATAGTGATAGGAGAATGATATGTTACAATGGCAACTCTTTCCAGGCATCTGTAATATATGTAAACAAACATGTGATGCTAATTAGGAGTGGCATTACAGTAAATTAAAAGGTTTGGATGTATCTTGTTCTAATGGATGTTTCATTATATTCATTGTTTTTCAGCAGGCATCATCTGTTTCATAAATTTTCTTTAATCTTGAAAACATCATGCCTGTGCCATATGTTATGCTGTCTTGCTTAGATTATGTAGAAGACTTCTATATTTTGCTTCAGACTGCAAATCCCATGGGGTTTATTTTTCTTTTTTAGTAATTTGAAGGTATTATTTTGGAAGCCTAAGACTCATAGGGGAATTTGTATTTTGTGGTGTTCATGGTACAGGTGTGGAATTCTTAGTTCCTTTGAACTAAGCAACTCTTAAGATAAATGTATAGGCTTAATTAAGAGATGTTAATACTTTTTTTTTTTTTGTAAGGACAAACTGAAAACCTCCACAGTGTCAGACTAAAGGATGACAGAATGTACGCCTTAATTGGCAAGGGGACACTGCAGTTAAACTTTTGCACAGCTATTTGGCAAGCTGAATTCCTTCCTTGTCAAAATATGCCCATCTCCCTTAGAGAATTAAAAAGTAATCCTTGGTTACAAACCACTTTGAAAATGAAATGAGAAATAGGGATTGGAGTTGTCCTTAATAAAACATCAATTGCAAATGAAGCCAACAGATGCGAATGCATTGTTCTGGCCTGATTCTTAGTTGCAGTTTTGCAGAACACATTTGCTAATTATGTAAAATGTTTGGCAGTCCAGATCTATAGTGACATTGGAAGATTTGGCATATATTAATAAGGACTGGGTTTTTGAAGAAAATTTTTGGAGCCATTAAAAATTCAAGTGGACTCTGTTATTGCCTAGCATTCTGTTTGTTTTGCTTGATTTCTTTTAATATTTTTTTTTTACTGTGGATCCTGCTATGTCTCTTCAGGGTTAATTGCTCATGATAATACTTTAAAATTGTTTAGCAAAAGCATTATGTTCATTTTTATATAGTTTAAGCATGATATAATTTCTTAATATGTCACAACTACATTTTACAGTCTCTGTGATTGTTGTCTAACAAGGCCTTTTTATAAATAAGGAGCATAATATTAATGTTTAATGTAAATGCTAAAATATAAATATTTATTGAGCTATACATCGTACTAGAGATTATAATTCCAATTTACTTCCATTACAGCCTCATAGAAGGGCTATGTTCCTGGCATTTCATAGCTGGTTTTATTTTAGAATCCATATGTTAGCTGGTTTCTTTTAAATAGCAGCCCATAAAAAAATGGGAAAAGGATTAAATAACTCTACAATTTATTAAATGGCTAGTGCACACTTTTAACTTAAAAATACTATTAAAAATTAAAGACTGTACATTTAATACTTTCTGTGTCATGCTTGGGACTGATACAACTTGTGGCAGAACTTTCTAGGGTTACGAGGTGCAAGTGAGACTATGCACTGACCAAAAAATCAGGGAGGAAGGTATGGAGAATAATTTTGTGTGGAAGCTACCCCAGGACAAGTGACAGCTTGGTTAGAAGCAACTGCTGTGTTTTCTGCCCCACACTGACTGCCCGTTAGACATAGTCTTTGGCTGATGCTGTCTCCTGACTGTGGTGGGGCATTTGCTGAGGAATTCTAGTTAGCACAGACCAAACTGCAGCAAGGACTAAGCTAATATTTAATTGATATAGGTGGTTTCTGTCCATGTCCCAGCTCTGGTTCATTTGTTAGAATGGATATGCTTTGGGAAAAGTAATAGATTTTTCTTAGAATTTTTCATTGCTTTGAGCATGTATCTGGCTGATTGTTTCAGCCTCTCATCGTTGTTTGATACTACAGCCTTGTGCATTAAAATGACAGGCCTTCTGTAACATACTGATTTTCTTTGTCACTTTGAACATGCTTGCTGTTATTAGATTGCATGTTAAGAACATATATTTTTCTTGAATTCCCAAATCTGTCAAAATTGTTTGGGGAGGGGTTTGCAGTGGGCTTGTTCTTTGCAACTGAAATGTTGGATCTCTAGTAGTGTACAAGGTAAACAATATTGAACATGAGAAAGATCTGATAGCTATAAACAACACTGAAATAACTAGAGTACTGATGCCTGATAAGAAAAGTATAACCAGACATTCACTTAATTGCTGGAAACAATAAGGACAACAGATCTATAAACGATATTTGCATTTAAAAATGATTATATGCAAAAGGACAAACTCCCCCAGCAGATACAAAACTCTGACATCTTTTAAGGTCAATATATAACAGAGGATTTCAAGAGCAGTAATTGGTGGGTTCATTTCTGGCATCGTGATTTTTTCAGAAAGGCATAGATTAAAAGTGCCAGCAAAATATTTTAAATTAATAATTTTTATAAAAGATGCATTAAATGTTCATAGTGAATATAGGAAGTATGTGTTGCACCTCAAAATACTGTAGGTACTATAGTAAAAATCTTGCTTCCAGATCCAAAGAAACTACAGCTTCTAGCTTGGGCATAATTAAATGGCAACGGAGGGAATAAACACCTACATTAATGACAAAGATCACAGGACTCCTCACGTTGTAAGTGGCCTCAGAAGATCATATAATCAAACCCTTTGCTCAAAACAGGATCAGCTACAGCAGCAGTTGTTCCGGGCTGTGTCTGGTTGAGTTTTGAGTATCTCTGAGTTTGGAGACTCCACAACCTGCCAGCACAATCTGTTCCAGTGTTCAACTACCCTGTCAGTGAAATGAGTTCTTTGATGTTTAAATGCAGTTTTCCGTATCTCAGTTTGTGCTCATTGACTCTTGTCTGTTCCAGATGTGTCTCAGTCAGTCTTCCTTAGTGTCACCTTCAGGTATTTATATACATTGAGAAGATTTCCTCGGAGCCTTCTCTTCTCTGAGCTAGACAGTCCCAGCTGTCTGTGTCTCCTTGTGCACTTCCCTGCACTTGCTTCACTATGCCCATGTTACGGTTGTATGGGAAGCTCCAGAGTAGAGCCAGTACTACAGACATCTCACCAGTGCTGAGGAGGGGAAAAGCATCACCTCCCTTGACCTGCTGGGGACAGTCTTCCTTATGCAGCCCAGGCTGCTTCCAGCTTTTTTTACCATAACAGCATATTGCTGGCTCATGGTCCCTGGTCGTGCTCAACATGATGTCCACCATGACCTCCAGATCTTTTTCTAAAAAGTTGCTTTCCAGCACCAGTTGCCCCAAGCCTGAATTGGTGCATGAGGTTGTTCCCTCCCAAGCGCAGACTTTGCACTTTCCTTTGGACTTCATGAAATTCTGTTGACCTATTTCTGTAGCCTCTCAAGGTTCGTCTGAATGGCGCACAAACATCTTGTCTGTTGCCCTTCCTGCTTGCTGTATGTAGTCTGCAAACTTGCTGAAGGTGTGCTTTGTCCCATTGCTGGGTCATAAATTAGTATTAAACAGTATTGGTCCCAGTATCTACCTCCTAGGTATTACACCAGTGACTGGACTCCAGCTGGACATCACGTGGCTCATCACCACACTTTGAGCTTAGCAGTTCAGCTGTTTTTCAGTCCACCTCACTTTTCTAACTAGTCTACTTTTCTAATTAGTGTTCTTGCCTAATCTTCCTTTTGCTGCTGGTATTTCAGCTTGGGCTTGTTGCCTCTTGTCTGTTCTGGCTCTGTCAGGGACCACCTTCCTTATTGTCCCCATCAATATTTATATATGTTTATAAGGTTCCTCTGAGCCTTTTCTTTCTGGGCTGGACAGTCTGAGTTCTCTCAGCATGTCTTAATGTTGTGTGCCCTGTATAAGCCCTCCTTGGTGCTCTTCACACCCCTCACCAGATTCAGCTTCAGGTGGATTTTGACCTTCCTAACCCCATCTCTGCATGCTTGGACAGTGATTTTCTGTTCCTCCTAGATCATCTACGTGTCCCTGCTTCCACCTCCTGGATGTTTCCTTTTCCTGTCTCAGTCCAGTCAGAAGCACCTAGTTCACCCATGCAGGCATCTTGCTGCCTTTGTTTGACTTCTCCCTTGTCAGGATTGATCATTCCATTGTTGAGCTTGGAGGAGGTGATCCTTGAAAATAATCACTTGTCCTGATCTTTCCTTGCCAGGACTGTATCTTGGGGTGCAGTCCTTGAGATTCTTCCAAGGGGATCCCTGAGCAGGCCAAAGTCTTCTTGCCTGAAGCCCAGTGTTAACACCGTGCATTTTGCTTTTTCCCCCTCCTTTCAAGATCATGAACTCTACTTTTTTCTGTTCTTTCAAGGTCATGAACCATCTCAAGGTCACTGCAGCAAAGGCTCTGAGGCTTGCATATGTTTAGCTGGAGTATATTTTTTTACAGAGCTAGAGCTTTAAAAGTCCGTTTGCGCTAAAGCTTATTAAAGGTCAAATTAAAAAACCAAACAAAACAGCTTCAAGGGGTCTGCGTGGCATATTTGGATCTAACAATAAATTGCATATCTCTGTAGCGATTTTATTAAGTTGTATTTATGCAGAGATTTAATTTTATATTTCTTTTAAATTGATTTAAGCCATAGATATACCAGACACTGGTAAAAATAATACTGTGTTTGACAGTGATTTCATTTGTTATGTGTCTGATATATATTGTGAAGTCTCATTTTTTGGTCGCACAAGAGCAATTCACAGGTAGCTGTCCTGCCACAAATAGTTTTGACACTGGAAAAAGTGTGCCTTATCAGAGAGAAGAATCTTTCCTTCGCTTTACATATTTATGGGTCTCTTAATAACCAGTTAGTGCAGTGAACACTAGTGTAAGATCTACAGCAGATTCTGTTCATTACATGACCACAGCCTCTGGTTTGGGGGGAAAAGTTCAATGTCTTGGAGCTTTTGGGTCTTATTGGAAACTAAGTTCTTACTGCTACCAATTAAAATGAAAAATGATGGAAGAAAATATTGCAGGCTAATAATGTTCCATGCTCCACACATGGTATTTTTAAACTAGTCAGATTTTTTTCTTTAATTACGTTTTGGTTTACTCTTCATTAAGATAAAGGCAAAGGCTACAATATGACTATTCTGATGTTTTTGGTGCCTCTTGAAGAAATGTGTGTTTCTGTATGTAGCTTTTCTGGAAGAGAACAAAGAACACGTAAATGCGTACTGTCTTCTCTGCCTATGGTCATACAACCTGAGACGTGAAAAGAAGTTTGAATCTCTTTTTTTCTTTTACCGTTTTGTGTTTGGATACAGAGACTACTTACAAGCATTGGAAGCACAGATAACAAAGAGGTCATTTAGAGGGATTAGAGAGAATGTGGTAGGTGCTGTACAGCAGGTTAGAAGATCTTCCATGACATTATGTCATGCAGTTTGATGTTAATGTGTGGTTCTTTTACACTGTAGTATCTCTTAGACGGGCAAATGAAAAAATGTGAGATGCAGAAAACCAGTTCTCTGTAGAAATTAGTTGCTGAATGTTTTTCTCTTGGGTGTTTCTTGAGTAAAATTGTGAAAACAGCACCCTTAGGGCTTCACTGAGCCTTTGAGATCTTAAAGTCAATAGACTGAGGAAAATGGATGAAAATAATACCAAGCCATATTTGTTTCTTTCAGATAATGGGTTCAAAAAGGCTTAGTGCTGTTTTGTCAGAAGTGTCTCAATTAAAGAACATGATCTGATAGGTTTCAATATATGGAAGTAAGTATACCTAAACTCTGAGACTTGCACTGTTAAACAAAGAGAATGTATAAACAATGATGATATGATTTCTTGTGTACCGTAAAAGGAGTTCCACATTGGTTTTCTGTTACTAGTGGAAAAGGCTATTTCTGACTACCAGCTTGGAACTCAGGATCTGTGTGGCAAACTTCAGTTAATATCATTGTTTGTAATTACGCACAGCTATTTCTTTTCATTGTTGCCCCTGACCAGACTAGTTTGAGCCTCATACCTCATATTTCAAAAGGTAATGGAAATACATAGCCTCGGTTAACAATAAAATCTTCTAAAGGTGACGAAGCTCTATTCTGTGATCTCCACTGCAGCATTATTAGTAGGCAATGGTCTATATGGATTATATAATCTTAAATTTTCTTGCATATTCCTCTGAAATATCTGGTTAACTTCCAGAGTAAGGATGCTAGTGTGGATAGTGTGAAAATCTGACGTAGTATGAGACATAGACACATAACGGATTAACATTGTTTCTGGCTATTTCTGGAGGTGAAAGAAATTTGTATGGACATCTAAATTTTCTGAGCTAGCTTTTTATGTGTTGCTAAAATGACCAAAAATGCACAGTCAAATTTCTCAAATGAAGCTGACTTTTTTTTTTTAGTTGAATGACACCTTTTTGAGTCAGTTTGTCAGAAAAGGGTTGCATTCTTTTAAGTCTGTTAAATGCTAGTTCCTCCTTAACACAGGTTTGTCTGATTTTAGCATATTGCTGTACGATACTGGTGATGCTCAGATATTGATTGTAGATTTTGTAATGCTGGAGCATCTTACTTAATCCCTGATGCTGTCAGGTCTCTTTCCTAGCACATGCTGATGCTACATTTTGATAATTGGCATCTAGTTCGTGTCTTAATAACTGTGAGGAGCTTGAGGCAACCACTGAACTCATTCCAAAGTGAGGTCAGCTTATCTAAACATCTTCATAAAATGTTCTCTTCAAACATACTTTTGAAACATATGTTTCCATGAAATCAGATGTTATAAGATCTGTTTCAGAAAACCCTAGATCATTTCAGTGGAGGGACATGGCAATTTTTTTAAAGATCAAATTTCAGTGTTTATCTCATGTTTAAGTACTTGAATTGGCTTATGAAAGCAAGAAAAACAATTTGAAGTACCCTGTAAATACAACTAAAGTTCTTCTAACACCTGGCATGTTTTCTGAACAGCTTTCCTCTAGACATACTAAAACATCGAGCAATTTCCACCCAAAAGGTAATAGATTCAGAATGTTCTGAAAGTTTGTTTATAATAAAAATTCTGAAGCTTTGAGGCTTAATCTAGATCTTTTGGAGATATTAACCCCTTTATTTTCAGTTTGGAGATTTGTATTCATGTATACGTGCATATGGTTATGAAAACTGACCTAAATGCAGATGCATATTTTACTGAAGTCCTATATTTGCATCACTGCTTATCAGTACAATTGTGCAGTGACAGTCTACATTATGCTGGTAAATGGAACAGTGCTGGGGCTTAGACTGGGCACAGATGAGAGTTTAGGAGCTGGTGTTGGCCAAAGGCTGTCTGCACACACACTGTGGGTGTGCCTCTTCCTTTTTGGAGACTTGAGGTATTTTGGGGAAGCAGCTGTTGCTGTGCCATGCCCTTTGGTGCCTTGGTCAGAGAAAGGCCCTTGGAAGGGTTTAGTTTACTAGTATACAGATAACCTAACGCTTGGTTGGCATTCCTTAAGGAGTCGTAGCTCTTTTACTCTTTATGCTATAGGGAGATGTCAGTGCTGTAGTATTTATATTTAACCTGTGTTATGGTTTGTATGATATCCCCCATGAGTATAAAAAAATCTTAATAGTATAGCAGAAATAGAATTTTCCCACTGTTACATTGTTTGTGTTCCTGAGCAGAAGAGTTGTGATATGGGAGTGTATGGGAGAGCAATACAAACTTACATTATTGGTTTCTGACAAGTGTTTTATCCAACTAAAGAATGTGATTACACTGTTAAAATAATATTTATTTTCCCAGCAGGTTCTGAATTGATCTTTAATCATATTGTTTATTGAAAATATTTGCAGAGTGTTAAAAGCCTATTTCTGTGCTAAGCAGATTTTTGTTGATACACAAGGGTGATGTGTTTCTGATCATATTAAAAGTCTCAATTTAATATCTAGAAATCTAAGAAGCCACTTTGAAAGACTGGTGCATTTCTCTTCAGAAGAAAACAATTAGGAAATAGTTGTATCCACCCTGAGTTTGCTGCTGGCTACTGGACACCAGCCTTTATCTCCATGATACTTTGTCTAAAAGGTTTAGAGGATTACATTAACTGGTAGAGAATTATTGGTTTCAAACAGAAAATACTTGCATCTTAATTTTGTTTCAGACATAATCTTTACTGTGGTATCCCACAGCACAGCAGCAGGGGAAAAAAAACATCTACCCTTTTTGTCTTGGTTTGACTTCTTTAGAGGGACTTCGTTGCTCACAGGGGGTTTGCGTTCATGCCAAAATGCCTTGGCCCTGAACGTTACCCCATTTTTCTGAGGAAGCACTAATATCTCTGGACTTGAGTTATTTATTTGCTTCCACAAAGCATATTATGTAATAGAAATCATAAGAGAATTATGATATTTAAGAAGTAGTAGTATTGGAATTATCCTTAACTCAATATAAACAACTCTCTATCTTATGAATTCCATAGATGGCTGAATGCATTAAGAATCAAAAATAGCTAAATTCAAGTACCCAGAACATGCTGGCTATACATTATTTTTTTTTTAAATCTTAAAGAAAAGTGATGTTTGGTTAGAGAGGTTTTGACTGAATAACGGTATCAGTTAATTATCATAATTAATGCAGTGATTAGTGTTGTTGATCGGTGTAGGCTACATGTAAAACATTGTGGTAAACTAGAAAAATGCAAAACAAAACCTTGAAATACCCGTTCCTAGAGGGGATGAGTAGCACATCGTTACAACAATTATTTTGCCTATATAGTTTCACATTTCAGATGTAAACAGTATGCAAGTGTCCCTTATGATGTTCTGAAATCTCATTTATCACATGAATGTTGTTCTGTTTGGCAACAAGATCCAGACAGTGAGTTCAAATGGGTAAACTGTTTGAGGATTTACCCAATTTGGTTTTTTCCAAAAAAATAATTTGATATGTCTTTTTTTCTCAGAGATATCACATCTTGTGATGTTATTGACCCAAACTTGTCGTACTTCTACCTTCTGCTAGTCAAAGTACACTAATACAAAAGAACAAAACAAATCTTTACTATACTTCTAATTATGTACTGTGAATCATGTACTGTAATCATTATCAACTTTTGATCTATTTTTTTCTTTATATATGAACTGGGGTTAGTTTCAGTAGAATACCTTAATCTTATTTCTCCTTGTGAACTCAGGTTCTGTTTCTATAATGTGAAAACTTCTGGTCAGCAAGAGGGACATGAAAGAATACTAATTTAATAAAACAATGTTGATTTTGTGTAGGGGAATTGACTGGTGGGGATGCAGAAGGTGAAAACAAATAAAACTAATTGCCAGCTTATCTTTCCCAGCTCCTTCAGAAAGTTTCTTACCATAGAGATGTCTGTAGGAACACCTTCCTCCAGCTAGGAGTGACAAAATGTCTTAGAATAGCAAACATTGCAGTTTGTGCTATACAGATCGCTATTTTATCTGGTGTTTCTGGACTGAGATACAAACTATTTTTTGCCATGTAAACAACGTTGTTATGAAAAAGAACCACTGCCAAATACAACTTAGGAAAAATCCTTTTCTCAAGCTTGTTTGTATATGCTACATAGCTGATCGCATACTAATTTGAATTGCATAAAGTCAGCTCAGATTTGCAATTTTTATCTTTAATTAAAAAGTGTTTTCAGCAGAAATAATCATTTGGCACTGAGTTTATGGAGTGTTAATTATATTACAGTAATTAATTCTACCTCATCTTGTGACAAAGACCCTGAAGTATGTGCCAGCATAACAACACGTGTGCAGAGTCTTTTGTTTACGCCTTGGCAGAAGTGCCCTCCCCCTCTCAAAAAACAGAAATTACAGCTTAGCTTTAGATACATCTGCTACAACTACTACTTAAACTGTGTGCTTTTATGCTTTTTGGTAAGATTTTCTACAAAGTTTATAGCTATACTTTTTTTAATGTCATATCTGTTTATCTCAATTACTTATTTATTTACCCCTTTTTAAGTCAGAAAAGCTACCAGTGACTCCGGTGGAAAAGGCTGCCCAAAAGCTTTACAGTTGCTGTTAGGTACGATCTCACTCCAGCAGCAAAGAGGAGATACTCATTGCAAGGTAGCAGAAAAATCAGCAAAAGCTTCTCCAGCGTGGCGAGAAGGCTCACCAATTGAGAGACAGCCTCTGTGGCTGGAAAAAATTGTTCTAGTAACTTGGTATCTAATCAGCTCAACTGCCCAGTATGTATAACCAGCTGCTGTCATGGTTCACTTAAAGACTCCAGTTACTCTGCTCTTTGTCCTCACGTTTTCAGATGATCTGTGCCAGAGCCATTTTCATGACTCTGCAGCCTGACTATGAGACAGACATACCTTCCTTTTTTTGATGACTCTGGATACTAGACTCCATGTAAAAGTTTCCAAATCTTTATAAAGAACTTGTAGGTTCCCAGGCTCTGTACCAGGCTGATATGCATGTAAGGTTCTGAAGGGTCTAAATTCAGGTGCCCGGAAAATGTTGGTTGTGTTGCTTTTGTACTTTTAAACATCAGTGAAGGCAAAGTGAAAGGGTGTTCTAGCAGCTGTGCACAAGTATTTGAGGGGCAGTTACAAAGCTGATGGAGCCAAAGTCACCTTAGTACTGACAGGTGCTATAACAAGGGCACAAATTGCAGCCTGGGTTGTTTGTGATAAGGGCTGGGGAAAAAAAAATCCTTCTGGAGGATGGGTCAGTGCAGCACTAATAGCAGGTTTCTTAAATGCTATAAAACCTCTTACCAGAAAGGTTTTTTGAGACTTAGCTAAACAAAGCAACAGCTGAATTGGTGGCTTCATGGTGGACATACTCCCACTTAAAGCTCAAGGTTGGACAGGAGACCTCCGAAGGTCTTTACTGTTGACATGGTTGTGTATCGTAATTCTGAATTGGATGGGCCAGACCCCAACCATGCGGTCACTCAGATCAGCTTATTGCTCAGTCGCTCCCATGGGAAGGAGTGGACCCAGCATGGTCATTTTTCTCCTGAGCCATGTAATTGCAGGTCCTCCCATATCAAGCCTGACCTCTAGAGGCATACAATGTTTAGTAAGTTTTAAAACTATTTATTTTCAATTTACTAGTAACCTGGTTTGATTTTCCCTTAGTTGCTAATGTCCAAGAAGTGTCAGGAATGTAGTAAGGCAATAATAGACTTTTTGATTGGCAAATGCCACCCATGGAAACGGGATGCAATTACGTGTCAGGGGAAATAAACATCATTCTTAAATATAACTGTTTTGACTCTTGGTCATTGGCAATTCATATTTAGAGCAAAATATTCTTACTTGCTTAGAAAATTGCATGTACACAAGAATCCATTTACCTAACCAGTAGCACGTAGACATAAAGGGAAGACAGGTAAAGAGAACACATTGGGGTAAGACTCATGTTTATTTTATGGTTGGACAGTATATGAGCAGTACAGTCAAATTATGGCTCCTGTTTATAACAGGAATTAGCATAGAAAAGATGAAAAAGTAAATCTAGTTGGGTAAAAAAAAATCTTTTAATAGGAAATTAGTTTTGGGGAACAGTTTCAATTAGTCTTGAAATCTGAGAAACTGCATGTGCTTTTGTGGAATCAGAATCTACTGACATGCAGTACACAGATACCACAGAATTAAGACTGTCTGCCACCCATTCACAGTTGCTTTTAAAATACTAATGAAAGATGCTTGTTTCGGGAGGATTTAGTTTTTCAATGATTTGAAGTCTGGGAAGGGTGACACTTGGGAGAGAAAGCATTTTTGCTTTCCTGTGGAGTAACAAAAAATGTTGAGCAAGTTTAACATCTCTAAGTGCCTTTTTCATGGAGATTATTCTAATGTTGAACATAGGTAATGTTGGACGTGGGAACTGAAAGCAGGCAGGCTGTCTTCTGTGCTTTGGGAGAAGGTTTTGAGGTCAATTGATCATCTGGAGGAACAGTTTTCTAATACTGAAAACCTTTGCTTCTCTAGAGAATGTAAATTTTTTCAGACACACTTTTCTCATCCAAATTCATGGACTCTGCACCTTCTCAGAACCCACTTTTGTCTTACCTATGCAATGGTGCATACTGCTGACTACTAAACAGTAACTCCTCTGAATAACAGATAAATATAGAAAGGCTTCAGGCATTCAGTAAAATATATTTAATTTTATGCTGAAGGAAAGAACTTAATCCTTGGCAAGATGCATGGTTCTAACAGATAAAATTAAATTACTTAAACATTATTTTCCTCGTGAAAACTTGCGGTAATAAGAGCACCCTTTAAAAATTTTCTTGACCAGTATCTTCATGTGGGAATATGATCCATTTAGCAGCTGCTCATGCATGTGATTACTGACCTAGTAATTGATCGCTTAAATTATAAGATTATAAACATGCATATGTTTTAGTTTTGCAAGTATATTAGCTGTGGGTCTTTTGAAAAATTTAAAAAAATAATCAGGTATATGGAACTAAATAGTTTTGTTACTTTGCTTTTCTTTGAAGACAAAACTTAACTGCTGTAAAAATGGAGCATGGATATTGAAATGATTTGGAACAGCAATCTCTTAGAAACAGTTGATTTAGCATTCCTTGCAGACCAACCAGTCAGCGAATTAGTAAGTTTTTGGGAGATTTGCTATGTGTAGAACTAGTTTTCTGATTGATCCCTTATTCTAGTTCAAATGAGTACTCCTTTTTTTTTAAATAAAGTACATTGCTCTTTTATTAGAATGATTTAAAAAAAAAAGACAAACCACTATTAGTATTCAGCAGAGACAGTGTGGGGAAATTCCAGTTCTGGATACTTCTGGATGTAGAAGAATATGTAGGTGTCTTATCTTCATGTGAAATGTGCCGTTTTCCTTGTCTACTGCTGGTTGCAAAATATGTATTTTAATAATTCTTCCTATGTACGTGGTTGAAGGTAAAAGTGGGTATTCTTATATTACATTCTTTCAAATAATAGAGATGTTAATCTCCCATAACTGAACTTTTCCAGAAGTCTTTTCGGTTGTCAGCCCTTTCCAATATGAATAGGGAATTAATTAGTACTATTAGTAAGGAAACGTGATGTTCTGTCTGTTTGGTATGAAGTATTTTATCAACAAATGTGGCTAGTTTGCTCGCAAACAAATACTGGGCTGAAAGGTGAATCAATTTGGAAGACAGAGGTGGTACAGAGGGCACAGCGAACCTTGATTATAGGAGTATTCCCATTTTAAGCATTAAAATAAAAAAGTGAACCTGATTTGTAACTCGTCACTCTGGCTGCTACTGGAGATTCAAGTTGGATGTAGTTACTAGGAGTGCTCTGGGGTTTTGCTTCAGGTAGAACAGCTACCTAACTTTGAACATTTTAGTTTTAATTGGCTGAAAAATTATATGTGCACCTATTGGCAAGGGATTGGTGTGCACCCAGTGAAGTACAACTCTGGGACATGTAAGTGTACTTCAGTGTTAAGAGTGGGTAAAGACTGATGTTGGCCAAGCAGGATTATCAAAAATCTGTGGAGTTATTTTCTGTGTTTGCACTGCCTTCAGAATAGTCATTCACAGTCCCACAGATGCTGGTTCCAAACCAGGAACCCTGCCTGGGTAGCAAACTCACAAGAAATATTTTCATTGTCCATGACAGACTACAGGCTTTTCTTACCTCACTTGGCTTCTTCACAGGCCTTGCCTTTTGCCTGATTTTTTCCTAGGCTTGCCTGGGCCTTAGCTACAGCTTGTCCAACTGCTAGAGCAATTGCATAATGACTAGGACATTTTTTCCTTATCTATTTCAGTTTTAGTTTAGTTTTGTAGGATTGTGTAGTGAAAAGCCATCTTTTCCGGAGAATTTCATACATTTCTATGATTAATAGTGTAGTAAGAATACTTTGCTACTCCATGTAGGATGAACTGTCTGTGACCAGAGGAGAAAGGTATAGCTTAGAGGAGCAGAGGCATGGAATGACAGCAAGGGAATTAAATTGTGAGTACAGAGGATGATACACAGATCCCAGGGCTATAAACAGTTCACCAATGTTAAATTACTGATCGTGGAGGGAGCGGAAACTGTGGAACAAAGTAAACTTGGTTTTAGGAATTCAAAAAATAATAAAAAAAAGCATCCAGGATAGAAAATCTAGTAAAGCATACCATTATAGTAAAGTTAAATGTTGCGTGGAATTGCAGACCGAAGAAGAAAAAGGGATTCTGTTTTCTCATCTACAGCACTTCATGATCTCAGTTTTGCTCAGAGTTGGCTGTAGTTAATTTCTGTGGAGAAAGAGAAGATTAGGAAAGGTGGCTGTGCAATGAGATACTTGAGCAAAATTCCAAGGCAGCAGCTCAGTCTTGGCTTAACTTCAGCAGAACTGAGTAGGTATGTGCCCAGATATAATAATTAAGGAGAATCTGATCTTGACAGTGTAGTTTCTTTCATTGTTTTCTTTGGCATTAAGGTGAAATTGAGTTCTTGCTGACCAGTTCTTTTTATTGATCTAATTTACAGCCTGGCCCCATGAAGAATTGTATTGAAATAGCTGAAGAGGTTGTAAATTCAGGGATGGGAGAGTTGGTTTGAATTCTTACAGTGCCTTTGCCACCAAACAATTTATAGTTATGAAGTCCTGTATACCTAACAATGGTCCCACTGTAGTACTTAAAAAGAGTGCTTTTAAATATGCATTTGCATTGTTTTTTCACCATCTTGCACTTGTATAGAGCACAACAGTACCATGTTCTTTGCTAATGATCTACCTGTTTTGCCTTTGAGTTGTGTGGTGACATTAAAAATAATTCGTTTATGAAAAGTATTCAGTAAGTATTCATAACTTTTAAGTGTTACCTATCTATTGGCTAAAGCTTACGGTGAGCCTTGTTAGCAAAGTTCTTATGGTATTGACTCTAGTCTCCCCTTTTTTTTCCCTCGGATTCCTTTAGACACCTTTATCAGAGACTGAGAAAAAACATTCTTGGCAAATGAGAAGGCATTTATGGTGAAAGAAATTTGATGCAAAAATGTTTCAGCTTTTCTTAAATGTATTTTTTGGTCCAAGTTTTTGTAAAAGTCCAATGTATTAGAGAATTCCAAACAATTTGTGCAGCAGTTATATATAGTTACCTTTAAATAACACCTGTATTGACTGATCATTTTTTAAATTCCATCATGTGTTTTCTGCCATATAGTAACTGACCAAAAAGTAGTTTTGATTCTGTGCAGTATTATATGGTCAAAACAAGTTGGATTCCAAATTGGTATTAGTCATACTCAGTGTTAGGAGGCTTTTGGATGTCATAAGCTTAAATTTTTGAATTAATCAAGAATGTCGTGACTACATGAGCTTTCTCAAGCCTTCATCTTTGCAGAGGTTTGGACAAGAATTGGATTCTTCCTATCTTCTTTTGCAGTAATGCCCTAAGATAAAACCCTAAAGGGAACACTTTCTGGAGACTAAAAAGTAATCTGATAAAACAGTCTGGAGAATAGACTGAGGATTGAGATTTAATACATAGATTTCTGTGTGAGGTAACATAAACAAAAGATAATATGAATGTGTGTACAAACAGATCAGTTTCCTACAGACTTTAGCCTCTCTTGCACAGGGTCACATTGGTCACATGACCCCTGTGAAAATTGTTTAAAGGAGAAAGATTCCTATGAGTTTGTGTAACAACACTGACAGTTGCAGTTAGTTGCTTCTAAATGCAAGTTAGAAAATAATTTGTCTGGAGGTCATGAAGAACATTTCTACAGTACTGGTAGTGGTAAATAGGCTAAACAGGCCCAGGCAAGATTGATAAAGGTTAGCTGCCATTCTCTTTACTGTGGGCTGCATAGTGGGACAAAGTCCTTCATACCATGCTGCTCACTTACTAAATATTGTAATAAAATGAATCCTGTAGGGCCTTTCTAGCTGCCTCCTTACAAAGAAGGCCAGAAGTCAAGGATGGAAAACTGATTTTTGTGTGCTCAAGTGTACCTATAGGTACTCTTCAAATGTAAGATAAGAAAATAAAAGTTAAGGATGGAAACAGAAGCTTCTTACTGAGGTCAGAGCAGCAGTCTGTCTTAGTCCACCAGCCTGTTTCTGGCAATGGCAATACAAGATGCTGTTCCATATTTCTAACATTGGAAACTGTTTTCCTTTAACACATCTAATTTCTGTTTTCAACCTGGTAATGCTGTCTGACTGGAGAACCCTTGTGATGACAGATTCTCCAAGTTCATTACATGCTGTCCAAATGAGGTGTGTTTGTTGTTTTTAAAACTGATCAAGTTGATGCCGAGTTCTGGTATTGCACAGGGCTTGGTGAAAAGCACTCTTGTATTCACCTTACACGCTGCTTTCATGCTCTTATAAATGTTGCTTGTATCCCTCTCAGACTCTGGCTTTTGAGAATTCCAAATTCCTTAATTTCGTTGGAGGGCAGTTGCTTCACTGCCTTGGCTCTATAGTTTAACTCTGCTGTGTTTTCCCAGACATACAGAGACTGGAACTACACGTAGCACTTGTGGTATGGATGCACTGAATTTTACCATTAGAAGTTGAAAAGAGGTTCTAGAATAAGACTGGCGTAGTTTGTTGTTGGCCTTACGGTACAGATGCCTAGCAAGCAGGGCCCAGAGGGTGATGTTTGGTATTCGGAAGTACTGTTTCTGTATTTGAGTAATATAGCATTTCAGATTATGTATTAGACACTGTTTTCACGTGCATTAACTTCAGAATAAACCCAAAATCAGTTGCGATGGTGCATCAGTTCATTCTGGGCTCAATAGCTATGACTTCTTGAAGGAGTAAGTATAGTACCCAATATGTCTTTTGGCAAAATTAATTTTATTAGTTTCTATTCAGAAGTGAATAAGGGACTTTTTAGAAGGCAATCGTTCATGTATGGTAGTTTTATACCTGTAACTTTCATATTTTGACAGAAAAAGTCAATGTAAAGACATGAAATACACTTTTCATTGTAATGCCATGAAATTATTACACTAAAAAATAAAAGCTTATTTTGATAACAACTTAGGTGTTAAAGGTTTGAGGCAATATATATGTAATGTTTAGTTAAATTACTTTGGAGTGAAGTACAGTTGGAAACACTTTACTTTTTAAGAAAACTGATATATTCAAGGATGATATCAATGCAAATAATATTAGAAGGCATATTGTTTAATTGCATTAATTTACCTAACTATTTTTTGAAATTGTCAGGCAAAATTATTTGTCTTTTCTATTACAATTACAACCTATTATATGTTGTACTTTATTTAGATTGATTGTGTCTTTTTTTCTTTTATTCTTTGGTTGGCTTTTTTAAAAATTTATTTTTAGAGGGTTTAATACCTTACCCAAAATTCGAATTGTGGCTTCATATAAACAGGTTAATTTCCTGTATTTCCCCTTTTCTTTCCAAAATATCCTTTCAAGGGAAAGCTTTAACAGTTGTTTGCATCTATGTTTATTAGCTTAAAGAGGTGAGGTTTTTTGTCTTGTGAAGTGGCGTAGCCGCAGTAGACAGTAGAAGCATAGCGATTTCAGTGTATTTATACCTCTATGTACTATCTCCTTCCATATTTTGGAGCAGCTATTTCATTTACACATCCCTCTGCCAGCATCCCTGTCATTTGATTATGTATATTCAAATCATAAACAAACATGCTGTGAATATTTAAAATGTGTGTGTATATATATCTATATGCATGCATGCCTACAAATATATATACTTATGGCTGAGCAGAGGAGGAAGATTTTATCCTTTTTCTCGTGTACTGAAATGAGTCTGTTAAGCACCTGTTGCAATGATATAAATAATACATAGAATATTAAAACACAGATTTTTGATATCAGCCTGACCAAAGTACTTAGAATTTTACTTCCATCTTTTATCTTGTTAAAAGAATAAACTGAATGTATTTCTTACATTTCAAGTTAGCAAATATTTTTACACTTAGTCTTGTAGTATTGTATTCTATGTAGACAAAGATATTCAGGTTTTGTGTTCAAGTTGCACAGCATCTCCCTTTAATTCAGTTTCTTTCTGTGTTGGTTTTTTTATATTTTTTTTTAAGTGAGAAGGCTTTAATTTATAGTTAAACACTTGTCAATAATGTTTCAGTGATTGAGTTTTAATTTTCCCATAAAAAATGGGAGTTGAAATTTGAAGCATTTGAATTTATGTGGTACAAAACTTCAAAAGAGAAGTTCTAATAAATGGAGAAGTCTGTAATTTCCCTTTTCTGAACAAGATAAGACTTTGATGGTACAGTAAAATTTACCATTTAGCAAAATTGCCTTAATGCTTTTTATTGTTCTTTGTCTTCTCTGGACAGAGTTTTCCCCCAATTTTTCACAAGAAAAATGCTCTACCATTCTTTATCTCTCCACTTGATATTATTCTTTCTGTTACTTCTATCTGTTCTGCCCAAGGGGTTCTGGATATCAGTGTCTAGTTTGAAATCTGGAAGAGATCTAAAAGATGATAAAGCTTTTACTGCATTAGTGAAGATTGGTGACTGGTAAAGGAGGGAGAATAAAATTGTCTCTTCCTGGGAAGGCAAGAAGACTTTTAAGACTTCTTCATGCTGTTTGGGAAAAGCTGGGAGAGCAATCATGTATTTCTCCAAATCATCTCTTACCTTGAGTAGAATGAAGATGATGAAATAAAGGTGAAAAGTGGTAAGGTAACAAAGGACCTGGACTGCTTTCTTGAAGACCAGATCCTTGTGCCTGCTCAGGGACCTGCTGCTGAGGTCAGGGATCAACATGGGATGATTCATCCCATGGGATACAATTCATGGAGAGATGAGGGGACCAGGAACGCTGCTTGCTTTTCAGGGATCACCTTCTCCAAGCTCAAAAATGGTCTGTCCTGACAAACAGAACATCAAGCAAAGATGGCAGGAGGTCACTGGAAGAGGAGCTTCTCGCTAAACTCAAGCATTAAAAGGAAGTGTACAAAAGGCAGGAGTAGGGACAGGTGACCTGAGAGGAGTACAGAAACACCGAATATGTAGGGACAGGGTTAGGAAAGTCAAAACCCATTTGGGGTTGAATCCAAAAAGGGTTGTGAAGGGCAACAGGAATGACTTCTGCAGCTACATCGAATCATAGAATAGTTTGGGTTGGCAGATGCCTTTAACTGTCATCTAGTCCAGTCCCCCTGCAGTAGAGCATTGACATCTGAAACTACATCAGGTTGCTCCCTGGTAAGACTGGCCTTCAGGAATCCCTGGTGCCTGCGATGAGAGACAGTCTGGAGAAAGGAGAACTTTCCCTTGACTGAGGAGAATCAGGTTAGGGAAGAACTTAAACTGGGCGTACACAAGTACAATGGACCTGAGGGCATGTACCTAGTTCCAATGAGGGAGCTGGACAGTGTCATTATGGACACTCTTTCTGTGACATTATGGTCACTCTTTCTTTGAAAGGTCAGGGCTAGTAGGAAAGGTTCTGGTGACCTGGAAGAAGCAAATGTCATCCCCATCTCCAGGAAGGGCAAGCAGATGAATCTGGGGAACTACAGAACAGTCAAGTTCATATCCTTTCCTCGGAAGGTGAAGGAGTGAAAAATTCTGGAAATGTTACCAAATATACAAAGGACAGGAAGGTGGTTGGGACTATGCAGCATTCATTTATGAAGGGTCTGTCCTTGGGTTGGTCTGGCCTTACCAACCTCATAGCCATGACTGTTGCAGTTGGTGTTGTTTATCTTGGCTTTATGTACTCCTATCACATTGTCATACCCAAACCGATGGATATGGATCAGGTAAGTGGACATTGAGTTTGTATGAAAATGTGGGTGAACTGCTGGGCTTAAATGGTTGTGATGACTGGAAAGAAGTGGAACTGGAAAATGGTTACTAGTGGTGTTACCAGGGGTCGATACTGCAGCCAGTACTGTTTAACACCATTAATGACCTAGGTGATGGGACAGAGTATGCCCTCAGCAAGTTTACAGATCTAAAACAATGACTGACGGATAACATCAGATGGCTGCATGACTGTTCAGAGGGCTGGAGAAGTGGGAAGAGGAGAATACACGGAGTTAGGAAAGGGAAATGTGAAGTCCCGCACCTGGGGAGGAATAACCCCAGTACTAGTACAAGGTGGGGGCTAACCAGCTGGGAAGAAGAATTGCTGAAAAAGACCTGGAGGTCCTGGTGGACAGCAAGTTAAACATGAGCCAGCAATGCACCTTCACAGCAAGGACCACCAACGGCACTGTTGGCTGCATTAGGAGCAGTATTGCCAGCTGCTGGGGTTGTGGGAGGCGATGCTTCCCCTCTATTCAGCCCTGATGAGGCTGCATCTGGAGTCCTGCTCTGGGCTCCCCGGTACAGGAGATGTGGACATACTGGAGAGAATCTAATAAAGGGCCATGGAGGTGCTGAAAGGGCTGGAGCATCTCTTATGAGGGGAGACTGAGAGAGCTGGGGCTGTTCAGCCTGGGGATTTGCTGAGGGGACTTCTTATTGATGTGCGTAAGTACGTGATGAATCATAGACTTATCTCAAATGGGAAGGGACCCATAATGATCATTGAGTCTAACTCATGTGATCGTATGGAGTCATAACTCCTGCTCTTTGCAGGACTAACCTAAAGCTAAATCATGTGACTGTAAGTGTTGTCTAGACACGCCTTGAATTCTGACAGGCTTGGTGCTGTGACCCCTTCCAGGGGAAGCCTGTTCCAGTGACTGACCGCATTCTCAGTGGAGATCCTTTTCCTGATGTCTAATGTGAACTTTGGCTGACAGCTTCATTCCATTCCCACGTGTCCTATCACTGGTCAGGGAGTAAAGAAGACAGAGGCAGGCAGTGGCTGTGCAGTGGTGCCCACTGACAGGCAATGGGCAGGAGCTGGAACACGGGAAATCCTGTTTAAGAAGCATTTTACTGTGAGGTTGGTCAAACCCTGGGACAGGTCATGCAGAGGGGTTGTGGAGTCTCTGTCCTTGGAGGTACTCAGAAGCTGCTTGGACATGATATTGTGCAGCCTTGCTCTAGTTTATCCTGCTGTGAGCAGGCTGAACGAGGACATCTTCAGAGGTCCCTTCCAACTCTAATTCTACTGTGATTGCTGTGGTGCGGTAAAGTTACACGTTGTATGTCTACCTAGATAACCACACTTAGAGCGCTGTCTAGTTTTTTTCTTCCTTGAGAAGCCCAACACTCTCTCCTGATGAATTCCTGGGGTGCCTTGTTTTCTTGCCTGCTTTTTCAGCTGTTTTCCATATCCTTTTAATTTGTGCTGTGCTGTGTCTGAGCACTTTGCTGCTTGGAAAAGTGGGGAAAAATTGGTGTCTGTGAGCCACTTGATGCTGACTCCCACGGTCCTCCAGATGCTTGTCAAGGTTTAAGAAACACTGCTGAAGTACAAAGGGAACAGAAGCTGTCTGGGAGAACTTCAGTAGTGGATTCCTTTTTCACCCTGTGAGAGACTGTCCTGATTTTGACTGGGATAGAGTTAATGGTGCAGTGCTTTGTTTTGTACTTAACATGAGAACAATGTTGACAGCACACGGATGGTTTTGGTTGTTGCTGGGTAATGTTTATACTAAGTCAAGGACTTTTCAGTTTCTCAGGCCCTGCCAGCGAGAGGGTTGGATGGGCACAGGGAATGGGGAGGGGGCACAGCCAGGACAGCTGACCCGAACTGGCCAGCGGGAGTTTCCATACCATAGAATGTCATGCTTGGTATATAAACTGGGGGGTGCTGGCCGAGGCCTGCCAATTGTTGCATGGGAGCTAGCTGGGCATCGGTCAGCGGGTGGCGAGCAGCTGTACTGTGCATCACTTGTAGCGGGGTTTCCCTTTTGGACTTTATTACTTTCTCCCTCTCCTTCTTATTACAATTGTTGTTGGTATTATTTTATTTTAATTTCTAAGTTGTTCTTATCTCAACCCACAACCTTCACCTTTCTCCTGAATCTCCTCCCCATCCCTCTGCCTGGGGGCAGGGAACGCTAGCGAGCAGCTGTGTGGTACTTAGTTGCTGGCAGGGGTTAAACCATGACAGAGGCGGTTAGTGCTAATTTTCTTCAGTCTAAACAAAGAATGGCAGTACATGGTTTCATACAGTTAAAAATGTCTCAGTCTTTCATAGCAGGTTTAGCCTGTAGTCAGTTTCTATTTTATTTTTTTGTCAGTTAAGCTTTAATTTTCAAAAATAACACCCCTCAGGAAGCTTTAGATGTTGACTTTAATGTCACTGTTCTCGTTGATAATAACTCGCATGAATAAAATACTTTTTTCTTTTCCCCCAAAAAAAGAATAAACATACAGTTTTTATTGGAGAAGGAAATGGTGTAAATATCTGCTGTCCTTTCAAGTTTAGTAGTTATTAAAAAAAGCTTGTTGATCCTTTAAATCACAGGTTGTATGGCAGCTACTTTATTCTCTTTTAGTGTTCTAATATGGCTTCAAGCATGTGGTACTACAATTTCCAGTGTGGAATCCACAGCAAGAATAAAAATTTTAAAAAACAAATTTAATTTTTGTTTTTATTGTTTCATATCAATTCAGTAGTATGTCTCCAAGCAAAAGAGAAATGTAAAACTACTTTTTGTAGAACAATGAGCTTTATTCTTTCTAGTTATTAGTAGTAAACCCTAATTTTGTGTTTCAAAGTTTACTTTAATAGTGTGACTCTATGCTTTTAATATATTGAAGTAGGTTGTTGTGCTTTAATGTAAGGGGAAAAAGTGATTTTAGAAGTTTCAATGTTGTTGCATTGCTCTAAAAGCCACCTTAGTTTTTGAAAAAAAAAAAAACCCCAAAAAACAACCCAAACTAGTTTTCTTGAGGTCAGGTGGCTCTTTTATTGCATTTCCTGGACTTTACTGTAAGTTTGTGCTTTTCTTAGAGTGGGAAGGTGAAATACCTTGCTCTTGGGAGTTTATTTGCAAAAGAAGTAACAATAATAGTATAATGTCAGATGGTTTGAAGTACTATAATATATGGAAAGTAAAGAATTGAAGTAATATTCAAAGCAAGCTGGTGATACATTGTTAACTAAACTTGAATGTTAATGGTCAGGAAATGCTTGAACAATCCAGGAGTGAAGCTTGTAGTTTCTGCTTTATTTTGTCAACTCTAGCCTCCGTGAACATTATTTAGATTTTCTTTTTATTTTTCTTACTTTAAGCTCAAAATAAAGACTAATAAATTATACTTGATTTATAAATTCCTGGTAAGTAGTTTCCAACTCTTCTGTATAATGTTTTCTTCTTTTTAAAAATCAGTGTATTCAGCGTTGCATACTGTTACATCTATTTGATGTCCGTATATACTAGCTCATTAAAATGCCACTATCAAATACTTTGTATCAAAAAATGAAACTTCTGTGTATTTGCAGATGTTGGGGTTTTTTTTAAGTTACTAATTAACTTAATATTGCAGTATCATTGCATTTAGGTCAGAGAAGATGGTGGAAGTAGGAATATATATTTTTATTCATTTAAAATCAGTTCTTGTTTTTTTGTTTGAGGAAAATACTGGTGAGACTGAGTAAAAGCTTAAACAAATCCTTCAGTTAGTTGCAGACAGTGCCCTGAGCAGCTCTCAGACAGCTAGTGAACTGGTGAGATATTTCTGTGTACTGAAGGAAGATCAGTTCCCTGCTAGGGAATATAAACACTGCAAGGAAGTTGACAATTACAGGAATGTTTATGTTTGAATAGGTAGGAACATCAAACAGAAGGAAGCTTCCTGGTCGGTGAGTCCTCCTTTGCTGCTACTGATGTGTTAAACTTTGGATAGAGTTATTTAGAAATAGTTGGCTGCCTAATTTTGCTTCTGTATCACTTGTTCTGATGAAAATGCTGCCTTCAGCTTGACTATTTCTCACCTCCTGTGTGTTCTCTCAACCTGAGCTGTGTTTGACAGCAATCTTATTTTCCTCTCCCCTCTTCTTGCTATGCAAAGCAAATTATTTGCTTGTAATGTTCTTATCTTCAATTCAGCCCTCCTTGAACAGAAGTGACTAGAATTAAAGCACAATTTTGAATCTTGTGCTCCAGTTGAAGTATCTGTGACATTCATTTGTGCTGTGGTTTTATGACATTGATGGTTCAGAGCAACTCTGTGCAGCATTCCTTGTCTTAAGTTTCTAGAGGTCTTAATGTTTCTAGTCTTGACATTCATAGCCTTAACCATACTATCAAATCTTAACTATTTCCTTAAGGAAGTATAGTTCTTGCTCTTCATATTTTAAACCTTTCTTGTACTGATGGTATGTCCTACCCTTGTGTCACTATCAACTTTCTTTTAACCAACCCTTATAATAAATTACAAATGCAGTATTAGGTACATTTGGACAAAATAGTATCCTTTGGGGAATTCCTTAAGTTTCCCTCCCTCTAGTTTCTTACCTTTTGCCTTCAGTAGAGTGTGTCATTATTTCCTTTACTTGTCTCCTGCTTTCTATTTTCTTGTTTTACTGACAGCTAGAAAGGTTAGATCTATGAAATACTTCTCATCCCTAATGACAGGGTAGATACCAAATCAAGTTGTATAAGGTAGTTGTTGTTATAATGATAGTGTGTTTCATCATGTTTTGAGTTTACCCTATGCTTTAATTATTACTTTTATAAATTGTATTGTCTCCTTGCGTGATCAGTGAGGTTGCAGTAATATGTTATCCTTGCCTGTTATCTTCCTATAAAGGAAATAAACTTACATGATTACCTGTAACAACTAAGCTCTGTCTGTACAAGCAAAGAGTATATAAGATTATTTGTGGGATAGCATAATGTGTTGCTTGCAATTACTTTTTATGACTGAAATGTCCCATAACAATGCAAGCTTGTACGTCAAAGGAACCATTAATTATCAGTTATCTAGCCTTGCTAAAGTGCAGGTGGAGTACAGGCAGTTGACAGAGTTCGATGCTCGTTTCACATTTGTTGACATAGTACTTAGTTTACACTATACTGACTGAAGAGGTATAACTAGAAGAACCTCAGTCCTTCTGCTTATTAGCAGTGCCATATATATATGCATACATACATACCTATTTGTGTGCATGTGTAAATGCATGTATAGATAGAGGTGCATAAAAATATGGATACAAATAATCTGAATGCAATTGCCTTTTTTTTTTTCCTTTTGACCTCAGCTCCTCTTAAAGTTACTGGGGAGTGCGGGTGGATGGGGGGGAAGCCTTTTACTATTCTGAAGAAAAATATTCTCCAGGATTATGCCTTTAGTAGATTAAAGGGATGGATAAACACATATTGCAAGACTCAGCAACATTTTGTTGCGCTAAGTAGAAACAGAAACCTTGTGCATCAGCATCGCCCAGCTGTTCCATCCACTGCCCGGTTCATCTTCCTTAAGGATCAGAGTCTCACTGGAGAATGTAACAGGAAGATGAAGCATGTGTAGGAAGAGAACTGAATAAACTCAATAAGAAACAAGCTTTACCTACATGAGTACAAGGAAGGAAGCATTCAAATAAAAGAAGTCAGATTTGCATCTGAAGTGTGCTTTTATGTCTTGATCTTACTGGCTTTGTCTGCCGTGATGAATAGGTACTGTGAAAGTAAATGCTGTATTGGAAAAAAAATATTTTTTTTGCTTAATTCCTTTCTAATTAACTTTGGCTGCTTCAGCAGGTTACAGTATTGAACTAAGCTGTGACTTTTGTTTATTGTGTGCTCTATCTGATTCTTTTTTTCTCATTTAGAACATTCTAATCAAATATGGAATCAGGAGGGAGTTTGCATGTTGGGATCCATTAGAATACACTGTTAGGAAAATACATAAATGAAAGCAAAAGGTGACACAAGTTAAAATCAAAGTCTCCAAACCACTTACTCTGTGAACACAAGGCCAATGATTTTATGAAGTTACGTTTAGCAAATGGATATAAATGTGTGTTGCTGTTATCTGTAGTCTGTGCCAGCAAGAGAGTCCAGTTTCATTGTGCAAGTAGTACACTTTCATTAGCAAAAAACAGTTTCCAGTCAGCTGAAAGGCTCTGAGTACGGCACTTAAGTGGTCAAATGACCCTCTCAACCGTGGTTGGCTGCTGTCTGGCCATCTCTGCAGATAAGCAGAAAAACAACCCTTTGTGCACGCAGAAAGGTCCTAAATGTCTTGAGTCTAATTAGAGGGAACACTAGGTCTGGAAGAACAAGTGCTTCATCAGTTATGATGATGATCTTGACATAATGTCCATTTATTTTATCACATCCATAGCAATAGAATAGTCATTTATGTTGATTCAGAAGCATGGGTAATGATTACTTAACATGAAATACTGGCTTCCTTTAACAAAAGTTAGATTTGTGTTCACAAGTAGAAGATACTCGATAGTCTGCTGAACTGCCAGCCATTAAAGTTCCTGTGCTATACATGAGTAATTTAGAAGTGTATCATGTATTGATTTACTGCATGACTCCTGCATAGGAACATAATATGGCTGATATGTAATGGGGATTGCTAGTGGTCAAATTAAAGCAGGTGAATATCCTTACAATAATGTTCAAGAACTAATGTTGTAGATTATTCTAAGAGTGCGAGTGAAAGCTGAGTTTAATTCATATAAGGAAATCTGTAAAATGGAATAGGAATGTTAAGGGGGAAATAAGAAATAGGTAGGTACTTAGAAATAACATGACTCAGGATATTTTGTATTAAATGTACTGTAAATTAAAGTTAATCATAAGCAGATTGAAGAGGTGAATTGATTGTGGTAATCTGCTTCGATTTTGTTGGTCATTGGTAACTGAACTTAAATATTGAACAGAGTTTGAGTGTTGAAGTATCTAAGGCTTCTTAGGGGAAGAATTAAGTGATGGATTATCTTTCAGTGCACATTTGTGTACAGGTCTAAACTGCGTATGATGCTTTAAGGGTGTAGGACTGATTCTGTACTGAATGTGGGATTGTAAAAATACTCTCTGCTTAAATAAAACTTGCATATTCAGAAGTATGTGTTTTGCCATCATTTTTACTGAATTATCTCACAGATGTTTATATAAAACACTAACACAAATGTCTATTCACTGGACAGGAGTTAGATGTTAAATCAGTGTATATACAGTGGTGTTTCTTTTGTCTATTAGAATCTCTGTGCAAGTGTACTTAAGCTGAAAGCTTCTTAGGGCACAGCATTTGTACTTTAAAATTATTTATAGTAAACTATTCCTGCTTAAAGTGTATATCTAGTGAAGAAGTGTTGCATGTCTGACAGTAATAAGGAGGATTTCTTGTAATTCTTCATTATGTTGAAGAATTATTTCCATGAGTTTCAGAAGTGTTCTATGGAATTGTAACAACTTATTTACTTAGCACAACTTGGAGATGAATAAAAAGGAGAACAGTTACTGATGCTGAGTATTTTGATTTTAAAAACCGGGAAAGGCTATTGTTAGATTTTTGGGCAGTATTCCCTTGAAACAAAGCCAAATATATATATATATTTTAAGTCTTGGAAGATTTGAAGAACAATTTTTTCAAGATAGAATTCCTTTAAATAGCCAGTTCCTAAAAACACAAAAAATAATCCATTAAAATAGTTCTCAGTGTTTTGAGAATTCTCTTATTGTTTCATTTGAACATGATGCTACCTCTTGAATTGAAAATCCTTCACACTAAGCATGAAAAAGAGGTACCAGCTTTCTATTCAGTGTCCTTTGGAAAAACTGTGTGGGATTAAACAAGGAAAAACAGTGCCTCATTTTGCTCCATTTTTTTTTTTATAATCCTAATTTAGGCACCTAAATGTTGGTGTGTGTGTTTGTTTTTTTTTCTAAAGATAAAACTAGTCATCCGGTATACCTTTGAAAGATTAATTGCCATCTGTAAAAAAAAAAAAAAAAAAAAAAAAAAAAGCTGATCTGCCATCTCATCCTGCAGTAGGAAAATGAGTCTCATTTCTTATTGGTTGTGTTAGCAGCTGCAGGTATTAGGATATGGGGTGCTTTGCTGACCTGCATAAAGCCATGTAATTTTTTCCTTAGTTTATATTTCTTAAAGCAACTGAAGTTATTTAAAAGACAAAATTCACAGTTTTATAACTTTATTCTAGATTCTGAGATTATTATATCTCGTTCAATGAAGCTAATCCCTAGTTTCAGAGATCACTATTGCAATAAAGTTTTACAACTTCTTGGTGATCCAGTCCAGGGAATTTATCTGGTTGAAAATTAAACCTACAATAGCATGTAAGTGTTCTTTCATCAGTCTGATGCCAAAGCAGTAGTGTTAGTGTGGAGGAGGAGAAATATGGAGGTGGAGGTGGAAGTGGAAAAGAAAAAGTAATGGTATGTCTTGCTTTAAATACATTAAGCTGTTGTGGACCCACAGTTGGGTATTTTGAGATGCAATTTCTAAGTAATGCAGTCAAAAGACTAGTTTTAAAGAAGTTCTTCATTTCTAGAAATTGAGGAACCTGAAGAAGCCAGGTAAATACAGTTAAATTCAGAGGGAGATTTCAGCTTCTACAGCAAATGAGCTGGGCAGAGGAGAAGGGCACTCTTGGGCTGAACTCCTGCCTTCTCTCTGGTGGGGAGAAGCTCTGGCTTCTTAGCTAGCTATTGATTGGGGTGTCCTAGGCTGTGCTATGCCTGGCGTTCATAGGGTAAGAACCTGATCTATAATGTCTCATGGTTAAGGCTTTTATAAGTTCACAGCCACTCTGTTCGTTGCACTGTGGCTCTTGTGTCTGCCTCAGAAGCATTTGAAAACTTTGAGGCTTTAGCATTAGTGGAAATTACAGGAGAACATACATTGCATGAAGTTAAATAGTTCTTTATTCTTCATATATTTTAAAGTAAAATTATAAGTTGCATGCAATTTTAATATTTATAGTTTATGCTCTTGCCTCTTTTGCCATAGTTGAGCAGTTGCCATGGTTCCTATCATACTGTCTGCTTTAGAGGCAAACTTCATATACAGACAGTAAATGGAGCTGGGCTTCAGAAGTGTACTACATCTGTACTGTCCTCAGCTGCATCTTGAATTGATTTGTATTTTCTACTGGCTCCCCTCAATAGAGTGGAATCAGAGGTTAGGGCTCATAAGAATTATAAATATTAATACAGAGTATTAATCCCCTTCATCTGCCTTATCAATAAAGGACAACAAATTACTTGATGAGACTGTTTGAAGGGTGTGTATTAAGACTTCATTAATTAAAAAAAAACTAATGAGATTCAGTTAAATGTGGGTGACAACATACTCTGTATGTATAATGTTTCAACTTACTCTGCTTTGTGCAGGCTGTACTCTTCTTTCCAAAGGGGTGTGAATGGGGATAAAGAGTTAACGTAATTCTCTTCTGCAAGGATGAGAAGACTGGGGCAAATTGCAAGGTACCAGCCTCAGGGAAAGGGGTTGAAGACTTGGGAAAGGAGCAGATCCTGTTACTGTATTTACATCCTGTGTAAATGGTGGGTAACTGGAGGTATCCACATATCCAGTCGACTTCTCATGGAGGAATAAATGGAAACAGAATATTCCTGTGAACTCCTGAACCAGTACAAACTTGAGGACCAGGCTATGGCTTGAATTAACAAGGGACTCCAAAAAAATGACACATTGAATTAGGGGTCAAAAAAACAAAATCTTTCATTGCTCAATGACTAATATAGCAGTTAATTTTTTTGTGATTTACTTTAACATTAATTGCAATGATTTTTATTTTCTGTTCCACTACACTTCTTTTACAAAGGGAAATTATTGGTTCCAATCAATTTAATCAACTGTCCATTTCAGACTAGAAAATATTAGAGTTTGAATGCTGCATTTCTTAACTAAAATGACAGATGCTGAAGGTAAATGAATTTAAATAAAGAGTAAGTTGCAGATGGTTTCTCTACACCGTTTTGTATCAAAATAGTTAGTGACTAACCTGCTCTGTTACAACTTAGAGTGTTTTTAAATTGAGCTTAGTTGTCTTCATATAGTGCTTCAAAAATTGCTCAGAAGTTGGTGATTTCATAAAAGACTGCTTTTCAAACAGAGCTACATGCACCTAAATGTATTTTGGAATGAAATAGTATGATCTGTGTTATTCAGAGAAGGCCAATTAGAATGCAATTGCCTTGTTTTGCATCCCTAAGAATTTATGAAGAGCAGTGCACTTTTTTTTTTAGTGACCAGATGGTTGATATTATTCTGCTTGTTTCTGAGTGAGGGTTTCAAGGAGACTGCTGGAGTTGGTGTGTTTGAAATAAGCAGTTATGAGTAGGATTGAATATGGCTGCTACAGTCCAGGAAACACTGAGGGGCCTGAGAGAACAGTGCAGAAGTAACAGATATGGGAATACTCCTGGCCTTGCTCCAGCTAGGCTGGCAAAGCTTGTCCTCTCTAGGTTTGTTCTAGGACTAAAGAGGACAATAAAACCTTTCATGTTCAATGGGACTGAGTAGATTGTCACTAATAAGGGAAACAAAGACATCGGAGTGCCCCATTGAGCAGCACTGCCATAAAACTAGAGGCTGGATGCTGGAGATGGGCGTAGCTGGGCAACAGTTCATACTTTTCCATTCTTTTAGTTAAGTATGATGCTTTGTATGAGGGGATGATTTTTTAAATTAATATATTCATTTTTATTAACAGCTGATGTAGAACTTTATACTCTTTTTTTTTTTTTTTTTTTTTTTTGCGAAGTGCATTTGAGCCTGTCCTGTTAGTTCGGTTAACTTGTTCCTAGAGTTGTTTAATTATGCTCCAGCCCCTTTTGTCTTCTCCTCATCCCTTGCGAGTTGCAGACAACCAGACTTGTTGCCTCAGGGATGCGCTTGATTAGTTTAAGCTTACTTCACTAATTAAAATATAATTACCATCTGAGTTTCAGAAGTGCAATAATTAAATAGTCACAGAGGGATCTGGTATGAGGCTGCTGAGACCATTAGAAGAGCAGTCTTTATACAAAAAGGTTTTGAATTTCTTTGATAAGGCTATATAATGGTCATTAGGGGAAGCACATGAATTACTGTGTAGAACACCAATGTGCCTTTGTGTTGATCCTCTCCTTTGTAATTTGAGTTTAAGGTGATGCCTTGTGATAGCCCTAAGTTCTTGTTTGTGTTTTGCTTGTATTTTGTATTCGTATTGAGCTGCTGCAGAAAAAAATGATCTTAGGTTTCTCAACTACTTGTTTGTAGCAGAGGTTACTGCCTTCAATAGTGTGTGTATATTTGTGTGTATGTATATGTACAAAATCTGAAGTCAAAGACTGATTTTAGAGAAAGGATAATCAGGCAGGCTGGGGGGTGAAATTCATTTTGTTCAGACAAGTCATATGAAACTATTATAAAAGGAATTCCCTATTTTTAGAGTAATATTTTATTCAATATACTGAATAGCTAATGAATTGTTTTGCTGATTATATTAAGGAAAAAGTATTTGATAGCAAATCATTTTAAATTCTTTTGCAGTCAGATGTTATGTATCACCTTTTTCCTAACCTTCTCATAACTATGACATAATAACATATCTTACTAAGGGAAAGAAAACAAAATATTGCAGCTGTTTCTTTTACCACTAATGACCTCAATTAAAGCACTGAGGAAATTATTTTAGTAATTATTTAAGATTCACACATGGAAACTATTAGTGAAGTTTTTAAACTGCAAATTTTATTTCATGTTCAGCTACATTACCTATTTGTATATAATGTGAAATATGCATTAGACTACCATTTGTAGACTCTTAAAAAACTTTGATAATGCCATTATATTTCTTTTAATTATCTGTTTTCTGATGTTCATGTTAATGTAAATTAAAAATTTGGGTCTCACTCTAGAAGTTTTTCATAGCATTGTAATTACAGTTGCAAAACAAGTTCTGTTCATCAGGTTATTTAACAAATCATTAACCTTTGTATTGCAATTTTTATAACAGTATTGAAATTGGTTTTTGTATTTGGGAATATCAATGTTACTCCCTTCGGAAATCATCTGGAATAGAGAAAAATCTTCAAATGTTTAGCAAAAATCATGTTGGACTATGAGATTAGGAAACTTTCTTTTCCCTTTTTAGCCACACAGACTTTGTTCCCTGTACATGTGTGATAAAACCCAGAATAATTTTCGCTTTCCAGCTGAGGAATTATTATAAAGGCTTCAAAGGAAGATGGCTGGGGAAAAATATGAAATTTATTAAATACCACCAACTGCTGCTTCTGTGAATGTTTTTCTTCCCCTTTACTTACTTCACTTCAGTAACAATGGGACACTGCTGAATGTATTGGTACAGTGGGAGTTTAGTAGACTGTTCGTCCTGTGCTCTGGAAGTCCTGACCTAGTTTTCAGATCAACATTTCATATTTGTTAGGAGAACCCTCGGGTTGTTCTGAGTAGGATGTAAGGCCAAAGAAGATGTTAAAAGACAGAAACTGAGAGGTAGGTTGAAAATGCATAAATTCATTTATCCCTGGTTTGTGAAAACTACAATCTAATCATCCCCAAGAAACTATTCTTTCTGTGAGCTGTGGGAGATATGGCAAGAAAAGTTGTTATGCATGCTCAGTATTGCCAAGTGCTTATAAAACCATCATAATTACCTCATTCTTCATGTTCTTTTAACCAGCCAGTCCTTTGAACAGCAGTTGTTCTCTTCTAATCCCACTGAATTAGAACAGAATAGTTCCTAACATCCTTCTTAAATTGTGGGTCCCAGAACTGCACACAGTACTGACGGTGAAGCTGCACCAATGCTAAATGCAGCAGGATAGTCACCTCTTTTGACTCGCTGGTTCTACTGTGTGTGTTGCACCCCAGGACGGGGTTTGCCCTCTGGCTGCCAGGGCATGCTGCTGACTTGTCCTGAGCCTGCTGTGAACCAGCACCCCCAGATCCCTTTCTGCAGGGCTGCTCTCCATCCACTCCCTGTGCCTGGCATTACTCTGTCCTATGTGCAGAATCTGGCACTTGGACTTGTTCAATTTCATGCCATTATCGCGTGTGAAGAACTGTATGGGAAGAACTGTTCTACATGCACAGGATGGAGTGGAGAAGAGAGTTTATTTCTTTTTCCGGATAAGTAGGACAGGAGAACTGGTGGCAACCAACATGAAGGCTCAACAATTTTTTTGCTTCAGTTTTTACTGATAGTCGCTACATCTGCCAAGTCCCTGAACCTCAAGGCAGGGACTTGGGGCATCAAAGTCCATCCCATTGTAAGTGAAGACCATGTTTGAGACCACCTGAGGAGCTGGAAAATACGCAAGTCCATGGGACCTCACGAGGTGCAGCCTCGGGTCCTGAGGGATTTGCCAGCTGTAGTTGCTAAGCCACTCTACATCATGTTTGGAAAGTCCTAGCAGTCAGGTGAAATTCCCAGGGTAAAAAGGAGGACCCTGAGAACTACCAAGCAGTCAGCCTGACCTCAGTGCCCAGTGAGATCATGGACCAGATCCTCGTGGAGGATATGTCAAAACACATGAAAGACAGGGAGGTGATTAGGGACAGCCAGTTTGGCTTCACTAAAAGCATATTGTGCCTGACTGTTCTAGTGGCCTTTTACAATGGAGCGACTGCATCAGTGGACAAGGAAAAAGCAACAGATGTCATCTACTGGGACTTCAGCAAGGCCTTTGATATGGTCCCAGCACAACATTCTCACCTCAAAATTGGTCAGGTGTGGGTTTTATGGATGGACTGTTAGATGGATAATGTATTGGCTAGATGGCCATATCCAATGAGTTACAGGCCATGGCTCAGTGTCCAAGTGGACATTGACATTCTGGTCAAAGTTTTTTCATCAATTCACTTTGACTTCTTTAGAAAAGATACTTTTTTGGGGGTGTGTAGGCATATACATATAAATGTGTAGATAAATATAGATACATATGTTAACACTGGGTAATCCTTATAACATTTTGAGTACTTGCTGGTTCATTCAGAAATGCCAGAATAGGCATTTGTTGTGTTGGATGGCTCCATCTATAACCACCGTAGCAATTATTATATTTTTTTTTCCATTCAGTTTACATTGAATGTTGTCTGGAGCCTTTACAAGCCTTTACATATTTCCCTTTGCAATACCTTTAATTTCAACAAGTCTAATACTTTTGTAAATTTAAACAGCTAAACTACTTGCCCCATACAGGATAGGTCTACATTCCACAAAACTTCTGCACATTATTTCCTTCAAGGATTGTGAAGAGCTGTTGGTTGGCTAGTGTAACACGAAGCATTTTAAGATTGTTCTTTGAAGTGAAACATCATGTTTGTATTACGGCATTTTTCTTTGAGGCTCAGGAATAGTTAATTTACCAGAAGTAAGATTAAAGCTACTTTTTAGTCCATTTGAGTATAGACAGGGAGAGCAGGGCTAGATCATGCTTATTCGGAAGAATCTCTGCATGTTTTATACTGTATTGTGCAAACAAATGTAATTCTTAAAACTTTACATTATAATGCTTTATATAAATTAGTAGCGCAGAACCTCTTTACAACTTCAGCATGTGTAGGAAGGAGATGCTCCCTTCCAAACTTGAGCTGGTGTCTCAACCTTGAAACGTGCTGATTTCCCCAGTTTGCCAGACTGCTGTGTGGCTGCTTTCATTCTCTTCTGTCAATCAGCTTCCCACTGATGCTAATTAGGGTGACAGCCTCACATTATTAGTTCTAAATTAGATGACTTGCTGGTGAATCCAGCAAATGCTGAATAATACATTTCTGTCTGGGTTATATAGGCTTTGGGAGGCTGTATGAACATGTGGCGTGGGAGAGGGGCTTCATAGAGTGCGTGCATCTGCATTCATAGCTATGTCAAAAATAGGTCTGTTAATTATGGTTTGTGGAGATGTCAGATATAAACAAAGAGCTGGTTTGTTAATAAATCATTTAAAAACGGTGCCTATTATGCTATTGGTACTTTGCAAAGCATAGTTACAGCTGGAATGATAAAAGTCCTAAATAATATTTGAGGCTAGCAGCATTGGTTGTTTCTGCTATGTGATGGTAAGCTCAGAAATACAGCTCACTATTATTTCCTACTGCAGTATTATCTCTTATTATACAAACAATTGTTTACTGTTAAATATACTTTCTTGTTGTATCTTGAAGGTGCAAACACTGTGAATTTAAAGTGGATGAGTGATTCCACAGTAACTTTGCCTCATCATCATTCTGCGCTGTGATGAATGTATGGTGGCTTACCTCTTTTCTTAATATATCTCTGTTTACTTGAGGGTAGTAGTATACCACAGAGAGCGAACTGCTGTGACGGAGCTGCTAAACTGTAGACTCCTGTCTAGACTTTTGTATGTTTTCACATGCTGAGAATAGCAGCTCTCAGGTCATGACTGGGAGGGGACAATTGTAAAGTATTTTTTTTTTTTCCCCCTATTGAAATAAAAAGCAGTGGAGTTAGTTGAAGGGGGGTACCAGAATGAGACTTTTCAATGAGTTGTAATGTTTAATGCTTTATTCCCGAAGGAACAAGACTTTGAAGACTGTGGCTGAGCTCTCTCTTGCTTCTTAGGCTCTCCATGGCTGTTTGCACCCTACTATTGTTTTGGTAGGATTACAGTATATTTAAATTTTGCTTTCTTATTCAGTAGGTTTTAATTGGGTAATATGGATGAATAAATTAAAGATTTTGCATGTCCACATTCCAGTAATGAAAACGGTGATGTGTTTGGGAGGGGTAGGATAATTTAGGAGATGTTCTTGAAAGCAATTTATTAATTAGTTGTTGCTTTGTATTTTTCTTTCTTACAACTTTAATGTTGCGGTAGTATGTTTTCCAGGACATATGTTAAATATTCATTTGTGTGAACTGTAACACATTAAAATCTTGAGCTTTTTCAGACATTACTGTAAAACACACACAGGGAACGATCTTGCTTTTTGGGAGGGCATGTAGTGATCACGCTATGCTGTATTTTTAGTATGTGCAGCTTTATATTACTGGATTTCAGTATTATTAATGGAGTTGCTGGGTTTTTAACCTTAGATAGTAAAACTCTTTGGACAATGCAGAGTGTGTGATACAATCTAATGTAATTAGTTTCTCACTTGGATTAGAAGAATGCACCATTATTTACATGTAAGATAATCCTATGTTGGACTCCCCTCCTCAAATGGACAGTGGAGAGAAAAATAATGAAAAGCTCGTAGGTAGAGATAAGGACAGGGGTTACCTAACAATTACAATCATGGACAAAACAGACTTGACTTGGGGAAATAAATTTATTACCATTCAAATCAGAGTAGGATAATGAGAAATAAACCCAAAACTTAAAAAAACCCCACAACTCCGTTCTCAGTCATAACTTTGCTCCCAATTCCTCTACCTCCCTCCGATCCCAAGCAGCGCAGGGGGATGGGGAATGGGGTTGGGTCAGTCCATCACACACTGTCTCTGCTGCTCCTTCCCCCTCAGGGGGAGGCTCCTCACACTCTGCCCCTGCCCCAGCCTGGGGTCCCTCCCATGGGAGACAGTCCTCCATGAACTGCTCCAGTGTGAGTCCTTCCCATGGGCTGCAGCTCTTGATGAACTGCTCCAGCGTGGGTCTCTCCCATGGGGTTTAGTCCTTCAGGCACAGGCTGCTCCAGCATGGGTCCCCTGCAGGGTCACAAGCCCTGCCAGCAAACCTGCTCCAGCCTGGGCTCCTCTGCCTCCATGGGACCACAGGTCCTGCTGGGAGTCTGCTCCAGCATGGGCTTCCCATGGGGTCACAGCCCCCTTCGGGCGCATCCACCTGCTCTGGCATGGAGTCCTCCATGGGCTGCAGGTGGGTATCTGCTGCACCGTGGACCTCCATGGGTCCTTTATTACAGGCTACAGGGGAGTCTCTGCTCCAGCACCTGAAGCGCCTCCTGCCCCTCCTTCTGCACTGACCTGCGTGTCTGCAGGGTTGTTGGTCTCACATGGTCTCACTCCTCTCTGGTGGCAATTGTGCAGGTTTCCTCACCTCCCTTCTTAAAACGTTATCACAGCAGTGCTACCACTGTCGCTGATGGGCTCAGCCGTGACCAGCAGCAGGCCCATCTTGGAGCTGGCTGACATTGGCTCTATATAGAGGAAGCTTCTGGCAGCTTCTGTCTAACAGGAGCCCCTCCCTCCCCTACCAAAACCTTGCCACACAAACCCAATACAGTACCACCATCTGCTTGGGCTGTCATGGTGTCACTAATTAAATTGCACTGCCTTCTTCTGGTTTACAGCGCGCAGGGCGTTTTGTGCAGCGGCACAGTGGAGGACTGTTTTGTGAAGGGCTGTGGAGAGTGGTGTCCTGCTGCAGAGCAGCCTTGCAGGGGAAGCTCCAGCTGTAGTGTTTGCAGTAGTACTTTCCAGACTTTGATCTGGTCGGATGGGGGATCACGGAAAAGTATTGCCCTTTAAAGTGTTTTCAGTTGTACAAATACCGTAAGGCTAATAAATGTTGATCCATGAAAAATTTTAATGGGTAACAGATTTCAGTTTTCCCCATTTTCCCCATCGAACTGGGGATATTCAGTATGAAAAGGCAGTAAAACAACCAGAAGGATGAGATGTGCCCAAATGATGTGACAACTAACTTACAGTAACATTTTAATTGAATAACTCCATTACAAGTTACTAATACAGTTTTTATGCAAAGGGCAAGTGATTGTGCAAATACAGGCAGCCAGGCAGAAGGATTTTATGGACCTGTCACCATCCATAGATATAAAAGAGGGGTATTAAAGTGCTTTGTTTTGGAAGGAGGAAGATTAATAAGGAGTGCTGATAATTATAGTGCTTCTGCAATGTCAATGAAGTATTACTTCTCTTTTTTCATGCTGTAAAGTCTTCATTATATTTTGTGGGTGATTTTTTGTGTGTGTGATCTTTCACAAATTCATCAAGTGACAGAAATATGAAATCCAATCGTGTTCCACTGCATTATAGACCAAGAGTTCTTTCTTGGCCATGTTATTATTAATCTCTAATTGCTCTCATACTGGGATATTGTGTTAAAATATTAGTATTTTCGTCTGTGTGTGTAAAGGTAAAGCAGAACTGAAAACTGCCTCAATGCATACTGAGTTGCTATCTTCTTTTTTGTAATGGTTCATTATGAATATAACAAACTACATCTTGCATTAAGCCATAATGCAAAATTTTCCAGCTTAAATGCCTTCAATGCAACAAGCCACTTACTGTTTCTTTTCGTAACAGCTAGATTTGTTTGCTTTTTCTATTCTAAGAGTATTTTTTCATAACTTACTTGGCTAACCCAGCAAGTACCACATGAATAAAAAAAAAAAAAAAAAAAAAAACAAAAAACAACAAACAACTGAAAAAGCAGAGGTAGGAGTAAAAAGACAAATGATAGAATTAAGTCCAAAGCATGCACTTGTTGGTTTTGGTTTTTTGGGTTTTGGGTTGTTTGGTTTTTTTTTTTTTGCCTGACCAGTAATGGTTTCAGATTATGCTTAACTGTCACGTTCATCACTAAAACTTTTCCAAGGCTTAAGCCCTGTGAAGCTAATGGATGTGAACTGGGGACATCTGCAGATAAACCCTGGTTGCTGTGCCTTCTGTCCTTGTGCAGATGCTAAAAGCTCTAAAGGGAGTGGTGATACACTGCCTTGGCTTACCTGCCTTTTGCTCCTTCTGTTTAGAGGATCTCTGGCACCACAAGAAAAGCCCTTTTTTTTTTTTTTTTTTAAGGCTAGTGACCGGAGTAGCAGTCAGCAGCCAACTGAAGCACAAGTGAGAACCTGAGTATTCGGGTGCAGGGCTTTTCGGGGGATTTGGGAATAAGAAAGGGGCTTGTTCCTTGACTTTTTTTTCTTTCACGGCAAGTTGTTCATTTTGGCTTCGGGTATTTGGACTCTTGCCATCTTCATGAGGACATCCTGGAGATCTTGAGTGGTTAATGTCAATGTTTTATCTGCAGAGTAGAAATTTGTTTGTTAAAGGAGTTTCTTTTTCCCTGCAGTCATAGGATAGTACAGTTTGTGGTACTGAAATAATGGAAGAGGCTAACATTAGCCATCCTTCCACTATGACATATCTTGTCTGCCCTGTTACAAGAGGCAGTGGATACAATCCATCCAAGTGCCTGATTTTTTTTTTTTGTATTTTACTGTCCTGCTCAGTTCTAGGGTTCCTTAGTTTATATTCACTGAGATGGTACCTTTCAGGATGAACATAACTTCCGTGAAATGCACAGGACTGGCTGTGCAATGTGATTTTTGAGCAACTTCTGGCATATTTTGGCTGTGCTATAAAAATGATATCCGTGAAGAATTATTTTTCCAGCTCTGTTCCATACTTCATAAAAATATATTTATATAAATCTTAATAACACTTAGATTCTTTGACAAAGCAGTATTCTTACTTTTTTCTTCTTCCTAAGGCAACATCTTCAGTTAAAGTTTATTTGTATTTAAAGGAAACTAATAATTTTCTAAGAGATCTTAATAATGTTAAATAGTATGGCACAGCCATCTTTTGTTTCCCATCTGTCTTGCAAATAATAATGAATAGGCAGATGTTTTAGGAAGTATGTGTCTGTTCCATTCACTTGCTACTTTTCTTCACTTCCTGAATATGTGCTTTGGCTGCAGTACTGCCCTTTACCTATCACTTAAAATTTAAAAATTTGTACCAGATTTAGTTTGTAAAATTGCAGCTTACAGTTTTCAACACCTTGTCCAAGTAATATACATTTCAAATACCTGTTCCTGAAAATGGCATTTGTCAACCTTGTCAAGGTTTAGTTTATATTAGAATTGACACCTGCTGGTGGGGGCTATTATTGAAATTGGAAATGTATTCAGTTTGAAAATTTGCCAATAAAACTTTGTCTTTATTTCTGAGTTAGATAAGAATGAATAAAACTTAACTGACTTTATTATTTCAAACATCAATTTATTTTTTGGGTTTTATGTAAACAAATGAATTGAAACAAAAGGAAGAGATTAAGATTACAAAATAAAGGCGGCAGAATATATTATGAAGATGTGTTTTTCTAAGGAATTAAAAAATTGGAATATATAGTGATGGTAAATCATTTCATAGGAATATTCATTGAAGAATTGCCCAAATATTGACAATCTAAGTTTTCAGTTTTTTTATTCATGGATATTCCTGAACTCCTGAATGTGTGGGTTGTTTTTTGTTAAACTCTGGTGTCCTTTTCATCTAATGTTAGTATTGTTTCTCAAGTTTATATCATTGCATCTGTGCAGTCATCTATAAGAATGCTGACATAAGGTCTTTAAAAAAAAACAAACAAAACCCAAAACAAACCACAAAACCCAAACCCACTGCCTGTGCTTCAGGAGGCGAGGATAAATTTCCTAAAGGAGGCAGCTGCTGTACCAACTTGATTCAGTGGGTTTCCACTTTTAAATGTTCAGCATTGTTTAAATCTTAAAAGAAGGCCTTTACTTTCCCTGTACTTATTAAATAGGACATGCCTACAGTACATAAGAGTATCTATTTGCAATCTCAAGTACAATTAAAGTAGGATGGTGTTTCTGAAGATTCAGAGCCGGTGTCTACAGTCACAGCACTGTAAGCCCAATGGATGAGCTAACAAACCTTTTGAAGCAAAACCAAATTGGGCTTGAAAGAGGGGAAATAATGATCCTGCTTTATCAGCAATATATATAGAGAGAACTAAGCTCATGAAATCGAATTGAATTAATCCTTAATAGATAACGCTGTACAGCTTTACATAGTGCTAGCAAATACGTGCTGTGAGACAATCAAGGTACAACTTGTTTTCTAGCCTTTTGTCTGACCAGTTTATTTTGGAAACAGATAGTTTGAGGTAATAAAATTAAAAAAAATCACTGAGTTGCCTTTTAAAAAGGAAGATTATTGCTAGTGGATTAATTAAGGTTAGGTAATTTGACCAATTATACATCTTGGCAGTTATGACCAATCGATCAAGTAATTTTGTAATTTCAGTGCATCTACAAGTAAAGCAAAGTCATTTCAAAGCATACAAGTTTATTTTATTTTTTACTGCTTCGGTTGCTTTTTAATATGACTAATGTAGTGGTTTATTAAGCAGAAGATTCATGCAACAGTTTTTGAGGGCTTTATGTGAAATTCAGTCATCCCTAATATTTATAATCTTGTGTACAAGATTACAAAAATGTTGTCCTTTGATGCAATATAAACTTGCATAAGTTTATTATAAATTGTAATCAAGTTTCTTTTTTAATATACTGTTGCTGCTGCTTATTGCACCTGTTTCTGCTTGGTGCTTTCAGTTGGACGGTGATCACTACATACTTTTTTTTTTTGCATTCATGCTGAAATCACTTTCATCATCATCATTCTTCCACAGATTTATGAACTTTTTTCATGTTTCTTTCTTGGTGAAACCGTCTTTTTCTTTTTTTAACTGCACCTTTCATTTCTTGGTTCAGTTTTGGGTAGCTAGATGAAGAGAAAAATTTGCAAAGCTTTGCAAAGTAGAAGATGCAAAAGGTAAAAAAATAAATAAATCAGCAGATTCCAGAAAAATTCTGGTCATGAAATTAAATGTTTGATGTTTTTCAGCTGAGCATCAGAAATGAGGAAAGGACCCATAAAGTTTTCATATAAATACTGAAAAAATAAGACACATCCATTTTGGAAGTTAAGCCTTAGCTACTTATCTCAGCCTCTTATGGGAGTATGGCTTACTGGGACTTTGAACTTGAATTGCTGAACCACTGATCTTCCAAGAATTTTATGAGAGAGAGTGCATTATATATAAAGTTAAAGCAGAAGTATATCTGAATAGTTTTCTGAAATACCATCTCTCATGTTTATCAAATAGGAATTTTTAGTGGTTACTGATTATTGAATCTTCAGTGGCATTGGAGTAGTTAAGATACATAAGAAGGCAGCCCAGAAACTTCTATTTTATGTATTTCATGTAGCCAGGGTGGGGTTAGAGAGTCCTGGAATGCAGCAACATTGCTGATGTGATAGCTCTATAAACAAATCAGAAAGATGCTTTATACATAGGAATTGAAGCTGGAAAAATGACTTACACTTGAGAGAGTATGGCTTTAAAAAGAAAAAGGGTCAGTGTAGTGACTTAAGGATGTTATTAGAAGAACATTGTGGCATCAAAGTGAAAGTTTGTATTAATCTGCTTTACAAGGAGCCACCATAAATCTGGACAACAGTAAATTATAGTGGTGTAATTTATGTACTCCGTTATAGTGGTGTACTGCATGTACTCCCATAACCACTGTTTCATCGTATCTATCTGAATCGAAACTTTGGTAGTATGTTAAAAATACTATTTTGTATATAATAGTATTAAAAAACCTGACTCGGGTTCACTTGATCACATTGCTAAGCATATAAATAAGTCCTCTTTTTATCATAAGTTTAATTCTACATGCAATTTTGATATTAAAACCTACCTAAATTAATATTTTCCTTGCTCTTCTCTCTACTTTAAATTATAAGAGTTAGAAGGAAAGAAATGAGTATGTTATAGTGCATAGTGATATTTTTTTTCCCCTGTGGTTTTTCTGCATTAAAACTGCTAGTAGAAAATTAACATAGGAGATGCTCGTTACTTTTGGAATTCCATAGCCTTTATGTATAAAGAACAGTCAGTCACCAATTCTGATCTCACATTTATCATAGCATTTAACTTTACCCACATAGCTCTGTATTAAACTCAGTACTTGTTTTGTGGTTGGCTACATGACAACCCCTGGAAGAAAAATCTCTTTGCACATTCCAGTTATGTTACTGTCAAACATTCTTTAACTCGCTTTTAAATGCCAGCCACTGGTCTTGCTATTCCTCTCACCTTTAAAGATACTTATGCAAAATAGTCAAGATCTCTAAGCTTCTTTTGATTAATAGACGAAGATTAAACTCCAAAAGTTTCTTACATTTTTCTCATTCTTAAGTTCTCGAAGGAATGCAGTTTTTATAGCTTTTTCCTGTTTTCTTTCTTCTAATTTTATTTTTTTAACACTTAATACCAGAAATTAATGGAGTGTTTTAGGCTTTATAGGTGCTATGCAGAGATACTATTTAGTTACTTGCTGTCACTCATTATATTAAAGTTTAAGTGCGTTGCATTGGATGTTAATGTTGAGTTGTACAACCATTGTAACTTGCTGCTTCCCAAAGTAGCTTCTCAATTGTGCTATACCTGTTCTTGGGTATATAACTTTATATATCCTCAAAACTTATTAAAAATAGTATTATTCAATTATTATTCAATTATAATTCCCCAATGATTTCTTTTTTATTTATTGATCATTCAGTAAACTATATTTTGTTTCTTCCAAGCTTTTATTTTTAACCTAAAAATTAGGGGTGCACTTGCCAATTTTCAGTCCATTGATCTAGTTGTCCCTTGATCTACCTTTACCCTTTCCTTTTGGTTTTGCTTCATGACTGTTTAATAGTTAATTTCAAACAAGTACAGAACATGTAAAAACTTAAGTTGTTGGAGAAAGCTAAAATATTTAGGGGAAGTAAAGTGCTTTTACATGACTGTTATTTGTGATGCTGTGGCTGGGTGGCACTTGCTCTTGTGGACATCCTGGTGCGTATACTCATGCCCAGCTGCTTGCCCAGCCCAAAGTAAGGAGTGGGATGTGAGGAGTGCTGGGAGATAGTGGGAAGGGAGAGCAGTGTGAACTGGGGACATAAAAAAAGGCTGTATGTGAGGGTATTGGATTGAAATGCATGTAAAACCAAATAACATCAGTTTAGTTGCCCATGGAACCACTTGCTTCACCAGGCCACTGCAGATTTTCGGGTATACCAGTATACAGAAGGTAAATAAATTCCATTACGTGCTCACCTTTGTCAAGTTAACTTGTGAAGTTCTCTAAGAAATAAAGTTCTTTTTGAGAAGTTCTTCCTTTAACCGTGGTGACTGACATTTTTTTGTTTTCCAATGTGTTAATATCAGAGGACAATGATTATTTTACCTGAATATAATATCAGGTAATCGGTTTATAGTTACTGAGTTATCCTACTTGTTTATCTAGGGGTGACATTACTTTTTATAGTCATGTAGAATTTTCCTGCTATTCCATGATTTGTTAATAATTAAGAAATAATTAACAAATTATTAATTAACCTCAGTGTCCTGATGTGTCATGAGTTTTACTGTACTGCTATCTGATGGCTACTGTCATAATTTTAAAAGCCTATTTTAATTATGGTTTTATTTTTCTTTCTCAGATTTCTGTAACTTATACAGCCTGATTTCTGCGAATTTCTAATGTTTTTGCTATTTGTTAGATTTATTTTTTTTTATCCTTAATAGCTACTTTGAGAAGGTAGATTTTAATCTTACTTTCTTCTTTATGTTGGGGGTCTTTCATTCTTTTGGTTGCTTGACCTCTCACATCTGCCCTCGTTAGACTGGTGATTTGCCATCTATTTGCATTTTGTCATTGCTGCTCCTTTCAGCGTCCTTCCCCTCTCCTATTCAACTCTTTTTCCTTCTGTTAGGTTTTAGCTTAAATGAAAAATCCATCAAGTGGAGTGCAAAATTATAGAACAGGAGCTCTGAACACCCTTGAAGTAGTTTACAGTCAATTCTATTTTTAGAGTGTATGTTCTCTAGTATAAGGCTTGTTCTTTCATCAGCATAGTTTTCTTCTGAGTGTTTAAGCAAAGCAACAAGGTCTGCTCATTTTTTGGCTGCCCTTCCCTTTTCAGTATCAGTATTGTCTAACAAGGAGCTGGTAGATTGAGCTTGGACAGGTGTTGCAGGAGAACCTCATTTACATTGTTTAAATCCAACGAAGAATGAAGCAGTTTATTGATGATACATAATTAACTGATGATTGGTATACTGCATGTTCAGGATCAATATCAGCAATACAGCAGATAAACCACAACAGTGGACGCTTACCAAAATGTTGAGACACCCACAAATTTCTGAACAACTCCTATTTACATCTCTGGCTGGAAGTGTGGATGCTCCAGCTCTGCGTGTACCCCCACCACTCCCCACAGGCCACTGGGGCTTCTCCTAGTGCAAAGGTCCCCTCAAGGTCCAGCAGGCACACCAAGGTGGAGGTCCCCATGTGAGGCACACCAGCCAGGAACTGGTGGCTCGTGGTCATCTGCAGTGACCTGTTGATTTCAGTAGTAGGACTAGACTTCAGCAGTGCTCTTGTTAAATCCTGAGTGCATACTACAGTGGTTTGTTGAGTTAAGTCTTAAGCAAGTTTTGAGTAACTGAAAGGCCACCTATTTTATTAGATCACCTGTTTTTAAAGCTCTCTGTATTTTCCCATTCAATGTAAATACACTCAAATTGTTGCATTTTTTAGGATGCTGACAGCTCTGCATTTTAGCCATTGTGTATCCCCATAAGAACTGAATTAATTACTGTGATTTTACAAATTTGCCTGCCTTTGAATATGGAAAGATTTCTACTTGACTGTAAAACCTGATTTTACTAGGGTTAGTTTTACATGAAATTTGTAATGCTTGTTTTGTTTTTAAATTAATCCCCTAAAATTGTTTAAAATAAGTTTGTCAACACATAATCTAATGTCCAGTGTGACCCACCCTGACCCTAAGTTACCATTATTATAATTGAACTACTGAAATAAATCTGTGAGATTGCTTTGCAAAATTCAGAAATTCAGGCAGCATGCATGCTATGTCTTCATATTCTTTTTGCACATCAGATTGGAGCTTTGATCCAGTATCTGATGAAGGTCTATGAAGTTTTGTCACAGGAATGAAGCAGTGGTACAGGGGTATCAATTACACTAATGCGCTTTACACTGTGTGGAAGTGGGTATATGGGGGAGAGACTGAGGATGGAGCATCTAGTTGAGGTGTCTTTCTTTTCCTCATTCTAAAACTTTGTTTCAGTATGTGAATTGATGTGCAGAATCTATCCTATCTTTCCGGCTTTGCCAGAAAATATTGCAGTGTGTGAACAATTAAGTTTTTAGCTTAATCCTACTACCTAGCTTAGTGACTACCTAAATGCAATGTAAAAGTAGTTACGGAGGTGTTGGCCCACAGTGGGGCTAACTATGGAAATTACATGTTGGAGTGTAATTCAAATTCTCTACACATCACTCTAAGTGGAAACCAAATAAAGGTACACTGAAATGTTAGAAACTACCCTTCATTTTAATTGCATTTTCTACATTTCTATCCATGCTACCTATTCCTTGTTTCATATAGTAGTTATGGCATCTTAGATAATCTCCGTTGGTCCTTTAACCATTGTTAAATGCCTCGTGAAATCTTTGTTGTCGATAGTTGGTGATTCTGAAGGCACAGAGGAAGCACTGAAGGGTGGATCCCTTTAACTAGGTAGCCAGCAGTCACAGATGCTAGGCAGTCTTGATCATGTTTACATAATGAGGATAGTGATTATTTATTTTTTTTTTAGTGTTGTGATGTTGGAACATTGCAAAGAGGAATTAAACTGATCTCTTGTTTGCATTGTGTACAAGAATGACTAAAAACTTTTTTCTTTATTCCCTAGTAAATAATTTGGCTATCCCACCACATCTTGATATAGAATATTGATGATTTAAGAAATGAATAATATGTAATGCCTTTTTAGTAATAAAATATTTCCTTATCATTAACTTTTAGAATAATTTTAAATACTTCAAGTAAACTCTGTTGGTGACTGGGAGCATTTAAAAAAGGGTTGCTGAAATTTTTGTGGTTTAGAGACTTTCAACTATAGCAAATGGGGAGGAAAAAAAATTCAATGTATGCATAATGATAAATTTCTTTTAGATTAGAAAGATTAATATTAAATAATGAACACTTACATTTTATTATAAAAACAAAAGATAGTTCTTAATAGTCACAATCAGTTCCTCAGTGCTGTGCGTTTCTGCCGTAGACACTACTGCAATTTAACAAGCAAAACTAATTTAATAGATAAAAAAAAATGGAATAGGTGAAACTAGAAGACTGGTTAGCTTCATTTTCTTGAATTTTGGCTGTGTGCTTGCAGGTGCTAGTATTACATGCTTCTCGATTGCTGTTGGCCATCCTACCAGGTGGGAATGAGGTGTCATGCATAACGTGTCTGAGAAGTCATTAAGTTAAGCAGCCTGTCTACTCATTTTATCAAATGCTGTTCTTGTTTCACTTTGGAAAGCAGTGTTGGCTTAGAACAGAAAATGTGAAACTAACACAAATGTAAAGGGCCAAATCTTACTGCTGGTATTGCACAACATTTTTAATATTTAAGAAGAGGCTATAGAGCACAGAATATTTTTCAGTATTCTAAATCCATACTCTTTCCAGTCTCAGATATAAGAAGTGATTTGACACTAATGAAATTCACATGCAAAATCATGTAGTCTAAAAGAACACAATTCATGTCTGTGTTCATGTTGCTTATTATGTTCTTATTATTTCCCGTCACACAAACATCTTTAAAAGAATCAGCTTAAACTTACTGATTCCAAGCAGATATGATCTGTACTTCCCTTTGGCTGTGTCACAGGGGTGGATTTGCCAGCTTAAGAAGGGTTCCTCTTTCTGAGCGTGGAGACCTCTTTGCTCTGTCATCAGTATCTTCCAAAAAAGATTCTGTCAGTTCCTTGTCTGTGAAGAAGTGAGTCTCCCCTGGTTGCAAGATGTGTTAGTGTTTCAATAGTGACAATGTTTTCTCTGTCTCTTTTTCCTTACTTTCTTCTTGCCAAACTACTTCCTGTCTCAAGATGTATGAAAACAAGGCTATGGAAAGATATCAAACAAGCACACAGAAAGGTATTGTTTTCCCTGGAAGTATCAAACAAAACTGGTAAGAAAATACACATCTTGAGGCAGTATGAGTACTGCAGAGAGAATGATGCCAGAATCTCATCATTACAGTGTAGGGGAAAAAAACCTCCAAACTAGTAGTATGTCTACTTATATTCGGATTTGGCACTCCTGTTTTGGAATTCAGTGCCAATTATATAAATAACACAAACTGTAATAGGAATACTTGTTTCTGAATTCATACAAGACAGATTTAAATATTCAGAAGAATGATCACACTTTATTTATGCCTACATAACAACTTGGGATGCTTTTCAGGTGTAAACAAAACACAGTTCCCCAAAATAATGTCCTGATTAAAAAAACATGCACTTTTTGTACTTCTGCAATATGAATGATCTCTGATTTAACATGGGGAGGACCAAGTCAGAAATATTGGCATGCTGAAAGGCAAATAACTGTATCTTTTCTTAAACAACTTTGCTTTTACACACTGTGGAAAGAAACCTGCCAAAAAAGGAAACTCACCCTACACAAGGACAGTGATGTTTTGTCAAAAACCCAAACAGAGGCAACTTGCATGGGAGTAGGTGTTGGTAGCTATGCCGACACCTTCTTTTAAATGAAAGAAAGGCTTTGGTAGAGTATTGAGTGTTGAGAAAATGAGGAGAGAAATGTTATTGGAGATAAGGTGGAAACTTGCTGCTTTTCTGAGTATAAACCAAAGAAAACAGACAATTTATCTTTTGGGAAATACTCATCTTTCTTTAGGACGGCTTATGGCATCTGATTCCATCACTTTTACATCTTTAGATATCATTAAGCTGGGAAGTTGTATAAGCAAATTTAGTATCAAAAGTAGTTTGTAGCTTGTTTTTGAGAAACTCTATGGACACCTGCCCTTTAAGTGTAACCATTTAGAGCTACAAATGTAAGCTGTATTTGTGGTAGCCAGTGGTTATTTATTATGTGTATGTAACTTACTGAAGATTTATGGTCTACTTAACTAATTTTCAGAGTTCTAAAAATTGGATTTTTGTATTTGTTAGGACTTCGTTTATGATGCTGGTGATGGCATGGATGCAACAGCTGGGACAGTACTGAATCTTTAAGCTTTCACTTGCATTTCACTGCCTCCAACTAAAGTTTTTCATTGATATTTTCTGAATGATGAGAAGGTCATCACTGAATACGTATGCTTGAAGAAAATGTGCTGCTGGTGGAACTAGCTTAGTTATATTGGTTTAACTGGAGTTACGACAGGGTTCACAGCTCATCTTCTACCCTGGGAAGATTCCCCTATGGAGTAAGTGTGACTTAAACATATCTGAAGAAAGGAAAAATAATTTGTTGTCCTCTTTACCTGATCTTCACAATGAGGAATGCTCATCCATGACAGACCTAAGTTAGCTGGATGCTATGTGAAGAGGACGCAAAGTGGTTGAGCTAATGAGGCTGGTGATTTCTGAACAGGCTGTGAGATGCCATTGCTTTCTTCTTTGCTTTTCTATTCTTTGCTGATCTTGCCTTTTTATACCATGTCAAACACAGACAATTTTTGCTTTATTCAGTCACTGTTGCTGTCTTACCTGCTTCCTCTTGCTTGGTAATGAAGCTGGCCTTTGCCTGTCATCAGATCATAATGCCAACTTCGGTTTTCCTCACAACTGTATATTTTCAAATGATATTTTTGAAGTTTTATTTTTGAATGGGCTCATTTGAGAAAAAAAAAAAAAGGAAGAATTTCCCTAAAATTCAAATCTTTACTGTTTGGGATGTGTTTACCCATAACTTCTGTTACAGTGTTTCTCTGTTGGGTTACTGTTTTGGGATCTTTCTTCAGCTGAATGAGAGGCAGGCACCTTCACAGGGTGGTTGCTCCCTTGAGTCCTTTGAAGATCGCTATCTTTGTTCACTGGAATCTCAGGGAGCTTAATGTAAATATGTTCTTAACTTAGGGATTTCAGCAAAGTAGCTAGAATTTGATGTGATTAATTTGGACTATGTTATCTTAATACCTTCTGCACAGACATAACAAAGGCTTTTGGTCCATAATTAAGGTTCCAGTTACTGCAAACAATATACAGTCAGTAAATCCACTTAGCAGGATGATTAGTAATCCCTTTTCTACCTCCATAAGTTTCAAAAGGTTTGTTCCTATTGCTTTTGACTGTAAAAGGCACTGAAGCAGTTCACAAACAATTAACTATTCCAGTCCTAAGCTATGTTGAACACATATAATGGAAAATGAAAAATTAATTTTGTGACTGCAATTCAATAATGTCTTGTTTTGCTAAAGAACTGAATTTTGTAAGATACATACTTAGGAAAACGTTCCTAGACATTTTGAATAATTTCTGACTCGTATCACAGTTCCCAACTTTAATCAAATATTCATTTATACTTGAAAGCCCTTTTTAAAAATGTAAATAAAAGTCTGTCAGAAGGACAAAATAGTTCATTGGGTAGAAGCCACTGACACGTTGCCATTTTGGTGCCTCTTTGTAGCTTGGGAACCTGCAGTTTTACCAGTCAGCTGTTTCAGAGTTGCTGCCTAACAGTAAACAAACTGTTCTAAGTTCTCTCTCAAGCCTGAGTTTCCAAAACCTGATTTTTAATGGGTGAGAGAATACCCTTACACCACAGGGCTTGTTTCTTTACGTTCTGTGCCCACACTTTGTATAGAGACACCTGGTTGAAAAACTGAGAGTAAACTTGCTAGTTTTTGCTAGTGCGTCATTGCAACTAGGCAGTCTGAGTCTCAGACTTATTTCAGAATTTTATCCTTAGTTAACTTGGACAAGTTTCTATTACCTGACTCCTGAAAGTCCTCTTACTCGCTTACTTAATTGCATACTCTATATGAGGAATCTGCGTCTAGCCTAGTGTGCTGTCTGCCTGCTGATAAAGTAGGGAAATGGTCAATAGGAGTTAGGCTGCTTAGCGCAAACCAAGACTCCACCAGGATCTTTTAGGATTTAACTGTTGGGTCCAATCTACACTTGGAAAATAAGAGTAATATCTTATTTTCGACTGCTGTATCATTTACTTTACCTGACAGTCCTTACTATTATTTAGTGTAAAAAAAGACTCTTACGTCTCCTGCTTTGCCATTTGGTGTCCTTTAGCTCATAAGACCATAGACTGAGCCAGTTCAGAGGGGGCCAATTACCCATCATATATATTATCTCCTGTATGACGGGAGCCAATTTTTTGACCCTTGGAAGAAAGCAAGAGTTCTGCACAATTATATAGTAGTATAAGTTGGAGGAAAACCTGCCTTTCACTTACAGACTGGCAGGCAATTTATGAACCTAGAAGTGGCTTTTAGAAATAAAATTGAAAATTAACATTTTTACAGCTATACCATATTTTGCATGTTTTTGAGTGATTTCAAAATTATTAAAATAATTCTCTAATGTATGAATTGTCTTTCTGTAAGAACATGGAAACTGAAATATAACAAAAAGAAATCCACAGGAGTCCACAGGACTTACTTCAAAGATGGGAATTCCTGTCTTCCTGCGCGATTAGACAAAGTTCCCTACATGAAGAGCTGAAATGACTGACCTAGTCTAGTCATAGCAGTATGACTGTCAGTGGACAAAATTTCCAACAGGGTAAAATGGCTTGTGCAATTTATTGTCTTACAAGAGCTAATCTTTTTTTTTTTCACCGTCCTAACAAGATCATATAAAGCTTAGCTACTTTACCCTATGTATATCCCATATATGTGAATTTGTGTGTGGAAAAAAATATACACACGTGTGTATATGTATGCATGTATTGGAAATATTATAGTCTCTATAATTGAAACAGTATGACTATTCATATCAATATATTAATTGCTTATTTCCTAAAGGAGACTGGCAAGAGTTGGTGCTTATTTTGACTTTATAGATACTGGTATTTCAAAATTATGGTTTATCCAAAGTAGGTAGGAACTCCTTTGAGGCTTCAGCAGGGAGAGGAATTCATTCTATGTAGACATCTCTTTTTTTTCCTCTTATTCTTTTTGTAGCCAGGACTTTCAGTATGCCTAGATTTTTTGGGGGAAGGATTATCCTCCAAAGTGGGTGTATGCGTTAATAAGGGATCAGACCTTAAAACATTATAATTTATTATTCACTGTATTGCCCACATATTTGCATGATCTCCATACCCCTGTTATGTTGTCTATTCTTTAAATTACCCTACTAAACTTCTAAAACAATAAATACTTTTTCACAACGTTTCATGTGGCTATTTCAATTTTATAGATTGTTTTGAATTTGTTAATTCAGTTGCATAATTTCATTTGATCTACGTTTTCAGCCATAGCAGTGAATAATATAAATAACTTCAAAGGAGTTTAAGTTTAAAAATGGTAAAAGGTTATAGTTCTTCCAAATGCAAGAGCTTCTGTCAGTTCTTCATCAATTGTCTGTTTCCAGATAAGAATTAGCATTTACCTTTAAGGTAGTTTTAGGAAACATTTGTATGGAAACATTTAGGAAACATGGAGATAGTTGATGATGATACACTCAGTCACTTTATTTTCTATTTTCTCTTACTTGAACACAAGATGGTGGCAGTTAAAGCTTCTCAGAGGAGAGAAGAAGACAAAAAGTAGGATCCTAACTTCAGGGTTCTGGCAAACAGACTTTGACCTGTTCAGGTATCAGCCTGAAAGACTCTGTGGCTTGACTTTCAAGGATCACCTCATCCAAGCTCAAGAAGAGTCCATCCCAACAAGCAAAGGCAGCAGAAGCCCTGCATAGGTGAACAACGAGCTTCTCACTGAACTGAAATAAAAAAAAGGAAGCAGACACGAGGTGGAAGCAGGGACAGATGATCTGGAAGGAATGTAGAGACACTGTATGGTCATGCAGGAATTGGGTTATGAAAGCCAGAGCAAACCTGGAGTTAAATCTGATGGAGACATAAAGGGCAACAAGAAAGGATTCTCCAGTTACAGCATCCTTTTGCTGCTGAGTGGGGCAAAATCTGATGAAGGACGTGGAAAAGGCCAAGGTACTCAATGCCTTCTTCACCTTTAACGGTCTTTAATGCGTTTGAAATGCCAGGTGCCCAGTAGCAGTGGGAAAATCCGAAACAAGGAAGACTTTCCTGTGGTGGAGGATTATCAAGTTATGGAGCACTTAAACTAGGCATACACAAGTGCACAGGACCTCATTGGTTGTATTCACAAGTGCTGAGAGCACTGCAATAATAAAATTTAAATTAAATTAAAAAATAAAGTAATTTTTGAAAGGTCATGGCAATTGGGAGAGGCCTCTTGTAGACTGGAGGAAAGTTTGTCTTCAAGAAGGGCAAGAAACTTGAATCCTTGGATCCTTGGCAAGATCTTTGGAAAGGTGGTAGAACAAATTCACCTGGAATCCATTTCCAAAGATATGATGGACAAGAAGGTGATCTGGAGTATTCAGCATTGATTTATGAAGGGGAAATTTTGCCTGACTGACCTCATAGTCATTGGCTTGGTGGATGGGGGTTAAGAGTGTACGTTGTTCATCTTGACTATAGCAAGGCTTCTGACGCTGTCTCCCTTCATAACCTCATAGAGAAATTGATGAAGTATGGACTTGAATGGAGAGGTGGATTGAAAACTGGCTGACTGGCCAGGCTCAGAGTTGTTATCAGTGGCGTGAAATAGAGTTTGAGGCTGGTCACTAGTGGTGTAATGAGGGAATAACGGATCCAGTAGTGTTTACCATCTTCATTAATGACCTGGATGATGGGACAGAGAAAATGTTCAACAAGTTTCCAGATGATACAGAACTGGGAGGAGTGGCTGGTAACACCAGATGGCTGTGGCTGTCTTTCAGAGGGACCAGCATTGCCTGGAAGGCAGGCTGATGTGAATTTCAAGAAAGGGAAATGCAAAGTCCTGCACCTAGGGAGGAGTAACTCCAGGCTCCAAGAGAAGCTGGAGGCTGACTGGGTGAAAAGCAACTTTACAGAAAAGGGCCTGGGCGTATTGGTGAACACCAAGTTGAACATGAGCCAGCAATGCACCCTGGTGGCTAAGGCCAGCGACCTTCTGAGCTGCATTAGGTGATCCTTCCCCTCCACTCAGCACTGCATAGTGAGACAGCATCTGGAGTCTTGTCTCCAGTTCGCAGCTCCCTGTTGAGAGAGAGGTATGGACATGCTGGAGTAAGTCCAGCAAAGAGCCACAAAGATTAAGGAGCTGGAGCATTTGACATACGAGGAGAGGCAGAGAGACCTGTGACTGTTCAGCCTGTAGAAGAGAAGAACCAGGGGAGTCTTACCAGCACGGGTGAATTCTGACTGGCAGGGGACAAGCAAAATGGAGTCAGACTGTTTTTTGTTTTGGGGGTTGTTTGTGTTTTGTTGGGGTTTTTTTTGTTGGTTTTTTTTTTTTTTTTTACAATGAGGGTGGTCAAACACTGGAACAAGGCACAGGTGGTGGAGTCTCCATCCTTGAAAATATTCAGAGCCTTACTGCACATGATCCTGAGCAACCTGCTGTAGTTGACCATGATTTAAGCGGGGGGTTGGACTAGATGATCTCCCGAAGCCCCTTCCAAACTTAGCCCTTCTGTGTTTCTGCCCTAGTGTTTTCCTGTAAGGTTGTGGTGGTGTTATTTTTTATAAATAAGATTACAGTCTCAAACAAACCAAAAAACCAACACTTGTGGGAACAGAAAAATGAACGTTATTAGCATTTCCGTGCTTCTAATAATCAGATTTCAGGCAAAAAAAAAAATTGCATACTATTTGTTTATTAATTGGTCATTCTCAAAGAAAGTAGCACAATCAGAAAACAAAACAATTAAACTACTGACATGGATGTTCTGCATATCTTAAAGCAGATTACTCTGTATGCTTAGAGTTTTTTTGGTTTTGTTTTTTTTTCCTTGTTTCTCTTTCATAACTTTGTTTGGTACATCTCCAAAGAAATTCATTCTGTATCTCAACTATAACTTCTTAAAAGGTTCCTGTACTGTCTGGTATAGTTTTCAGGTTCAGTCTTCACGTTTATTTACACAATTACTAAAGCTGTGGGTTTTGTGTTATTGTTTCTTCATTCTTTTTTTATAGCAGATATTTCGGTTGCTCTAACCTGAAATATTTAGTATTTATTTTGGCCCTTTGTATTCTGAGATTTGTCTTCAAAATAGTAAAATTTAAAATGACATGACATAGATTTTTTTTTTTAATTTTGTTTTCATTTCTAAATGATAAAGTTGCATATGTTTATAATTTGGTAATGTACCCTTTATTTGTTTAGGAACTTGAAGGAATTGTTAGTGAGATATGAAAACAAACATTGTAGAGTCTGGATATCAGTAGACAAAGTGGTTCAGATGGATTTCATCTAAAAAATTTTGCAGAATCCTGAAAGATGTCCTTCTGCATTAATTTTTATAGCTATGGGAATAACTATGCTATAAATGTTACAACTTGAAAAGCTGTCAACATTTGTGACAAAATTTAAACTAATTATTTTTACAATGAAAGCCTGGCTTGACTGAGAATTTGCAATTGACTTCAGCTTCTTTGGGACTAAAATTAAATCCCTAGGATTATTTGGAGCATTTGTGCTAGAATGCTGTTTCTTTTTTTATGAGGAAAACAATAGTTTAGTTTCAGGTACAAGGAAAGGAGAGAAATTATTTAAGATTACTCCCAGGATTTTTAATGGCTCATTAACATCGGTGTGAATTATCTGAATAAAAAAAATATGTGTATTCCTGTAGTACAGAAATAAAAGAGGGTAACAAAAGCAAAAGTAAGCTTTTGACATTTAGGAAATGAATAAAACTTAACAGAAACAGGGCAAGTGCCCTGTACTGCCCGTTCTAATTAGAAAATCTTTATATGCAAACCAGAAAATCCTTACATGTGATGCCTTATGTGCAAAGGCGTTGCAAAAAACCAAAACCACCTTAAATTTTCAGTTGTAGGAATATCAGGCCTGAAACCAGTAAGTCAAAATGGAAATAGATATTTATACAAAGTCTGAAACAGTAGTATTCTCACTGTTATACCTCCTGACATTTGTATAGAAAAGTACATTGTTTTTGTATTGTGCAGAGTAAGGGTACTAGAAAATATGACAGTATGTAAAGGGATATAAAACATACATGTAAATAGTGTAGTTGTAGCAGGGGTAAATGGGGTGAAATAATCAATGATCATCTGTAACGGTGATTCTTATGGTGGCTTGCCTATCTGCCTGCTGTCATGTGAAAAGGAAGTAGTAGAAAGTGATGGCACAGTTTACGTTAATGGTCATCCCAATGAGCCTTCTACAGTGGGAGGAGCAGTGGTAAACCTCAGGCAGGATCCTGTTTACCACCAGCTGTGTTTCATGGGCTTGTTATTTAGCTGCCCTTTCAGTTGTTCTGGATAGCACTTTTGCTAAGTACAGCTTTTGTAAATTCTGCTTCCATTTTTCACAAACATTTTTAATACTCTGAACAGAGTTATTAGTAACCTATTGTGATCATTCCTGCAAAAGATGTATGTGTTGATGGGAAGCTACTCTTAAGCACGTAATTCCTAAAAATTGTCTTTTTTCATTTTTTTCTCAAGATTCCTTTTCTTTCCTTTTTATATTTCCCCGTTATTACTGTAAATTCCTCTTACTGTTTTTCTGTTAAGTCTTTTCTTCTTCTCTAACAATGCTCTGATATGCCAAGAACCCTATCTTTCCATATCCATACCTCTAATTTCCTGTTTTCCTTCATAAAATACAATAAATCTTGTTTCTTTGCTGGGCAAATCAGACTTTTATACTTGCATTAAAATGTGAAACTGGTGATAGTGTGTTTGAGATCATATACCTTTATCCAGCACAGGCCTTTCATAAATACGCTTCAAACAACACAGGATTTTGTGTTCAGGCTTGTCCCATCACCAAAATACTTGTGCACACGTGGGCGTTCTCTCCTTCGGCATTTCTGCTGTGAAGTGTGATTAGGGTAGTCTGGCAGTAGTTCCACTACAGTATGGGTATGACTTTGTGATGCCGCTGATGATGTCATGAAAGGAACAGTTGAAATATTGGCTTTCTCTCTTTCTAACTGTAGGTTTTTGTCTGTATCTGATGCTTTTAGTTCTTTCTACCATGTTCTGAACTTAAAATAAATCCCCTCAGGCCCTTCCTTTTCTTCCTGCCAACTGTCAATGACTTTGTTCCCCCATCCTGCTCATACTGTCCTGGTGAGTGCCTTTCTCTGACAGCAAAGTTAACTTAAGATTTCCTAAAATCCTTGAATTAAAATTCTGTGCCACTTAGCTGGCTGACTTTTGTTTAATGCTCTACCCTGCTACGTATTGATTGCTGATTTACTTTGTGCAGGAGCTCCCTGTTCCTAACTTGCTGCTCTTTCAACATGTGTTTAGTAAAGCTGATGTACCTCTCCCAAGCCCAGCAGTGACTGCCCAGTCCTTTACTGTGCCGTGCTGATCTAGCAATCTGGTCAGAACTAGTTCAGTGATCTTAGCACTGATATGCAGGAAGGGATTTTCTGTGATATCAACCACACATTGTGCCAGTCCAGTGCCCTGTGACTAACAGCAGCAAGGGATAGAGGACACTAGAGGGATGGATATGGATAAAAACACAGTTTCTGCTGCTAATTTATTGCTCTGAAACAGCTCCCCCCCCCCCCCCCCCCCCCGAATTTTGTCAAAAGCCTTGACATGTCCAACTGCTTTGTAAAGCAGTTTACCTTCAAATTCTTTTGTACTCAGCGTTAGTTGCTTATTGTTTGATTGTTTCCTGGTATCCCTGCTTTTGTGCTTGGGTGTGTATGTCTAGATGTGTAAATGCACCTCCGTAGGCATAAGTCAGATGTTTACAGTACCTGTGTATCAGTCAGTTGCCTGCACTGGTTGTCAATCATCAAATTGCCGAAGTTTAGCAAGATATGAAATAATTTTTATATGCAGCTGCCGAAGTCAGACTCACCACTAGTTGCAGAGTACTTTTTCTTGTTGTAGCAGTAACCTTGTTTTTCTTGATGCTAATGAGACTAGACTGTGTATGCTTTAAAAATAGAGCTTCTTCAAGTTCTGGACAAACGTTTATTCATCCCAGACCAATATATTTTTTTTTATTTTTTAATTAGGGATGAACTTATAGCTCCACTTGCAATCTCTGATTACATTTTTATTGCCTTTGAAAAGTGGTTTAGAATACATATTTTTCATATTAAGAAATCTTTGCCTGAAGACGTCTAATTCAGAGAAATCACTTAATTTTCAATACTTACATCACTTGCAGTTTTTCTTCAATTACTTGGTATACCAGAAAACTTTCAGTTGTTCCCAGATTTCCTGTTTCTTTTCTGATATTTTCTTTATAGGCTTCTAGTTTCTGAAGGATACCTATTTAAGATCTTGAATCTGGATATTTCCACTTTTTTCTTTTTAGCTTTTTGTCCCCAGCAGTAAGCTTTAGTACTTTTGGTTTTGGTTTGGTTTGGTTTTTTTTTTAAGAGTTGAGTTTTATTTTCTATCTCTGATATTTGCAGATATTTTTTCAAGCTTCTGCATTTTTCTCAATACTGCTTTGAACTTCAGGCTTGATTCTAAAAGATTATCAGTGACTTACATTTAACAGTAGTTTAATATAACAATAGCTTATATAAAGGCTTTCTTGTAGCAGAAGACTCAGTTGAGGCTAACCCATCTTTCTGTGCTTACCACTAACTGATAGGATGGTTTAATAAATTCAGTAAGTAGCGTGGAGCGGTGCCAGCAAGCTCAGAAACTAATTATTTGAAATCTTGTGTATCAATTTGAAAAAGTCCATTCTTTGTAAAGTTTATAACATACTGATGAACTATATAAAAATTGTATATGCATGTATACAGTCTTGATTTTTTTCTATTTGCATTATTCCTAAGGAACCTCTCTTAAGAGAATATAACTGTAGGTGCTTGTCAGTAGGGTACTCTTGTTACAGGACACTCTGGTTTTGAAATTTAGGTGTAAACAGACTGTTTAATCTTTTTCGGTAGCATGACATGCGGTCAGTTTATTAAGGAGACTCTTATTTATCTTTTAATAATGGCTGTCTAATTGCTGCTCTGATTTTGGCTTTTTAATATGAGATTGCCTTCTAAAGTGTAACTTCTTGCAAACTTACCATCATCCTGTCTGCCTCCTGTCTTGGCCATTCTCTGTAAATTTCACTACTTTTTGTAGAGGCTCATAAATTTAACTCAGTTTTACTTTTCATCTTGTTATGTAGCTTATGCTTTTCTCCTCTGTAATGCCTCCAAATTCTGTTTCTCTTTATTAATTTCAGTAATTAAAATGGTTGTTTTCTTATCAATGTTAATTCCCATATTCAGTGTTTCAGCCAGTATGATGAACATCAGGAGTGTTCTGTTTGTTAAATGCAGAAAATATTGAAGTTAACAGTCATCACAGTTATGTTTGAGAATTGCAGCCAAGGCTTAGAAAAATAAGGTTTAACAGAGGTTAAACTTGAACATGCTGTTAAGTCTTTGAATAAAGCGTGAAACCAGACTGTCTCATTTCATTCCAAGCTAGCTGCCAAATGCATGGCTAGAAAGATTTTCACTTTCAACCTCTAGGTTTATCTGAGCAACTGGCTTATAAAACCAATAACTACAGATGTAAGTTAAAGTTGTGTGGGGTTTTTTTGTTGTTGTTGTTGGTGGTTTTTTTCCTCCTAGACTTACTTTAAAGCTTTGGAACTCCATTTTAAACCCTATTGTATTCCTGTGATTAACCTTCGCCTAACCCTTGCTATGCCCACTAGCAGTAGAAACTAGCAGTATGAGAAGTTCTTACTATAATGGTGTTCTGAATGTCTTTGGCATTGCAGAATTCACATTAGGGTAATAAGACTATAGAGTTTAATTTTGCCACAGTAAATTTAGGAAGAAGCTAGAAATATTTACACCCAGCTTATTCAGAAATTAAGCAGTTAGAATGGCTGTGCTTAGTTTTGGCAAAACAACACAACAGAGTTTAACAGAATGGGAAAAAAACACATTTTTGTGCAAAAGCTTGAAAAAGAATTCATGTGGTGGAGCTCTATCAGTATAAAGGGGAAGGATAGCAAGAGTGGAATGAATCAAAACCTTTTGTTCTATTAAAAAAAACATGATGCCTTTATATTGGCCATATTTTGTTATTCTAGACTAAGAAAATGGGTGGTGTTTGTTTTTAATTACACTTCCAGTTCTTAATTTATCTTTTAATGTATCAACAGGAACATTTATTAATCAGCTGAAGTCTTACCAGGATAAGCTGCATGGTACAAGTAATAGAAACTAGCACATTAATTTTCTGATAATCTTTTAGCTGTTTCTTAAATAATTTCCATAGAGAATGTTCTTGTGGTCTTTTTCACCTGTTGCTAAGTGGTTTTGTTTGAAGTGTGAAATTTATGCTTTCTTGTTTAACTGGTATGAACCTGCTGTTGTAAGCGTAGAGGCATCCTTATATTCTTAGGCTATTTAATTCTGTGCCACTGTCCAGTTGTCTGAGAAATGAGGTGCAGTAATAAGCAAGCGGTTTACTTAAAGTTATCTAAATCAAAATAAAACCTAATAAAATCTAATAGTTTTTGCCTTGGTTCTTTTCTGGAATAGAGTTTGTATTCTAACATATTCAACTATGTGGCACTATTATTTAGGATTGATTAGAATTTTTAAGCAGGCAATTTTTATTGAACTTGACATTCTGAAAGTTAATTTTCCAAACATGCATTACAGGATTCAAATATTTGTGTCTGATGTTTTGAGTAGTGCATGCAGATGACAATAGTCAATCATATCTAATTAGCTCATGACACACTGAGCTTGCAGTAATTAAGCAAGACATTGCTGCTTACTTTCTAATGATTAAGATCACACAGATTGAGAGCCAGCTGTTAATCACTTTTCTTGCAAGGCTAATGCCATTAACAGAAAATCTCAACAATCTACCCCTAAGGCTATTTTTAACAGAGCTTTTGGTGGACAGGCTCTGTCCACCAACAGATGTAAGCAACAAAGTAGAATTTCAGATTTTGTATTTTGAGAGCATCTATTCAAACTTCTCTCACCTCGAGGTAAGTCTTCCTTGTAGATTTATATATGTCACTTAAAAATTTAGGAAAAACTCTCTTCCAAATTGCTAGAAAGTGATATTGTCATGCTGCAGCCAGGATCTTCTAGAAGCTTTTAATGCTAATATACCTTTTGCAACTGTATGTAGTGAAATGTCAATCTACATAATACTCATAATACTGTCATTGACAAATGCAGAGGTAAAAAAACATAAGAACAATCTTTATGAAAACAGTAATTTCCAAGGTGCATAGTTCAGACTAAACAAAAAAAATAAAGTCAGTTTTGTTAGTAACATTATTATTTGTTTTATTATTATTTGGACATATGGAAGTAAATGTACCCATTTGCTACTCTGTTGCTATAGCTGTGGTCTGGATAGGTGGGTGGAAAATTGCTTGGATGCTGAGGGTAGTGGTTAGTGGTTAATGGGTTGTTCTCTACCTGGATTCCTGCATCAAGTGGTTATCTTCAGGGGTCTGTCACGTGACCCATCCTCTAACATCTTTGTCAGTGACCTTAAGGAGGTCACAGAGAGCTCGGTTATCACGTTTGCTGATGACACCAAATTGGAGGGTGCAGTCAGTACACCGTTAACGGAGACCTAGGCAGGCTAAGACATTGACTGCCAGGAAATTTAAGAAAATCACAAACTAAATTCATGAAATATAACAAAGTCAGATGCAGAGTCCTGCAGCTGGGAAGGAAGAGCCCCAGGCATTGGTTCAGTCTGGGGCCTGCCTGTCTGGCAAGCAGCTCTGCTGCAGAGGCGGTGGTGTGCTGGTGGGCGGTGAGTTGTACTTGATCCAGCAGTGAGCCCTGCAGCAGGGAAGCCAAAAGCATCCTGGACTGTCTTAGGAGGAGCACAACCAGGAGATCAGTGGAGGGGCTTATCCCTCTCTGCCCAACATTCACTAGACTTCCATCTAGTTTTGCATGCAGTTTTGGTTCCCCCAATACAAAAAATACATTGATAACCTGGAGTGAGTTCATTACAGAGCCACCAAGTTGATTTGGGCTGGGAGTACTTGCTCTGTGAGGGAGCTGAGCTCGTTCAGCTTGGAAGATGGCTGCAGCAGGACCTAAAAACAGCCTTTCCATATCAACAAGGGGGTATCAAGAAGATGGAGCCAGGTTCTTTGCAATGATGCATGAGTGGGCAGGAGACAACAAGCAGAACTTGAAACTGGATACAAGTAAAAGCTTTTCCTCATGAGGACAGTCAAGTAGTGGAGCTGGCTGCCCAGCAAGATTGAGCAACCTCCATCCTCAGAGGCTTTCAGCCTGGGCTGATCACATAGTTGCATTGCTTTGAGGTTGGGCTTGAAAACTGTCAAGGTCACGTTCTACTTGGAATGGTAAAATGGTGTTTTCTTTCCTGATCTATAGGAGTCCTGAGCTACTCTGAGATATGGGACAAATCCATACCATTTTGTCCTGAATCACATTTTTATAGATGGTTCTTCTGACTTGTTTGTAGAATGCCTTACCCTCCCTAGTACCAATCTGAATAATTTGTTTAAGGGCTTCATTATCATTATATACAGAATTTATTAAAGGAAAGCATATTAATGTTAGGGATTTTTGTCTTCGTAGTTAAGAAACAATGTCAGTAGGTGTAAAATCTATAGTGTGCTAAAGGTCAGAAGGAGGGCAACTCCATGTGTACTTACAGGAAAAACATACTCTGTAAAGGAGCTCCATATACCTTATTTCAGAAAGTTATAATTAATGTCTATTTTCTGTCTGCTTTTAGTTTTACTGAATGGTTCTTTGTGAGCTTATAGTGCTAATGGAATCATTAATTTTCTGCGTCCCACAGCTATGTTACTGCTCTCATACATATGTGCTGTCCTTATCCATTTGTCCCTTGTTGGTGGGAAAGCCTGTGTTTTTGTTCTCACTCAAGGCCCCTCAGGCCTGGAATTACCTTCTTACCATGAAAGACGAAGGTACAGCCCTTCTTAAGGTACAGTCCTCCTTCAGATTAAGTGCTATAAAAATTACAATTATTAACAAATTTTATTGTAAGTGTCACTCATCCATTGTTAAAGCCCCTAAACTATAAATTTCTTCAGATCTTAGTAGTTATTTTTCATCTCTCCTGTGACAGTTGCAAGTTCTTCAGTGCGGGTGTCCTTCTAAAGCAAGTCAGACTTTCTCCTGGATGCGGAGGTTCAGTCATATGTAGAAAGACACATGATAGATCTGAAATAAATCACATTTTCTGGAATTTTGCCCTGTGAGAGGATTAGTACTTGTACCATTTGGGCAGATGTTTGTTTAGTTTTCTCTCAGAATCCCTTAGCAATGGATGTCTGTAATCTGTCCCAGCAATCTGTTCAAGGACTTCAGTTTCCTTGTAGCTAGAATATGTTAAAGAGGAGATTTCTGAATTATTTTCTTATCTGATTGTTCCATTTTTCTTTGCAACAGATTTTGAGGTACTTATAACTGTCATTATGTCCTCTTGTATTGTCTGTAAACTAAACAACCCAAATTCGTGCAGAGTTACTTATAGGCCTATTTTCCAGATCTCTGATCACTTCTAAGTTGTTTTTTGTATTTCTCGTGACCCTTTTCAGTTCATTACCTCGTCTATGTAGTGTAGCCATGAATCAATGCTGACATAATACTGTATAAAAGGGAACAACATACTGGGATGTATTAAATGCAACACTGGTGATTAATTACTTCACGGGCGTGAAATTATTCCTCCCTCACATTCATCAGTGTTTAAGGAACCTTCTGTACTACTCATCTTGTGAGAGTGAGAAAAAACAATTCAGTAGGAAAGAATCCAAAGGAAAGCAGTCAAAATATGTTTGCCTTTATTGCAACAACAAGGTATTGATGCCAATATTTTGCTGTCAATCTTCACTGCTACCTACCTGTTTCTTTTCCTTAAAGAAAGGGTGAAGAAAAGCTGCTTTTCTTCCATGCAAGTGACTGTTCTTCCTAGAATATAGCACCTTGCGCTGCTTTTTTTCTGTTAAAGAAATCTTTTTTTTATGGTAGTCAAAGCTATTTAAAAATTTAATTCTGCCCTTCTCTGAGAAACTGTCTTTGTCTTTTGATAACAATGGGAGATGTGGTGTAGAAAACATATCAAACAACTTACAAAAGACAGAGTAAATTTAAGCCTGCTGTAATTTAGTGGTCAGAGCACCAGGCTATGTGGGACCACCTGAAGTTTTCTTTCTGTCTATCTGAAAAATAAAAATATCTGTAGAATAAAAATCAGTGACTCCAGTTCTCACATGTCTTCAGCAAGTGATCCAACCATCATTATACCATAGATATGGAATTTCAACAGAGTTGTTTTCATTTTAAAAAAATAATCAAAATAGCATTAGAGAATTTTATCACTAGACCTTTGAGGTGCAAATATTGCTGATAAAATATTTGTCTGGAAATGTAATGTGGAAGTTCAGTTGGAAAAAAAAAAGTTGAAATGTAGTGCTTAAAGACTTGTATTTACAAATGAAGGAAGGTCATTTATAAATGCATTTTAGTAGTTAAAAATTGAATTGCCATGCTATTGAAGCTGTGGATACATAATACGTTAAGGGTGGAGATCAGCAAATGGTGATTTCTACTGGAGGACCAATATAACACAATGCAAAAGGTTTTCTAGATAACGTAGGGGAAACAACAGGAGATCCGTTTTTATAAGGGTCTAAGACACTAATACTCTGTTTAGTTGGCAATAGTAGTGATCACAATTGCTAAAATGTACTTAGGCAAAGGGAATGAAAGATAGCTTTTGGAGTTACAGAGAACTTCACAGTCTAAATCAATGTAGTACCACTGCACTGCATGTGCTTTGACATCTGCTCTGAATGCATGAAAATTTATTATGATTTTATTATGAGTATCATCTGAATCTTCTGACCATCTGTGTAAGCCTTGAATGTTTTCTGCCTCTTTTCAAATGGGTACTAGCGTGGAAAACCTAACTAACACTACTCTAATGCATTTGAGCAACAAATGGATGTAAGCAAGTAAATAGTTTCTATAGGAAACCTAGTACACCTTAACACCACTCCAGCTCTGCCTCATTTTTTGCATATTTTTTCAAAATAAAACTTACAGCAGTGAAGACAAGTATTTTATGCCAGTAGGACTGAACTTTGGCTTAGAGATACCTACTTTGAAACAGAATTTGCAGCTGTGAGCTTTAGGCTACAGATACAGTGCATTGAAAGAGTTACAGTACTTTGAGTAGGGTCCCAAAACACTGTGCTGAGTGGGGACCACTTTAAAGTAAGTATGTTGTCTAGGGGTCAGCCTTAAGTGTTCAACAATAAAACTGATTAAAGGATTCATCTGCAATTCTAGCTTCCTCTAGAGTGTGATATTTTCTACTCTGTGACAGTTTTTGAGCTTGCTTGAGAAAGTAGCTTTCAGTGTGGTTTTAGTTTTCTTTCAAAAACAGGGCAGTGACTAAGCTTTCTTAAAAGAAGTCACAGCTACCGTGATGCCTGTGCTACAGATCTCCATTTCTTTTCCTCTCACCACCTATGTGGAGGTGCACATTCACACCATGCACCCCTCTTCCTGCAGCCAGTGTCTAGAAAACTCCCACAGATATGAAAATCAACATTTAATTTCCTCATCTGCCCAAGTAAGTTTGAACTTGTGTTCCCTTGCCTCTCATTGTGCACACTTAAATCCTGTTGAGATGCAACTCCCAATGTACTTTCTGCCTGGTTTTTTTTATTATAAAACACATGTTAATATGGTATATTACTACATCATTTTGGGGAGTTATTACCACTTTCAGTCCTCACTTTCTAGTACCAGTTACTAGAAGAACTACTGTATAAAATGAGAAATCAAGACAACCATAGCATAGTTAAAGTGCTGCATATTTGTGTACAAGCAAACATGAAGTTCTCATTAAAAGATCCCTGTTTGAAGAAGTGTTTTGTCTGGACTGGGATTTGTCCTCTAGAGTTACGTATGCCATCTCTTCAATACAAAGGGATAACAAGGGAATGAACTCTGATTCAAAGCCATTTGTAATGGTCTAAAAAAAGCCGACTTGAAAAGCTGAGAGAAATCTAGATTCATCTTATTGATTCTGAAAGCAAATAAGGTATTGCTGCATGTCATCTTGGATCGCATCAGGTGTTAAATGGGGTGTGAGGCAGATACTGGATTTTAATAGGAGTAAATGAGCTTTGGTGAGACTTTAGTTCAAGTGGTGTGGTGGAAAATGCTAAGCTATTTAATCAGTCACTCTACATAGTCAATTTGTTACTTGATCATCTGTTATAAATGATAGTTCAGGGTTTCTTTCGTTACTTCTAAACATATTTAACAATTACTAGCCAGAGAAACGTTCTAGGTTTAGGCAGTATAAAATGCTCTCTGGAGCTGTTTTCTCTCGGTGTTTCTGTAAAGCATCCTCTGCTACATCAGCAAAAGTAACTGCAGTTGCCAGGGGTGGGAGAGCAACGCGCAACCTCTGAACAGCAGCAGAATGTGGGGACAGCGGTTTTGCAAGGCAGTTCTACTGTTTGAAAATACTTGCTATTACGCAGCATGGCTTTTAAACAATGATGTTGGCACGGTTTTCATATGTTGTCATTCACAAAATTGTATTGATAATAGCCACACATGCTAGAAATTTAAAAAGTTTCAAAACCTTGGGAAAGTGAAGAAATGTTGGTTTCCAGACAAGTGAGAATGAATAAGGCTTTACACCCTCACTGAACTTTTGTTTCCTTTAGGCATTCCCAGCAAAGGACAAGATTTATCTGCCAGAATTAGACAATTGGAGTTGCTATTTATATTTATTTTTTAAGTCAAAGTAGAGAGCTATGATGCAATTTGTTCACTTCTAGATAGAGGTATAAAAAAGATCAGGTAAATCATGCTTCACCACTGGCTTGACAGAATCTAAGGAGCTGCCCTAGATGTGCATTTTTAAACCTTGGCGAGACCCGTTTCAAGCTGAAGATACCTGCGTATGTATGTCTGCTGGCATGACTGATGTCTGTATCCCATTATAATTGTGGAAATCTGGTCTTGCCTCTAACTAGCGAAGGACCTGGGATGTCCTAAAAATAGCCTGTGTGAGCCTTATGTGTGGAGACCTTGGATATCCTGAAGTGTCTTAAGTAGCAGCAGTGGCCTACATGGGGACAAGGGCTTTGAGCCCAGCGACAGCAGAAGCACATGAACAATCGAGCTGAGCAACTGCTGTGTATATACTTCAGGGTAAATTGTATTGCTCTCTAGACTGCATTTTCCATTTCTACTGTAAAGGAGGGTTTGACACTCATAGAGCTATATCACATCAAAATTTAAGTGGCTTGAGCTTAAACTGATCTTGCCTTTAAAGTCCAGAAGTTTTTATTGAGAATCACCACAAACTTTTCTCCCTATTTTCACAGAAATGGAAATATTATTATGAAGGTAATGTTCCATGTTTAATTTTAAAAAAAAAAAAATCCTTCAAGCATTCATTCAGTTCACAGGACATGTTTCTTCAATTCCTTTACTCTTCTTTACACAGTCTACATTTTAACAAAACATAGATGAACAACTTGATTTTAAATCCTTTTCTAAAAACAAATGCTGCAACTAAACCTTAAGTTTAGTTTAGTTAAGTAACTTAAGTAAACTTAAGTAAGTTTATCTTGATTATTCTTCACTTACATAGAGGAAAGTGCAGTGTTGTAATGATACTGTTATATACATTATAAATTAATAAACACTACTTTTAAATACGATTATCCATTTTGGAACCGGTGTGTTGCTTTTTCTCTTCTGTACAAAGACTGTAAAGCTCTGAAATTACATTAGCCTACTTATTTTAACAAACAGCTATAAGCAGTCCTAATTCCTCAGTTGTTGTTTAAAGAACTATCTGACTGAATATTAGTGGGAAATTTGAGTCTAAGTTAATAAAACAAAACTTAAGATAGAATTTCTTTTCTACTGCTGATAGAGAAAACAGTTTTTGTACTAAATATTTGACTGTCCTGTAGAGTTTACTGGTTGTTAGTCCAGTCATGATGTAACTTCAGAAATGTATGTCCATCTTTACCTAAACAAATAGATATTCTCCAACACCTGTATTTGTGTGTTTTACAATGTGAAAGCAGCAATCTACTATAATAGAACTCTCTGTCGTAAAGGCAACAATTGTGAAGGGTACAAGTCTTTTTCTGACACAGTAGAAAGAATGTCTCTAAGACAGGAATGACATTGCACTTCTCCACTTTTTGCTGAAACTGGAAAATGTGTTCACAAACATTTTTACATATTATCTACTTTTAATACAGTTTCATAAGTCGTACAATTAGAAACAAATAGAACATAGTTTAGTGGCAACCCTCCTTTGTGGAACAGTACAATGGGTAATTATTTTCGGTTTTCTTTACATATTAATGTCTACTTCAAAGACCGTTTAGCCTGTATTTTACAGTACAGAAGAGGCTTTTTTATGTCTAATCCATTTGAAGACTGAAAAGGAGACCAATTTTCCACTTTCTGTAAACAGTGCTCATTTATATGCATTTTATGTATTAAATGGGATAGAGGTTGCTATTTATCATTATAAAATGTTCATATTCTTCAATTTTTTTCTGTGTCTTGCCTTCACAGACTAAAACTGGTATTGCATTGTTGTATGATGAAGTATCCGAAAATGCTTACGACATTCGACTGAAGCTTACAAAAGAGGTATTAACAATTCAAAAACAAGATGTCGTCTGTGTTAGTGGAAGTGATCACAGTGCAAATGTAAGTGCTTCTATATCTCTGTGCTTTCGACTGTGTACTTTAATGTCTTCTGCAGGGATCAGTTTATGGTATTGGAGTGCAAGAGATTTTATTGGGTAATAGAAATACATGTTCTATTCAGTTGCTGGGGTTCTTGTGCATACTTACATTATTGCATATACATACTTTTTTTTGGCTGGTACTGTATGTCCTTTATTCTGACATCTATAACCTTAATAGGAGAGAAAAAAATCTATAAATACTGAGATTACAACATTCTTCCACCAAATATTGTTAAGCCATTCAATGAAGAAAAAAAAAAAGTATTTCACACTGAAAGTGTTTGAAGAGTAAACTAATACACCAGATTTTTCTTCATTTGTGTATCAAGTATTGACAGGATAGCTGTTCAGGGGCATAGAACAGAATCATAGAGTTCTTAGGTTGGAAAAGAGTTCTTAGGTTGGAAAAGACCTCTAAGATCATCGAGTCCATCCGTTAACACAGCACTGCTAAGTCCACCACTAATCGGTGTTCCTAAGCACCACATCTGCACATCTTTCAAATACCTCCAGGGGTGATGACTAAACGGTCTCCCTGGGCAGCTTGTATGGAGAAAGGCAGATACTGCAGGAAAAAATACTTTTAGTAGAACACATGCCTTCTGACTGAAGATAATACCCCATTTGTATCAATGCATACTTAATTTTACTTTCCCCAATTTTAACTTGGTTTGTGCTTAAGTACTCATTATGGAAACAAAGCACGTAATGTTACACATCATTAGGGAGTGTAAACTCAGTTATAATGGATGAAGCCCCGAGCATCCTAAAGCTTCACTGAGAATTGGAAATAGTTTTTTTTCTTTTAGTTTTCAGGAAATTAAAGGCAAGAGCTTTCTGATCTTGGGGAGCTGGCTGAGAGAACACTTGATAGGCACTTACTTCACTTTAATTCTTTTTCAGGCACAGATGGGGCTTAAGCAGTGCCAGCCTGTAAGTGGTGGTTTTTTTCCCCAAAATTCTGTTATGCTGCTTTTTCAAAACATTTGGTGCCCTTAAGCTATAGAGGAATCTTCTGTATCACCATTTAACGTCACTAGAAAAACCAGTGGCATTTTGTATAAGCAGTACAGCAGTGGTGTCTAGGCTATGGACATCCCCAAATAGTGTATTTTATTTCCTCATCTAAACAGTGTTCCTGTTAAAATTAAGTGTAGATAGCCCAAATTTTATAGAGTAAAATAAATTTAATGAACTCTGTTGATATTTGCTAGACTGAACAATTCATGGCAGCCTCCTCAGAGACAGCCAAGGGGAAGCCTTTCTGTCTGCTTGCTGTATTGTATATCATGTAAACATAAAATTTGGCACTAGGGTACATCAGGGGAGTTTGTGGTACTCTCTTAAGAATTAGGAGCCGAAACAGTATGTAGTGGGTATCCAAATATACATATGTGAGTATGTCAGAGAGAGAGAGTCTGCACATGTAACACACAAACATGTTTATCTTCTCGTAAACATTAATATAAAATGGTTTCATATCACACAAAAATAATTGGAAATAGCTTTTAGTAGTTAGAAACGTTATGTACTGGTTTCAAAGGCTGTGCATGGAACTCTGTGGAATATGACTTGCTCTTAAAAATGTTCAAAAAGGTTGCATCAGTTGGCAGCTAGTGGGAGGCCACTCAGTGAAGTGAAAGGCATGTCCATCTCTGGTTGCTTTGCTGAAATAAATATAAGCCTCAGTCAAAAATCATCAGCTTGCATATATTTTCTACTTAGAGGCATGAAAAATACAGCTTTTAACTACAGACATTGCTAGTAGTGCGAAGTTGTGTGCAAATTGTGATTGCAAGAATCATAGTAAAATATCATGTGACTGCGATATATGGTGTTTGTGCATGTAAGTATGCATGATTGCTCTGAACTCAACGACATTTACATGCCACGTGTATAAAATTTGGTAGAAAACCAATTGAAATTCTATGCTACCTAGTCCCAGATTTTGTCTTGATTGAATCAGCACAGGCTGGCTGCATCTGAGAAAATGTTGTATCACATCTGTGTAAGTATTGATCATCACTCTGATCACTCAAGAAAGCAAAAAAACACACCCAAAACCAAAGAAAAAACCCCGAACCACCCAAAAGGCCAAACACATACCCCAACCCAAACCTAAAGCAGTACAGAAAAACACTCCAAACAACCAACCAGGTCTGCTTCTTCCTTTTAATATCAAGATTTGCTTTGATTTTGATGCATTTTACTCCTACATGTTGTGGGTACCCTAAATAGTATTTCCTGGTGGAAGACAGAACAGGAAGACCAAGCTCTGATAACACTTCAAGAGCTGGATTTTGAAATAAATTCTGGAAAGTAAAGGGCCCTGCAGAGGAGGCAGAACTGGGGTATGCAGCCACTGTGTACAAAATAAGCTGAAGTTCCTTGGTTGTATTTCATGACTGTAATGATCACACAGCAGGTAAGCCTGGAAAGGAGTGAATCCTGGGACTATGTCAAATGGAGACAGTTTTCCGAGGTTATAGAAGCAGTGTTAATGTGTAAAAAGTAAGGGAATTGAAAGTATAATTCAGATGTCAAATTAGGCTTGAGTTGCAAAGTATTACATTGCTCTAGGAAGGAAGTCCATTCAGAAGGGATTTCTCCTACCTCGTACTGTTGAATAGATAGTGTGGGCAGTCCTGCCAAGCTCACCTTTCCTGGAAAACACTGTTAATATTATCTCCTTATTTTCCTTGAGTTTTCTCACTGAAGACTCTGAAAGCTAAATTTTAAGGATGTGATCTGTTATTTTCCTGTGCCTCTTGCAAGATCTCCCCAAGATGTCCCTTTTTGAAAGTGTTATCTTCAATCCTCGTGGGCTTCTGTTGTCAAACTCTAATGAGAAAAATGTACTAAATTGTGGCTTCATGGCAGTATTTGATTTTCTATATTATACTTTGAACCGAGTAAAACCTTTTGGAACACTAGCATTTAATATTAAGGCTGATGACATGTAACATGAAGATGAATACAGTCTTTTTTACAGTATGTAAATTGCTAGTATATAGGAGCTCAAAAACAGTATTTGAAATCCAGGTGAAATAGCTGGTAATTCCCTAGCACCGTTTTGGTGATTCTGACATTTTGCATTTACAGCTACACAAGATAAATTCCAGAGATAAATGCTTTACTTTTCAATTGGTTCAAGAAAATTATTTTCATCCCTGTGCTGTATGATTCAAAATACTAATAGAAAATTGTAACCTGAAAGTCAATTCTGTAGCAGTCATAAACAATCGTGTTGTCTTACTGATTTATTATTCTTCTTTCTATACTTTTTCTTTCTCAGTTATTTATAGTTAGTCTTCACTTTATACATGGCCATTTGCCAAATGTAAATTTAGTAATATTCATTTGCAATAAAAATAAAATAACTTGTTTGCCTTCTTTCTGCAGTCACCTCAAACGTGTGTGCGTGTGAGAAACCTTTAAGTTCTTTTTAGGTGGGATAGGTGAATAGGAAAATGTTGGAAAGAAAGTTCTGTGGTAGTAACTTGTTCTCCAGCCAGTTTTGTGGGACAGCATTTGTGGGATGCATTGCCTCCAGCCTCTTTTTTGCTGGCAGATTCATTGATCCTGAGGAATACTGAGGATAAGATTTGCAGCCATGTGTAATTAGCTCTGCTAGTCCCATCCAGTTCTGAATGCTACAGTGAGGACTGGCAAAGACATCAGTGATCACTAGTGCTACTGTCCTGCTTTGGACTTTCAACAGTAGAGATTCTTCCCAAGGATAAAAGGCTCTCACTATAAAATACCTATACTACCATCATGTAGATTCATTCTTGGTTTATATTTTGCCGTCTGCTGTTCATTTAAGTGCTACTTCTAAGTACTGAGAAAGCTTCACCTTTGGTGAGAAATTAGAGCTGGCTTTCTGTCATTGAATGGCAGTTCAGCTTGTTTCACTTGTTGCTATCTTGAACTTTGATGTAGAGTAATAAGAGAGAAGATCAGGATTTGTGAAATTCAAGATGTGTATAGAAGAAATAATGTAAAGCTAACTTTCTTTTCCTTGATACTGAAATTTTTCACGGTAGACAAGATGGCTTTTAAATGTTTGTAAAAATCCTTCTGTAAGTAGAACCATAGTTGAAATTATATTTGCCAGTGTTTCATTATATACTACTGCAGTTATAAAAATAATCTATATATAACTATATATAGTATTTTAAAATTTTGTATTTATGTGATTAAACATGCGATCATTCCATCAAGATGTATTTCAGAACTTCAGACTTGGCAAATCCAAGCATTCTAAGCAATCTTCATGACTTTAGTATTATGTTTGGGGTATTCAGATTCACAGGAAAAAGAAGAATGTATGGGTACATCAGAACTGGTGCATGCTCAATAGAAACCAAGCACAAAGGTATTGACAGAAATGGTGTATTGAAAATAAATAGATATTTTTCACTATCATCTAAGTATTTTTAACAGATTTTTTGTTATTCTTGTTGTTTTCCCCCAGATTTAAAGTTTAACAATATTCACAGAAAGGAATTAATTGTATGACAGACAGGGACAGATCCATTTTCAGTTAAAGGAGAAACAAGGTGGCATTCATTTTAATAGTTTATGCTTCATTAAGGTATGATTCTGCTTTAACTTTGTGTCGTTCCACATGCTAAAATTGATTTCTTACATACAGCGCCTCACCCTTAATATTCTTTATTTTTCTTCCATGCATATTGCTGTCATACTCCTGTTGTCAGCCCACAGTTTTACATCTCTGCTGTTTTAATAAGCATTTTTTTCTATTACTTTGTATTATATTTCTGTATCTTTTTTTCCTGCTAATTCCACTTGCAGAGTAAGAAGAAGAAAAGAAATACATCTGGCTTTTTATCAAAAACCGTCCTTCTCATAGAGCTGAATTTTTTCTTACTTGGTCAGTGGTGGGGCAGATAAATTTCTAATGCAGGCTTCTAGCACCTTGGTTGGGAGAGGACTCCTCAGAGGCTTATGTAAGTCTAATCAAATTAGAATAATGAAAACCTTTGCATTCTGGGTACCCAATTGTCCAGCTTCACAAGCCGTGTTGTAGCTAGACTTTATCAGAATGAAGCAAGGTAGGTGAACAGGGAAGAAAAATAGCAAGATTAGTTGTTTTGTTGATTCAAAAAATAGACACAGAGCCTGAAAGTACTATTTAAATCCCTGATGAGACTGCTACGGCTTTTTCATTATAACTCCGATGCTAATGAGGACAGGGAAGAATGTTATTTTAGCAAACCTCTGGGGAATGGAACAGCATTAAAGTCAAAGTTAAATATTTTTTTTTTTTTAACCTGAGGAAATTTCTGTCTAGTTAACTACTAATGTTACTGTTTGCCCAATGCCTGTTCTACCATTGCTTGTAAGGTATTTTAGTCAAAAATCACTTTTTAAAAACTAATAATTAACATTTTCTGTCTTTCTGGAAACATCAAGTGGATGATTAAGAAAGACTCTTCCTTTTGAAACTAACGTCACTTGTATGAAGAAAATACATTATTTAACCATTTGTTATTTTTTCAGTGCTCTGGAAAGCTGACCTAGATATTTTCAAGATTATCAAATAACTCCTTAAGATCTTTATTATGAGAGATCATAAGCTTGTGTTGCTGACACTTTGAGAACAGTTAAAAGGTTGTATCACAAAATAAATAATAGATATGAGTATTCATCAGCATGAGGAATCTTCATTATTAAAGATTAAAAGAAAGAGTAAGTGGCTTAAGTAAAAAGGTTAATGAATGCAACGGAGGAATGTGAAGGACACTATGGATATCCCTGAAAAATAACCTCCCCTTGAGATGTGGAAATGTCTAGCGGAGGGTAAGCGCTCATACCAACAAGACAGAAGAAAGGCAGCACAACATTGGCAAACCAAGCATATATACAAATAAAAAAGTCCTTTATTAAATTTTCAATTAATCTATTACACTTGGAGCCATGACAGACTGTAAGGGCTGGTGAATTGCAGCTGTATATATTGTGCGAGCTTGCATAGCAGTTTAGAATTTTCGGCAGTTAGGGGCAAAATATCTGACAGTAATGGAAGTATGAGCCTTTCCACTTGTGGCGTGTGTGATATTGATGGGTGCAACCTCTACTGTTCATCTTTGTCTTCACACCAGCTGACATGTGGAATGCTGTCCGAAGTGAATGCAAATGAAATTACTCAAATAAAGAACAGCTGGGTTCTGACAGGATTTAGCTATAATTCATTGTTATAGGTTGCCTTTTTAATTGAAAGAAATCAGCTCATACTTAATGGCAAAAGAAAGAAGTATAATCATACTTTGACACAGGGTCCTATATATATATTATTAGTAACTCTGGAAATCTGTAATTGTAGATAATCTGCATAGACTTAATCTGTATTGTCAGTTTGAGAACAGTCTGAGTCCCAGGTCCTCTCATAGCACTTCCCAAAGAAAGCTCCTGTCCCAAATGAAGTATCCTACAGCTCAGTGGAGGAGTTCCTGAGGATTCTTGTGAAGTCATAGCAAGACAGAACGTGTTTCATTCAGACACATTTAATATGATCCCCAGACCCTGGAGAATAAAATACTGTAGGATTTGTCACAGTCATCTTTACAATAGTAGATCATGTAATAATTTAGATAGAAAGGGACCTCTCGAGATCATCTAATTCAACCCACTGCTCAAAGTGGAAGTAGCTTCCAAATTTGAACAAGTTGTCGAGGGCTTTGTCCATTCATTTTTAGAATATCTCCAAGAATGGAGCTACCAGCTCTCTGGACAGCCTCTTCTAATGCATAACCACTTTCACTGTGAAATTGTTTCCTATTGTTATGCTCAGTTGGGTTTTCCTTTGCTGCAAGTTGTGACTGCTGCCTCTCATCCTTTTTCATTCTGCATCTGTGAGAACAATCTGGTTCTGTTTTTTGTATAAATCTTTAGGTTGGCAGGCTTTGAAAATAAAATGAATGACTTCATTTTACTCTAAACCCTCCCCCCCCCCCCCCAACAAGCAAGCAAGCAAACAAAAAACTCCCACAGCTTACAAAACAACTACCCCACCCTCTTAAAAAAACAAAACCTTAAACCCCCTTTGTTCTATAGTAATAGAAACAGTTATAATAAACTGGTAAAAAGATGTTATTTTACAATATTTAGTAAGGATTTTCTGCAGCTGTCCCAGATCTTTGCTAGCATGTGAAAATTTCTTTGTTTTTATACAAAACTTGACAGCAACTGATGTGCTTCAGTTGATTTTCATAGCTTTCATTCTTCCTGTCCCTTTGGGAAAAGGTGAGATCCTATGCAAGACAAGAATTTAGGTTTCAACTCTTTCCCATTCAAAATAATCTTTTACTTTCTATCTACCTGTTACTTATTACAGCTTGTCTCCACTTCACGGAAGTGGAGAAAGAAGCATCATGTGATGCCATGGAGGACTAATTCATGTCTTTCCCTCTCTTTCTTGAGGTTTCTTGAACTTCCATTGTCTCCATAATTTGTTCTACTTCCGGAGTTACACTGTCTTGTTTTAACCAATGTAACTATTTCTAAGAATATAAAACAGCCTATTAAAAATAATAGAGACTTGGGGCTAAGGTGTATTCAGGCACCCTTTGAGCAAAAACGTTTTACTGAAAACCAGACACGTTATAACCAACAATATAGCAAATCCTCCTCTTAATAAATTTCTTTGATTGACACTCCACGCCCAAAAGTTTTACAGTAGTTTTACAGAAAAGCCATCACATTGTTTTTAATTTCTGATTGTTTACCTAGTAACTATAAGATGCTGATAGTTACAGTTCCTGAGAGGGCAGTATTAACGACTTGTGGAAATGCACGGACATGGCAAATTCAGTCTGACTGAAGTGGCTAACTGTATGACACTTACATTTTCCTCATGCTCCACTAATTTATGAAGATTTGTGTTTAGTCATGGTTTTTAATAAAGGCTATGGGACATATGTAAGTAGTAACAGTAGTGAGTAAGGAAGCGATCTAAACTCAGTGCTTTCTGGATTCTAATTAGATTTCTTTGACCCTGGTTTGCCACCTACTGGAAGAAGGAAACTCTGTGTCCCAGTCCCAAGTGATGGCTCTGCAGTTCATCTGATGTGCTGTGTGATATGTTGTATGATATCTTTATGTATCACCATAAGGCAATGTCTTTCTAGCCTTATCATGTAGACATCTATATTATTATACTCAGTGATTAATCATAATCCAACACCATCTCTCATTAGTGCTGCACACCCTCTTTTTTCCAAAGTACGGTCTTTCTTCTGAATTCCATCTGGAAGTAATTTTGTCAAGAGCAGCCCCTACTGTAGTTTAAAATCCATATTTCTATAAAGAGTCAGCCAATAAGTGGACTACAGCCTGCAGCACTGCATAGGTGGAAGTTGACTGCTGATCAATGAGAAGTGAGGGTTGTGTGAGGTGAAGTGGAAATCTCTGTATGTGGCAGAATGTTAAATACACATGGACAATTTCCTGAGGAAGCTCTACAGCTGGGGAGGTGGAGGGTGTGAGCTGAGAAAATCTTCATCATGGGAACTCCATGGGAACCTGAGGAGAAAGCTTCCTGAAGGTTTTCATATATCTTTGTTCACTACATACTCTTTTGTTCTTTTTGGATATGTAATAACTAGCAGAATGTCTGCATTTTATGATACATTTTATTGGGTCTCACATTCTTACAGGATCTGTTTCTTCAAGTTTTTTTATCTCGCAAATTCCTTATTTCCTTGTTCCTTCAAGACTTGCTGAAGAAAAGGAAGATAAGATATGGCTGGTATGTTAAGTACATTTCTTCTTATCCCTTCTGGTACCAGACTCTTTCTTCCCTTGGGTCCATGCAGGACAGGTTGCAGGCTTCTTTTTTTAACTCTTCATATAGAACTTTCTTGGTTTGCTTCTTCCTTTTCCCTACACATTTCCCAAGGGCCTTGGTGGCAAGCGCTACCGTTATTGCTATCATTGTCTAAGACTGGCCTTCATTTTCTATTGTCAACCTGCCATGTAGTATCTGTAGTAAATTTGACATCTTGCTTTCAACAAGGAAGGAGGCCTTTTGAGAATATTCTTTCCAATAAGTGATAGATGCAACTGTAGTAGTGAGAATAAAGTTTATTTATAAAAAACAGAAAAGTACCTGAACAACTCTGAACAATGCAGCAATGAATGATTTCTTTGTTCACATTTTGCAATCTTTCTGTTTAGCCAGTCAACCTTGCTTAAGGAATACCTGTTAAGGTAGTAGTCTGTAGGGGACTAGATGGGCTCACGTACCAAGGCATGTTTGGTCATGGCTATACTTAATGTTGACAAGTCAGTCAGCATCCGGGTCCCACAGTGGGGGAGATGCCCATCCAGGAGAGAAACCAGCACAGCAGTTCCCCACATGATCTACCTGCCCTGTGGCAGGGGGACATGGCAGCCCAAGGGGGACACTGGTAGAGTTATCACAATGGTCTCCACTGATAAGTGGAAGGGAAAAGAATAAAAATTAATCGGTTTTGGCAATCTTCTGTTTTCCAACCTGTTATAGCCATTGTGAATGGGCTCATTTCTTAGAACCGTTTCAATAAATCTGGGAAGCATGGCCTATTTCAAATGTTCCAGCATTTTCAGCTTGATGTTTGGAAATAATATATGTATTAATATTTTTATGCAGACTGCACAGAAAAAGGAAATATGGTATATATCGAATCCTCTTACAAATATATACATTTATATCAGTGGAGTGCTTCAAGCAGACTTTCCTTCTGAAATCCCTTTAGTACATTGTTCATTAAAATAGATATAATATTTTTCCTAATGGAAGATTCTTTACCACAAGTGCCAGTTCTAGGTGTTAACAACCTGGTAATAATGACATAATGGGTAGGACTGACAGATGGGTATAAAATCTTACTAAAAAAAAAAGTACCAGAAATAAGAATTGTAATTGCCGTCTCATGTTGCCCATTAACTCCAATCATGTCACCTCATATGAACAAATACCAAGTCATAAAAGACCTTTCCAGAGATAAACTATTTTGTTGAATTGTCATGTTTTACAAGAATCTAGAGAGTTTTCTATGTCAAGAGCCATCTCATACCTAAAAGACGGTTATTTGACCATACAGTTCTCCAAATTACATTTGAAAGTATCATTTACTTTGAAACTATTAAAACTTAAAAGTTTGGGTTTTTTCAGCCATATCATTCTAGGCAGCTGTTATAAACAGCATTATACCTTCTGTTATCAAGCAGTTGTTGGTATGGCGTTCTTTTGTGTGGTGTCTGTCTCTTATATATTTAAAAAATTACATTGATCTGTTTTTTCGATATATTCCTACCTGGCATCATGCTTGGAGTTCTTGAAAGTTCTGCCTCAGTGGTCTATATTTCAATATTGATGACTGAGACCTTTGAAGGCCCTTCTCCCCCCATCTGTATAGTTCTATGTGCTGTTTCAGTCCAGAGCTTTTCTGGAATTGGCTTTCCCTGGATTTCTCACACCCTTGGGAACTACATTTAACCAAAAGATACAGGGTGATTTTAAGAATACATTACTTGCAGTGCTTTCATCAGTGGACTATGGCTATCAGCACCTTAAGTGGGGCAAAATCTTTTCTGCTTGTTCACCTATTTAACAGCTTATTGTGCAGTGTAGTTGTTTGTCCCAGTGCACAGAACATAACTTTGTTTTCAAATAAAGCCCATCTCTGGGCTATGTACTTTGAAGAGATACAAACCCACTGGTCATGCTCTGGTCCTCCTGCAGAGTAAATATTATTCCACAAGGGCAATAGTGACTGAGAGGAAGACAGATGGATCGCACCTAAATATTGCTGCTAACCCTAATGGCTATGAGAATTTCATCACTAAAAATTGCTTTTGAGTTTGTACCTAGCTAGCAGCTAAGTGTGTAAATCAGTCTTTCACAAAGAGTAGGCTGCTTTCTTAATTGCTGTTTGGTTGTCTTTGAACATATGCAAGCTTTTTCAGTCAAAATCTTTATGCTCCAGTGTTTTCACGCATCAGAACAAGACAAGGGTTTCACTCAGACACATGCAATTAGGCAATATGAATTCCCTTAAAGCATTACAAAAGCGAAAATTTTAGTAGCCTTCTCAAGTTTACAGTTTGTTTTTCAAAAAGAAAATACATTTCCAAAATATGTATTCTTTCACTGTGGACTGCAACAGCCAGGCTGCTCGCTCAAAGAACGGCTTGACGTACAAGCAGATCAAATTGCCTGTCAAACACTTAGCGGGTAAATCTGCTTTCTCTTTCCATTGTCTGGTATGTTTGACACTGGTCAATGCATTTGTTTTTCAGAACTTAGACACCAGAGAATGTCATGGACAAATTGTTACCCCAATTCTTAAACACAGCAGTAGGTATTACAGAGCTAGTATTGCATTGAGGGACAGATAATAAAATCCTTGACAACTTGCAACAATAATAGGCCTCAGAAAGATAGGAATGTTTCATGTTGGTATCCTGGCCAATTACAGTTTTAATAATTATCATTCTGTGTACTCAAATGTATCCTGACCTTTCATGCAGGGCACTTGCTCTTCCTCTAATCTAGAAACAGAAAACAAAACTAAATAGGCTTGCTATGTGGTATGCTCTGTGTGTGTGTGTGGTGTGTGTACATAATTACTTCTGCTTTGTAGCACAACTGGAATGAGTGATTGTTATAGTATACACATTGAGTACTTTGGAAGCCTTCAGAATGAAGAGTTTAAATAAAGTGTAAATACTACTAAACAATATAGTTAGCAAAACAAAATGCTATTTAAAAAGCAGAAAATGTATTTATTTCAGCTTTCCTGTTCAGATAGATAATTAGTAACACTTTCTAATCCCATTGTCTGTAATGAAATAAAATTACACAGTTATCATAGTCAACCGTAACTATTTTTATTTTTATGTGTTTTTTTAAAGAGTGATACAGAGGTCTGCCTCGCTTTAGCCCCAAACCATAAATAAGTTAGTCTGCAAAGAAAAATTATATCTAGCCTGCAGGCAACTAAAAAATGAAATAAGATGTTTGTATGTTTGACTGAGACATAAGGGGTTTCAGCTACTTATGTGCATGACATTATCATTAATGTCACAAAAAGGTGGTTTTTTTCCAGAATATTGCGATGCAGTTTTAGCAAGAAGTTCTGGAGCAGAATTCTCTTTCGTAGTTGCTTGGAAAGCTAGCGTGGTTTTCTGTCCAAATTTTGTAGTTACGAAATTTTGTTATTATATAAGAAGTTCAGAACTGAGTCAGACCTAAAATCTACTGAGCCCACTGTCCTTTTTCCAGCAGTAGCTGTTAATGTTTCCCTAGAAAAGCCAAGCAGTGCAAGAATATGCGATGGTGCTGTTAACATTTTCCCTGTCCCAAGTTACTCAGTGCCCTCCTGAGCAAAATGCAGTTTTGTGTTTTCTCTTAACAGATTTATTTTTCCTATAGTAGTCCAATATCCCCTTGAACCCATGCAGACTTTCAACATCCAGATTTTTTTTTTCTTACCGGACTCTAAAATCTATACTATACATTGGTCAAAGAATCATCTCTGTTTTGATTGTTCTGATCCTAGTTCCCAATTGTATAATTTGATGCCTTCTAGTTTTTGTAATGGAAGAGGCTATAAAAACTGGTTCCTATTCATTGTTTTCGGTGTAACTTACTATTGTAAGAGCCTCCTGATCCTCAGTCTGTCTCTTTTCCTGGCTGAAGAGGTACAGCCTATTCTGTTACTCCTTGTACAGGAGTGGTATTGTGCTTCCATCATCCTTATTGTCATCTTCTGAACCTTTTTTAGCAGTTTCAGATACGAAGGGACCCAAATGGTATGCAGTTTTCAAGATGGAGTAAAGTTTGGATTTCTACAGTGGTATAATGATATTCTTTGCTCGTTCTCTGTTCTTTTGCTTAAGACTTCCAAAAATTTGGTTTGTGTTTTTGACCACTGCTGAACACTGCACTGATGATATCATGGAACCATCTACTTTAACCCCAAAGTCTTACTCCTTAAGAGAAAAGACTGATTTAGAGTCAGTCCTAATTCCTTATAGAAGTAATTTATGTAGGGAAAAAATAATCTCTCGCTAGCTTTGATCTGCTGTTGTATTTTGTCTGCTATTTTGTTCCCGGTTAATATTTTGTAAGATGTTCTGTAAATATTTTCAGTTCACTTATGTTTCCCACCTCAGTAAGCAGCAAAGGTAATCTTATTGCTCATCCCCTCTTTATATTTTTTTTTTTAATTCTTCAGGCGTATTTTAAATTAATACTGGTTGCAACACAGACAACAGTGGAACTTCACTAGTGATCTTCCTCCATAGAGGGAACTTCTCTTTTAATCCATCTCCTTGGTTTTTATCTAGTTTCCAGGTAGTTTTATTTAGCAATATATTTCTGTGCAAGTCTCTTACCTCATGGTTCCTACGTTTCCGTAATTCTCTTTTAAAAAATACACTGGCTCTTCCAAGACAGATCAAGCTCATCAAAGCATCTGCCAATTCTGTTCTTTGTTACAGTTTCTGTCACCGTCTATAGATTTTCTTTTTTTACTCCTATAGTTCTGTTTTGTTTAGTGCAGGCCTTCCATTTCCTAAGACTTAACTGGAACTTCTTTTCTGAAGAAATGGGATTTTATTTCAAATGTTGTAGTTTTCATGTATCAAGGCTTTATTTAGAAGCATCTTTCCAGTGCTCCTGTTTTGTTTCATCCATGTGTTCCTTTAAGACTAGGGTGAATGCTATCTGACCCTGGTGATTGCTACTGTTATTTAGTCAATTTTCTTCTAAAGTGGTTTCAGATTCAGACAGATCCATACATCTTTTCTGCTGCAAAGAAAGTTGGAGGAACAACTCTAGGTTTTTTCATACTAATGGAAAGTGTTCAGTTATCCTCCCTTCAGTAGCCTTATTTACTCTGAGTATGCCTTTTACATCTTGATCATAAATTGACCCTGTCGTTTCTCTGGCAGACCTCGTTGTTCCTCATAGATTTGAAAGTTTATTATTAATTTTTCTTTTTTTGTGGCAGTTTTTAGAATTCTTTTCTGTTGCTACATAATTTTGGTTTTCAGTTTTTGCTTATGTTATTTTTTCTTGTCTTCATATGAATATGGTGTCTATCCCTCTTTACATGCAATAACATCTCTTAACCTCCTCTTTAGCCATGTAGTTTTTCTTTTCCTCTTATTTAAGTACTTCTAATACATGGCATTCATTGGCTCTGCTTCCAGTATGGTACTCCGAAGTACTCTTCACAGTGCCTATAAAGTTTTCATTTTCTTAGCTGCCCCCTTTATTTTATCTTTCAACAAGCTTCATCACTTTTACATAGTTTTCTTGGGATTGCAGTTGCATAAATGTTGAACATAAAATACATAGCAGTTGCTATTACACAGTAGCTATTCAGCTTTAAAATAATAATTAACTAGATCCTGCATGCTGTAATCAAGACTGGAGCAAGTACTGAGTCTGTTTTTGTGAGCTCCATGAAGCAGTGACTGATAGAGACCTGCTTTTTATTGACTGTATTATATCCTTATGTGTATCTGTCTGATCTGCTGGAGGTTAGGTGAAGTCTGTTGTGACTGTTAACATTTTTCATTCATGTTGGCTCTTTTGCATATCTCAATCATTGTTATCATCCTGGTTGAATGGTCACTAGTAAAGATGCTTGTGTTTAGGAAAAAAATAAGTTTTGCTTATTGAGGTAGTTGACTTACGAGTTTTGAGTCTTAAGTTCTGTAGCACAAGGCATTTACTTTGCTGCTTATTTCATCTATTTTGCCTTTCTTACGTAGTTTGCATCCCAGAACTAGTTTTTTTCCACCTCTCCGGAGTGTTTATACCTCGGTTTAGTTCATATTTAGTGCAATTTTGGTTTTGTTCCTGACACTATTTTATATTTCCCATTTTTATTATTCCCTCCCTAACCTGTCCTTCACTTCAGGATACAGAACATCTCTATTTATATCCATAATAGGAGCATCATCCATAACTATACTGTCTTCTGTACCTGTTAACTATCCCAACACTACAGTTTAAAGCTTTACATATGGCCTTCCTGCATTTTAAGTACAGCAGCTTTGGTTCCTTTACAGTTCAGATGAGGACTGTGCCTCCTGTACAGGCTCCCTTTGTTTCAGAAATGCCCCCAGTTTCTGATGAACCTGAATCTATCTTCCTTGAGCCATCTCTTTAGGAAGGCATTAAAACCTTGGCTGTATCCCCAGCCTTACATGGACTACTGGAGGAGTTTTGGAGGACCGTACTCTAGAACTCCAGGTCTCTAGCTTCCTTTCTTTCTGCCTAATTTTCATACCTAGGACTTACTTCTTGTCTTTCCCTACATTTTTGGTACAAATACAGACAAAACCTGCCTAGTACTTCTTGGGCTAAGCAGGATTCCTGTGGAATGTGCCACCTTGCAAAGGTCCCGAGAAGAGAAGGGACCATGACAGGATAAGTTAGGGGGAACAGAAAGAAGAGATCAAATAAAAGAGAATAATTATGGTTTAGCACATTTCATTACAAAGTCTGAAATCGAATTCAGTCAGTACTGTCTTGCTTTCAGCAGGTATCTAATGTTGAATCTCCTCTAAATTACCCACAAGTTTTCACCTCTATCTTACCACAAATTTTATTTCTTTTTTTTTTTTTTTTTTTTTTTTTTTTTTTTTTTTTGCCTCTAGTGCTAAGCATCTATATTATGGATTTAAGGGTCCAGATAAAGGACTAAATGGAACCTAGTGAACGATGTGAATTTGTGTTTTATTACCCCAAAAGGTTATTTTATTTTCCTCCTTTAAAATAAAGTTGCAAAGTCAAATGTTAGTAGTAGCTGTCATCTACTGAATCTTGGCTTTGTGTTGTCTTTTGTGTTGGAAGATATGCAGGGGATGAGTTGAGGGGTTACAGGATCTATAGAAAATGAAATGTGATGTTTGGTCTTGTATAGCTGCTAGTTATAGTCAAAGAAAATGATGTATGATCACTGGGTTGAAATAAATTTGTATAAATGATCTTGATTATGACACTTGATAATGTTCAGCTTTTGGCATTTTGCTTTGCAATTTGAACATCTTTAAAAGAAGGAAGTTTTTTTCATTTTTTAAATGTACTTCTAATTAGAAAAAGCTGTTACGTAGAAAATGTTTAGGTATAAACTTAATATCTTCTCTGAGTGTCTTTCAATAGGAATATTTGAAGCTCTATAATAAGCACTGATATGAACCATGAAAATATAAATATCAAGGTTATTGCAATAACATAGATTGCTTCACAGGGCTACAAACTCAATTGTATCATCAGTATTATCATTTGAAATGTATTTGCAAACTGTATTAAAATACACGTTAATTGCAGTTGAATGTATAAGGTGCCAATAAATATTACCTTGCTTGTCTTTTATAACACAGCTAAAGTTACCCATGTAGTGCTTTTGAATTTGTTGTCCAATAATGCTAAAGTAATCTAAACTGTCAAAACATTTATTCCATCATCCTATATGATGGAATGTATTGGGATAACTTGTTTACAGTGTGTATGTATAGGTGAGAGAAACATGAGTTAAATAAGCAGACAGGACATATGTCATAGGAAATGACTCGGGAGTGAGTCACTGAACTTAAAGGTAGTGACATATTCTAATTCAGATTGGATCTGAACTTCATCAGTGCATATGATAGTGTTGATCAAAAGTTTTGATGCAGTTCAAAATGAAGAAGAGAACCTATGAAACAATTCGAATTAGCACAGATTTTATTAAAGCTGAATTATATTGTCTAAAATTGAATCACATAAATCAGGTACTATTTTCATTGTATAATTTTTCCATTTTTTGCACAGACTAGCGTAGTATAATGTGCATGGAAACAGAAGACAGAAAATTTTAAAATGTTTGAGAGCATTCTTAACTTTTTTTACCATATGGATTGGTTTTACCCTCCTAAAATGAGACTGAAATTTGTGTGTTCTGTTCCCCAGTCCCCTGAGACAATATGAACATATGTCTACTAAGATGAGTGTTAGGAAAAAAGCTTAAAATAACTTGATAATATAAGATTATGGCTTGACTACTGAAATAAAAAATTATGTTTATCTCAATCAGTGTAGTCATAAACTACCTAATCAGGAAGTGCACATACAGGAGTAATCCCCTACACAATTTCTGATGCACAGAAAAAAAAAATAAATCAGGAATTCCTGTAAAGATGGCATTCTATGCAGTACTGTTTCAGCATGTTGCAAAATAGTTCCCTTCAACTATATAATTATTGTCAACAGATGAAGTGCTGCTATTATGTTGTCAGGCACCAAGAGTTACACATTAATGAAATGTCAAATTCAGCATACTGTTAAACAAATGTTAGGTTGCTGTAGAAAAATATTGATAAATATTTATCTTCTTTATGCATTTAAATATTAAATGCAAGAAAATAACCTTTTGAAGCACTAAAGTCTTTTGACATATGCTTCAAAAGATTGGTATAGGTCTGAAGATATGGATTAGAAAACATTGGTATTTGTGATAGAAAAATGAGAATAAATATTGTGCATACATGATAGCTATGACAGTGCACTTCTCAAAAATTTTCCTATAGTTTTCTCACATCAAAACAAAGGGAAAACATGTAAAAAAAATCACTTTAGGAAGAATACAATCTCAGCAATAGAAAAACATACTAAAAGAATGCATGCATACATGACAATGCACAACTGACACATAAGCTCTGCTCTCTATGGTAAGGAATTAAATTGTGCCTATAAAGCAGCACTGAATGGTGCTTCAGGACTGAATTTGATCACTGAGATTCTAGGCAACCTTTGAGAATTAATTTTTTAAAAGTAAAAGCAGTTTAGAAACACCTTCGGTGCTTATTCAGATACTGTGTTTTCACCTAAATTTATTTTTTTCTACAATTTTTTAAAGCACAGAACTGTTACACTTCGTAGACAACCAGTTGGCGGCTTGGGCTTAAGCATAAAGGTATGGATAAATTCTCGTCTTTTAATTTTCAGAACGACTAGTTCACCTCAATCTTAATTGAGATCTCACGGTTAATATACATCTTTTACAGGGTGGTGCTGAGCACAAAGTGCCTGTCGTCATATCAAAAATATTTAAAGACCAAGCAGGTAACTTATATTTATGTTATTTACTTATATAGTACTGTAGTATGTGTGGGTTTTTTTAGAAAAAATTAAATGCTTTTTGAACTGAGAATGAAAACATATGTATGGTGCATTCTTTCAGCCCCACATTAACTCTAGGCCTTTCTACAAATGTCCAAATGATCCATGTGCCTTTGGGTTGAATTTAAAATCTGTAATCTTTCCAGGTCTTTAGGACCTATACGTGAAATTTTACTGGTAACTAATATTTTCCGGAAGCATATTTTTTGCTGCAGTAAGACAGCCTTGTTGTAAACAACATACTTAAAGTTACTTGTGAAAACAAAGCTATGATATAGGGAATCTATTGATGTACTTAACCTAGAGGATAAAAAAATACAAATCAGACCTATTTTTTTTCCCCACACACAGTAATTCACTGCTATGTGGTATGATTAGCTGTGCCCAGTTGCAAGCAAAGTGATTTGTAGTGTTTATTACTGTGATGATAACACAAGATCTAAATCAGCATAGTCTCTTCCAGTAAAGCATTACATTGATATTTATCTAGCAAAAGGAACCTTTGGGGGGGACCATGTCAGATCTTGGATAGATCTTGCCAAGTTGGAGAACTGCTCTGGAAAACAAGGGGGTTCTTCGGTAAGAAAAAGTAGAGCCATTGCACATGGGTGGGCAGTGCCTTGCAATGTGAACGAAGGGACACATACTAGATTGCAGATTGTGATTGTTTTTCTCCTCTATATTTTCTTCGGGAGGTCATTACTTTGCTTGAAATGTAATACCCAAGCTTGGTAACCCATTCTGAGCTGATACTTAAGGAATATTGAGTGGGTGGTTATGCCAGTGTCCCATTGGAAAGACTGCTTCAAGTTTCCTATGTACAGTACTTTACATATATTTCAGCATGATGGTTCTTTCTATGATATTGTTTCCACAGTGACGAATTGTCAATTGTGTTATTGTATATGGAACAATAATAGGGTTCTTGAATACACAGCATAGTAAACTTTACCAGGAAAATGAATACATAATAATAATGAATATAAGCATTCAGGTCAAGTAAAGTAGTTCAGGGAATTTATTACCAACAAGGAGAGCTACCTCCTGCCCTCTTACGACATAGTACTTTTAATCAAGGTTAGTAGTGAGTTTACATAGAAAATACTTACATGCAAATTTTTGTACATAGTAGGTAGTTTTCCATCAACTGTATTTATTTGTACAGTAACAAGTGCACGAACAATTTTGTGGGCTCAGCTGTTTACCTCAAATTTGAAAACCTATCCTCAGAAGATATTTGTTTTAAGATTTTGTAACCTTTTGCTCAAGGAAGCTCCAAAGTGAGTAACGGTTATAAGCAGAAGCAATGCTGTATCACAGTGAACCCATGTGAAATGTTCTTGGCTGAATCAGTACATGTCATGAAGACAGTGACACACCTGGCAAGGTATGAAGAAAGTAGTCTATAGTATCAGTTGGGCCACTTGTGTGATGGAATCTCAGCCCTGCTTTCAGCATGTGTGGGGGTGGGTCAGTTGAATTCCTGAGGTCCCTTCCAGCTTGAGTGATTCTGCGATTCCTTTAGCGTTGCAGATGCTAAAGATCAGTAATATGTGATATAAATGCTTTTTTTTGTGGCATGTTTCTTCCTGCACTCCCATTCTGGCTACTGAATGTCCGTGCAACAGAAAACTGTGGATTTTTTTGTTTGTTTGTTTATTCTGGAAAATAAAGATTTCTAAAAAGCATTAGAAGATTTTGAGAAAAAAATTGGAAATCCAGAACCTTCTTATACTGCATATCTTTCTCTTTGCATATAACTTCAAAATTCTCAGTGTTGCTGTTATTCAGTATAGGAAAAAGATAGTAACAAAGGCTATTCACAGCATTACTTTGATAGTATCGCATTTAATTGGTATTTAATAGCAATGAAGCAAATATGTCCAAATTTAACTCACAGATTACCTTGAAGGGATATTTCTGGTTTAAGATTCTAGTGCTTTAATGTTAGACAAAACAATCTGGTAATAATATTTAAGGGAAATTAACAAGTGTTCTAAAAATATGTGCATTCTTTCTCCTCATATATATATATGAACATATACGTATGCGTACTTATATATATGTATAAAAGGATATCTTGAAAAATATTAATGTAGATATAATGAGAGGAAATGTTAAATATCACAGAGAGATGAGACATGCAGATCTATCGCAAACTAAATTCTGGACTGAACATCTGCCTGTTCATAAATGTGAATAAATCAGCAATGGACTTTTGTTATACGAAGTGCTAATAACAATGAAACTGATTGGCTAGCTTCAGAGTTGTCTTTGAGTGGAGCAATGAGATTAGTTGCTGCTTCAAGCAAATATACTGAATTTAAAAAAGCTTTATCATGCAGTAACATTTGAAAATACCTCAGTTACCTGGATTTCTTACCAGGAATTTTATTATGAGGGATTTTACTATTTTGGGTCCTTAAGTAAAATATCTGAACTTATGTGACTAAAATTCTCCTTACTGACTAAAGTACTAATTTCCTCAAATGTCTGATAATTTCTGATCCTTTTTGTGCAATTTAATGCCTATTGTATGACAACACTGCAGATTTGTATTTCCAACCATACTTTGTTTGGATACAGTACTATTTTAGAGTTCCAAAGCTCAAAGTATAATGGAATAAAGTAGTTGCTGCTTTTTTATATCTATACAACTTTTGTGCTTCCTAAATAATCTAATTGGTTAGCTGTCTTTGTACTCTGAATTTTTCAAATATAGGTGATTTTGTTTGTATTGATGTAAGCGGCAGCTGAAGCATTTGCACTTCAGTTGTTGAGGTACGGTGAACATTTCAATTGGGTTTAATTTCATTATTTATTACAAGCACTTCTTTAGCAACAGTGGTAATGCTATTCTTACAGTTTTGAGTGGCGTAGAGACCTCTCAGCTGTGATTGCTGTATTTATAACTTTCAAATTAAGTTATCTTAGGTCACTCTAATCAATAAGACTTTCCTGAAAAAGTTCATTGAAATATACACAGAAACTCAATTCAAGAGCATAACTTTACATTTCCACAAGACAAGATTACGTGGTCATTCAAGTGCTGGAGACTAATGTCCAATGTATTACAAATCACAGTAAAGAATGTCCTCAGTTATTCCTGAGCACATGCCCTCCTCAACAGTATCAAGAGCAAGTTTTTCTAATGCCAATGAATCATCACTGAATTTAAGTCTTTAACATTTTTCTGTGGATTCAGCCTTCAGTTCTGACAAAGGTTACATTTGTTTCGTACCACCAAAGCTTTTGCTAAAGTTAATTTCAGAGGGACAAAAGTCCTGTGCCATACAGAATGAGAACAAGTAAATGCAAATGCGTTTATAAATTCAAAAGTGATATAATTAGCTACAGAGTCCTTTTAATCACATAGGTAATTATTTCACTTCCAAAGCATTTTTTTTCTTGTACATGTATATCAAATAATCCAGTCTATTCATCATATTAGAAACATTACTAATAATCTCCAAGATTATGTGAGGATACTACTGATGTTGAAGCTTCTCAGTAAGATTTTCTAAAAGTTATTCATGCTTTCTCTAGTTGTTTTTTTTTGTTATATGTATTTTAATACAGTATTGCTTTCCTTGTGTTTTCCTCTTGAAACTGGCTTAAGATAAAGTACATTGCACTCTACCACTTTGCAATGGTTTTACAATCATTTTACAATAGTTGGTGATTTGCTAACAGCTTCTATGTGTGTATTATTTTAATACATGCATTAAACTTAATATTAACAATTTATTTGTGGTAAAGACTGCAGTAAGTTTACAGTCAAATAGATGAAAAGTCCTATTCTCAGAGATGTATAAATGAATATCCTGAGCTGTGAAAGGAATCAGATCAGCTAGGCTTAATTGTTGTACAGTGAATCCATAATAAAATTTCTTAGATCCATTAAATATACTTCGAAGAATCCTTAAACACAATATATGGCTGAAGTGTACAAGGTTCCGTGTGTTTAAGTCTTTCTCTCTGTTATCTGTTGTTCCCATTCTTATTTACTAAAGAGTCTTTATGAACTTTTGGCATCTTAAGGGTCAAGACTGTAAAAAGGAATGGACTTTGAAATCGAACCTCATCATACATATGAGTGACGTACTGCATATGGTTTTGGAAATTTTAATTGTGTGAACATCAAGCAATCAAATTTCTATTCTGTGTTGCAGAATTACCAAGTTAGCAATCACGTTTTCTTACCGTGATGCAACTTTCCATATTCTTGAGACCTGCTGTAATAATCTTGCTACTGCTGTGAGCTCTGCTTATATTTCATATAACATGTGGAGTCAGATGACCAGCAAAGATGAAACAGAACAGTGGGTTCAGCTCACTGAGGTGTGATAAAAATAGTTAAATAAAATTAAATAAAACGCAGTGGAATAGGGATAGTTTGCATTTTGCCAGTTTCAAAAATGGTCCTCTCTTGAGAGACAAAATTAATTAAAACCTTAATTTGAAAGCATTTTCCCACCTTCTGTGATAAAAGGTGGCTTATAACTCACATTCTGCTGTACTGAAAAACCTTTCATTTTACATGTTTAGCCCATTTCTGACTGGGGATGCTGTATACCCTGGCAAAACTGGAGCGAACTCAGGACATTCAGCCACTGACACATTCTTGGCTTAAAACAGAGTGCTTTGCAAACACAGACCGTCCAAATATCACATCCTGGCTGCCTGCATTCAGGACCATCTGTTTGGAGGACATGGTGTCAGTTTGATGAGGACTTTTAACGGTTTCACTTACACTTATATGGCAAGCAAAGATGGCTTAGTGTGGAAGCGTATGTGATACTTCCCCCATAGGTGGTTTGTGGGTTTGTTGTTGTTTTTTTTTTTTTTTTCCTGTGTTGACTCCAGTCATCCACAAGGGTGGTACAACTAGGGTAACCAAACCTAGTCTGAAAAAGTTGGTGGGCACAATGTGAGATTACAGTCAAGCTGCACAGCATGGTTGTATTTGTAGCTGATGTTCTTCATCCCTACAGCTGTACTACTCTTGTGTTCATCAGCCTTGGAGATTCATTCCATGAGCCAGCAAGGTCAAGACTAATGATAAGTTAGTTTTTAAAGTTAAGCCCAATGGAGGTATTTGTGTTTATAAGGAAGTCAGAATGGATCACAAATTTGCATTATACCTGATGCTAATGAATGTCGAGGCTGAACACAAGACCATCTCTGAACGTATGAAAGGTCTTATTTGAACATAAGACATTTGGAGCTAGATGGTATTGAGTATTTATACAGTGTTTCCTAATATCACTTACAAATTTCTTCAATATTTTTATAGGATTATACTTATTTCCTGTCAATTTTTAATTATCTTTGCCAGTGTTATTTTTCTTTATTACTGGAAAGCTAATGATCTCTGAAGATAGCATCTACGCACTGATCTCTCTCAGACCTAGGCCTCCAGCTCTAGATTTATTTTCAGAAGGCATAGAACATTCTTAGCGTATTGAATTTCTTATTTTATTGTTGCCTCCTCAAGACTAGGCAGGCCACGAAAGGCAGTACCTTTTAATAAAAAGTACATCTTAATGAACTGCTAAATGTTAGTCAACAAATAAAAGGAATGTATCTTGATCCCCGATTTAGGGAAGTATTTTTATTGAATTTAATAGTTAGTAACGTACTTAAGGTCCTATAATACAAATAGCAGTCATTGTATATTTGGAGAGAAGCATATAGGTAGATGAATTCTTGAGTTGAGGTTCTAGAACAGTTTATGCTACTAGAATTTGTTTTGAGGGTTAAATGCTGAAGCAAGAGACTTGTGTTATTGACCTAAATCTAAAGAATTCTTTGAGTAGAAGGATGCAAAGAATTAATTTGTAAGTGTTTATTTAACTGAACAGGCATATATTAAAATCAGATCTAGTAAATTTTTTAAGATGGTAATGCATTTCATTGTAACTATGAAAACATTGGTTTATGCATTACATTTATTCATAAATAATTCCTGGACAGAAAAAAAATTGTGATGAAATATTTGTAAGCTTCACTTAAAATTTGTGTTTGTTTTAGGAATTGTGTTAAGTATTTTAATAGGATTTAAGAGCTTGATGAACACAGGACTCATTTTTAAAGAGAAAAAAAAAGAAGCATTCCCATTTGTAGCTCAATTGGAAATTTGTTTTCATTCCTTTGGTTTGGCTAAAAATCAGAAGCCATGTATTAGCTGTCCAGGACTCCATTTAGGCATTTACTTATGTATGCTTATGTAGGCTTTGTATGTGTCCATATATATGTGTGTGTGTGTCTAGAAATGTGTGCATTAGGTTTCTGATACTGAACAATGCTTTTCTGTTAAGTGTATAAAAATTGTACTAAAAGATTATATTAATGATCAAATTTTTCTTCATAAATGTGAAGATCAGCTTTCAATAAAAGATAATTAGTTTTCCTTAACAGCTATGTCAATAAAAAATGTTTCTGGAAACTGTTACAGTTATGTAAGGTTTTATGAATATTCTCTTTGGAAGGTCATTTAGCAGTTTATGAAACAAAAATATATACAAATCTGAAAAAAACATTATTTGTAATTTCAGTGGACCTGTAATATTATAGTTGTCATTCTTATGTTCAAAACTAGAGAGAGGTATGAAAAACACATTATCTGGTTTTTAGTTGCATTCTATTCCAGGTAGCAGTTGGATGAATAAAATGTGGCCTTAGGATGCTACTGACATGTACAGTTTCTGTTCTTTCTTCCATTCGCCTACCTCTGAGCAATGTAGTTGCCTTATGAAATGCAGAATTCTAATGAAATAGCATTTAAAGTTACTATTTGAATTTGTTACCACTGCAGTCCAGTAGTGGTGAAGGAAAAGGTTAATGATAATTATTCTCTACAAAGAAATTAGAGAACTATATAGTATGTATTCATTCATATAATATGTTCAGGAGAGAACTTCCTGAAGTTCCTCTGAGGATGGATGGTCTTTTGGACTTTGGATTTGGAGCTTGCTTTTTCTGCAGTGCTTTGGTACAGAAACAAGAAGCAAGCATCTAGACAGAAAACATCTTTTATCTGTAACAAAGGTTCCCATTGCATTGAAAGATAGAAATTAAAAACAGATTAAATCTAATTCAGATTATTTGAGGCTGAAGCACTGAAGAATCACACAGAATATTTCACGGAAAGAGCAAACATAATGACCCATCTGACCGGAGATAGTATCACATGAAATAATATGAGAAATTTAATAACATCCTTTGGCAATTTCAGAAAATTTCTGTTTCTTGTCTTTTCACTGTTCTTGTCTTTCTCTTACTGGTTTCAGAATGAAAGACGACTTAGGCTCTTTTAGCAACTATTTCTCTTCTCTTCTTGTAACACTTTTAAAGCATGTTTCTTCTACTTTTGATATCCCTCATTAGTCTCCAAGTTAGTTTTCCAGGTATCACCTCTACAGCATTTAAAACTTTTTGGCATACAATAATCAAATTTAATTAACTTAGTTATGTATTTTGGAAGAAAAGATTGATGATGCCAGATTATTATTAATTTCCTTATATAATGTTAACTATTCATAACTTGTATGACTTTATATTCTTTAGCTCAGAAAGCCTTCTACATGTGATATTAATCATATGTCTTAGAGCTAACCTTATGCCTTCAAATATTGCAATTGTGTGATCAGATTAATCTGCCTTTACATTGTGCTACATTCCTTTGTCAATTTATTCACATAGTGATTAATTTTAAAATGAAGACTATTTTTAACTGAAAAAATATTGAAATAATTCAGAAAATAGTATCAAGTTTAGATAGATTATACATGCAGAGGACCTAGAGCTTCTAACGCTACTGAGGACCTAGAGCTTCTAATGCTAGTAACAATTCCTAGAAATATCACATTTTTGCAATTGTAAATAGCTTTTCACTAACTCTTAATGAGTGTTAGCTGTGTTTGGCTAGTAGAACTTTCTTAAAAAATACCCTAAAATATAACTTATTTATAGTTATAACCATTGGTTTTGCTTCTTAACTATTGCTACTTATTTCTGAATTCTGTCCATGTAATATGTGTGACTATTTTTACTTTTCTTTTCAAACTCAAGGGACTTACTATCTGTGGTTAAGCAAGTATCCCAGGTACTACATGACAGTACTAATGTAGCCCTTTCAAATTTCCTGAAGATACATTTAAAATAAAATCTGCTTTACTTTTATTATAGTCACATCTTAATTGTCATGGCTTCTCTTAAAAAGGCAAAATTTTAAGGACTTACACCATTAACGTTCCAATTTTGTTTCCTTACTTTGAGAATTGATATTTTTCTACAAAGGCAAAACCAAATGATGAACTGAATGTAAAACTGGAAGCATTTTTCTCTAGTGAGAATTTATCATGATAACCATTCCTGTGGGCACTGTGCTGCAACACCTGCAAGCTAATCTGAGCTACATTAGACCTCTTTCTTTAATTAAAGAACTAACCTGGTGTGCCTAGGGTTTCATCACTGAGTGTTCATACTGTAAGGTTACTTGTTTGGAAGCACCTACAAAAATCACATTGCCATTCAGTTTGGCTTAAGAGTCTTGCATCAAGATACACAAACACCTGGACTTCTGCAGGCAATGCAGACCATCTGAACTTGGGTCCTCTTGTTTCCTAAAGCCTATTTACGAGAGGTCTAAAGTCTATTTAATCACAGTATATGCTGGTGCCTTTTACAGATCGTGTAATAAACTGGCAATGCACCTCGTGTCACAAGCCTGTTCGCAATCAGAAAACTATCCAAAAGCCTTTTAATAATTTTTAATTTAGTGACTGCTAAGAGTTACACGAGTAGGAATATAACTGAACTTTCAAACTTTCTTTCAAAACACTTTTAGTTAAATAGTGTCATGGACAGGATTTTTCAAGACTCTAGTGAGAAAAGTTTTGGTATATGTGCAGCCATTGTCCATATTAGGTCAGTAAAAAAATGGCAAATTTTGGCTGTAACATAGGCTTTCTGAATTGTTAGGCAATAGTAACAAAATGGTATTTTGAAATTGCCCTCAGAAAACAGTTGTAATATCATCTGCCTTCTAAAAGTCATGGTAGGGAATAAAAGGATTTGTTTTTTAAGGTTTAGGTTCCTTAATGCCCACGGGTATGCTCTTGGGATTGTTAATTGCCCTTACATATCCTCCTCATTTTACTTTCTGGCATATATAAAATACAAGGCAATATTTGTTTGTAATAAAGCTAAGTTTACCCTGTTAGCAGTCTGCAGTGAAAAATATTCAAAATTTATTATTACAGCTGTTTGCCTTTCTACTTGGAATCAATGCTATTAGCCATAAACAGAAAAAGACTTTTATCAGTAGAAGATTCTAGTGAGCAATGTGTTCTGAAAACCTGTTTTTTGCAGAGGTCATTTAAAAGGAGAAAGTGAAAGAGCAAAGCCAGTATTAAACACATATACTCAAAATAGATTCAGCACTCTAATATTTTTTCCAGTTCAATATTTTCTGATTTCTATATAATTAAAACATTTTGTTTGAAAAAAAAAAAGTTTTAACATTTGATGTCTTCTTTTTTTCAATGTGCTTTATTAATAACTGTAAACTCTCCAGTTTAAGCTAATTTTTTTTTTTAAAAAAAAGATGTCTCAGAAGGTGGTCATAATTCCAGAAATAATTAGGCATTTGCTGACATTTTGAGACTGGAGTGAGAGAACTGCCCACAAAGGACACTCACATTGAAAATTAAGAGAGATGGAAAATCACAAAGGTAAACGGATACAGGTAAATAAAGTAGAAGAGAACGAAAAAGACAACAATAATGGAACAGAGAAAAACATGTTTAATTACAGCACAATAGTAGATACGACGCTAAAGTAGGAAGTATATATTCTTGTGAATGCCCATCACTTCAGGGTTTTTGCAGTCTCTGTCCCCACATCATGCACACACCAGCTTTCCAGCTAAGAAACACCGTGCTGTGTTGTCTAAAGGACCCTACCTGGTGCAGCAGATAGAACAGAAAAAGACTGTTAGTATTTCTTTTAAGGAACAAAATTGAAACCAATTTATAGCTGCTAGCATGTACATTGTCCTAGACAATTCTTGGTATTAGTTGCATGCACATGTTGCCATATGCCAAACTGTAAGGAGAACTGTGTACAGTGATCGGTTCTTGCTCAGATGCTTCAATGAAAGATGGAGGCTTTCTTGGTTATGCTTGTGGTGCCTGTGCATTATTACAGTTCATGTTGTTCTTCATGTAGCCCAAGCTGAAGAGAAAACAAGTCTTGACTTGCCAGGCCAAACCAGTTTTATCTTGTGTTAACTTTGCAGATACAACGCTGTATTCTATGCAGCTATGCAAAGTGCCAGCTAAAATACTGTTCTGCAGGATGGCCTCAGTGTTTCAGCAGTCCCATAACCTATTTTCAGAGTTGCATTTTTATTCACTGATCTTCTGTGAGTCAGCAGGAATTGCTTCTGCCGTTAAGGCATTCATGGGTATTGAGGATCAATGGCAATGTCTGTAGCACTGCTGAATATCCTACTCAGTAATTTACATGAGGCCCATTATTATCTCTCCAGACCTGTGCTCCCAGCTACAACCAGACTTGGCATACTCCTGCGTCCAGTACCTTTCTCACCTCTCATCATGTGCATCTCTCACATTGAATTGGTTCTTACAATGTTGAGCTTCAGTGCTTTAGGCTTACATATGCTTAGATCTAGAAGTGACTTCTTGACGGGTAGATACAGTACTTTCAGGGACATGAAATGATCTCTTTACACTTGCTCCATAGGCACTGAGAAAAAATGGAGAGAGAAGTCCCAGTTCCCCCATCTGCCACTTAGTTCAGCGTGGGGAATCTGACACATTAGAATAACGGCATGGGTATTTGATGAAACACATTGTATTATTGAGTGACTTACAGTTTTTCTTTACACGATAAACTGGACAAATATAGAAAGGAAAGAAACTAAACTAAGGAAACCCCATGGTCAAAAATACAAATTTGAAAAAGGTTGTTTTTTCATTTAAACAAAGACAGATGTTTAAACAAGTCCTGTAAAGAGTATGTTCAGTTTTAAAAAAATCCCTAGCAAGAAAATCACAGGCTTGCAAGCTTAGTTTGCCAGAGTACTGTCACTGGTCATGATGGCAGCAGCTGTGGAGGTGTCTACATTATTGTGTTAGTTTGCAGTGTAATGCACTTCTGGAGCAAATACCCTGATTGTACCCATTTTCTGTGCTTTGTTTCAGTTCTTAAAACATTTGGTATTGACCACACAATGCTCCTTCTCTCATTTACTTACCTGGACAGCTCTGATTGTGTGCAGAGACTCTGCAAGCAGGATATAATTGCTTTGTGCTCTTAAACTATAACATTTATTGGCTAACACACACAGTAGGTAGCTGGGGATATTGCAGTACTCATCACACCTGTGAAATGACCAAAGAGTCTTTGCATATCCGGCAGTCAACGGTCAGGTGGGAAAAATTCAGCCTCCATTGCTGCATGGAAGGGATTTGTCTTCAGTGCTGCTGAGCTACCATCCTCCAGCTACCTGGTCTTCTTCCTTGAGATTTTATACCTTTTCACATCAGTGCTTTTCCTCTTTAAGCCTTGAGCTGTTAACTAGCCCTATCTCAAGAATTTTAACGGTGGCTGGAATTTTGCCGTTCCTATTTTGCATGGATACTAGTCTAGATACTTTATTATAAATTTTATTAGAACCAAGCAGTTTTCTTGGAAGACTTAAGATTGCACAACTGTGCGGTTGTGTCATTATGCAGTGAGACATGCATAGCTGAACATCCAGGAGGACAGTGATACTTACCTGCCTGCAAATCTTCACGACGTGCTCTTTGATCAGGGTCTCATCTTTCACCCCAATATTTTCTGGCTCAATATGCTTTTATTTCTTACTAGCACTATATTTTCCTGTTTTCACATCTTACAGAAATTATTTCAAGGCCCATCTCTTGCATCTTCACCCTTCTTGCTTTTATTGTGCTTCTTTTTCAATATTGTTGTTTCCAATTGTCCTTCCCAATGGCAACAGCTGCTTTGGCCTCCCAGAAGAGCCAACAAGACAGGGCCTCAGGAAAATGACACAGTGTGCTGCCCACATGTGTCATCCTCATCATATCTGTGGCCTGAAGATGAACTGACTGGTACTTGTTGAAGTGTAAATGAACACATCTGCCTGGCTGCAATGAGTTGGAGTGTGAGTCCTACTGCAACCCTCACAGAGTCAGTATACTTCCCCAGAACTTGCGTATCAGGGATGTCCTCCTGAAGCAGGCTGAGAAACCACTTTCCCTGCATTATACATAGTTGAACTGATGTCCAGGCTCTGCATCGATTCAAGTTGTAGGGACCATTGTATTACTTGCAAGGAACATCTGCTTCTGCGTATTGGGGCCTCTTGTAGCTATTACTGGCAGCAGGAGTGCATCACTGTGTACAACCGGTGTTCCTTAGGACAGGCTGCTCAAGGGCCCGCAAAACAGAAAGTTTTGTGCACTAGCTTTCCTTGGGCAGCTTCACATCACCTGGAAGCATCCAACTGGGAGACCAGTGTAACTGATCTGAATTAAAATCCCTGAAACCCATACAGTGTGAGCATAGGGAGCCTCAGCACCAACTTCTTTGATTACTGATCTGTCTGTTGTGCCTCATCACTTGCTAATACAGTTCTGAGTCAATCACAAACAGTGGACAAGGCATGCACCCTTTGACTATATCCTTTTATACTTTCCCGCAACTGAAATTTCAAACACACCCTATTCCTTCTATCCAATTCAAGTGTGCTCCCATTTCCTTAAAGCAGCCCAGTGGCCCTAACATAAACATTGAATTAAAAATGGTTCACATGTTTTTCACTATTGGTATATGTATTGGTATATGTAAAGATCTTAAAAAGAAGTTTAGTATTGAGATGCCCAAGCTAATATTCAATACCTCTACCAACGTATCTACCCAGTATAGGCCACTTCACAATGCTTGGTGATGTTTTTGAACTGCTTTTATTCAGTTGCATTTCTGTGCATAGCTTCTCTTTTCCGTACCGGCTATGACAAATTCTGCATGTATTTTTAAATACCAAAGTGGCATAAGAAGTGGTGTAAAGACTTTCAATGCAACTTGTAGCATTGTACTTAAAATAAATTATGAAATATTTCCTAAGAACTGATTATGACTAATGAGCTGTTATATTTTATCTGCCAATAGAATTATGAAAAATCTATTAGAAATATAAATTTAATATGAAAAAAGCTATTTTGTATCAAAGGTACATTTGTAGTGGCAACAGCTGTATTGCAGAAATGGTGAGAATACTCTGCAGTTTTTTCTTTCTTTTTCACCTCTATTTCCATCTCTCAAAATACTGCCATTGTTACAACTTATTGCATTGTTTAATCATATCAGTCTTTGCAGGATCAGAGCCTTACTTTCAATTAAGTAGTACATTCCAAGAGAATAAATATTCTCAAATTCTACTAAAAATAGAAAAATTAAAATGTTAGAGAATACAATGCAAAAATGTCATTATTTGTGCAGAATTGTTTGCAGTTTCACTACATAATTCTCTTTAACTCCGTAAGGCAGGAAACATGCAAATTACAGACTGTAGTAATATATTTTGTTATTCTCAGGAACAAAGCTAACTAAAACTTCATGTTAAAAAGTTGTATTACATTCTAGGGACAACATCTTTAATTATAGTAGTCCCCGCAAATTTTTTCAGGGGGAAATGAACAGCTAAGTAGTTTCAGAAATGCCTATTTCCCTTTTGTGGAAGAATAATAATAAGTGTGAATTACACCTTCCACACATAATTTAATGAAATCCTTCATTAGCGAGAAATGACATTTGTATTCCCTATTAAATAAGTTATTTGTGCATGGAAAGTAACTTTTAATTTGTTTAAAAATGATAGGAATCTGTTACCTTTGTAGATTGAATACTGTTTGCTATGCCGTTGGTATTTTCACAACCAAATCAGTTTCAAACGAAGGTTACCATCAGGATGCTAAACTAATTTCTGGAAAAGAATATAGCATTTTTTTTCAATACTAGATCAACTAAAATGTACTCCTTCTGTAATCCCACAGCTGACCAAACAGGAATGTTATTTATAGGAGATGCAATCATACAGGTCAGTAAACACTTTTTCCACAGCCATTTGTTTCATACTTGCCTTTATGTTTATTTCATTAACTAATTTATGCATTGCAAATCATTTTCTCCCTATCGTATTTGTTTTCAGGTTAATGGTATAAATGTAGAAAGTGCTACCCATGAAGAAGTGGTAAGTCATTCCACTTTGATTTTTTAATAGTGTACAGAATATCCTGTGTTAAAACTGTTCTGTCTCTAGCCTTGCTTTATATGAGTTTACTCTTTTTTTACTATAAAGACACAGTGCTATAGTCAGATTTGTCATATATGTGATTATTAAAAGCTTAATTTTGGCTGTTAGGATTTGTTATAGCTTCTGCACTCTTACTGTGACTATTCTTCAGATGTACTGTTCCAAAGCTGAGTATCCACCATTGTTTATTATAACTTTTACATCCCTTAGATAAAGTATTTCAAAGAACAAACTAAAGCAAAAATGCAAAATCCTGGTAGGTTAGCTTTGCTGTCAGCAGAGGCAACTGCTCTTCCCAGAATAGGAACTGTATCAGTTTTACCAATGAAAACATGATATTTTCTTTTCTTTCCTCTGTAAACTGTACACTGAGCTGCTTGCCATGAAAACTCAATAGAATGCAAATAAATAAAAAAGGCCTTTACTATTTAAGAATGAATGAATGGTGAAAATATGAAAAAGATAGCTTTACCTTTTTTATGATGCTGCTATAGGTACTGAAATGTTCTTTGGTTGGTCACAACTAGTCCTTCAGAGTTGCAAATAAATGGAATAGTCTTTATATATATATAAATGAAGTATATATGTATATATAATATATGTCTAAATAACATATATATGTGTGTCCACACATATAGTCTTTATGTATTATGCCTTTGGTATAGAGCCTGATCCGCTGGGTTTGCCGGTGCTCCTAAAGGGTTCACCTGCTGTGATAGTACAATTAAATGGTAATAAAATTCTCATCTTCTTAGCATTGCAGAAACACGGATTGAATGAGTTAAGTAAAGAATCTGATTTAACCTACTGTAAAAACACCCCTTAAAAATTAGAATATATGGGGGAAGTTTCATGATCCTGCTCAGGTATTTAGAAGCTCTTGATTTACATTCTCTTCAGTGCAATTGAAAGGGACTCGGCTTTTGTAGATCTTACCCCTGCATGCACTGAAAAATAGGAAATCTAATTAATGTTTTGCTGCCTATTTCTAAAAGTGCACTTGTTTCCCAGTTTTGGCTAGGATAGAGTTAATTTTCTTCCTAGTAGCTGGTATAGTGCTGTGGTTTGGATTTAGGATGAGAACCATGTTGATAGCACACTGATGTGTTAGTTATTGCTGAGCAGTGCTTATGCTAAGTCAAGGACTTTTCAGCTTCTCACACCAACCCACCAGCAAGTAGGCTGGGGAGCATGAGAAGCAAGGAGGAGACATAGCTGGGACAGCTAACCCAAACCGGCAAAAGTGATATTCCATATCGTATGATGTCATGCTCAGTATATAAGCTAGGGGAAAAGCTGTCTGGGAGCTGCTTGCTCAAGAACTGAGTGGGCATCAGTTGATGGATGAGAGCAATTGCATTGTGCGTCGCTTGTTTTGTATATTCTAACTTTTTTATCATTCTTATTTTCCCTTCCATTTCTGTCCTATTAAACGGTCTTTTATCTCAACCCATTAATCTTACCTTTTTTATTCCCTTTTTTCTAATTATCTCCCCAATTCCACTGGGAGCAGGAGCAAGGGAGTGAGCAGCTGTGTGGTGTTTAACTACCCGCCAGGTTAAATCACAGGTTGTGTGAGAACATGGGCATTTCTGATGTGAAATATATAAAGGGACACAGTTACTTTATTTGGTGAAATGATGTGACAATTTCAGTTGTGCCCTGTTTATGTATGATATGCATTACTGTTGTGGGCTGTGGTACATTGCACTAGGGCAATTAAGAGTTCTCAAGTGTTACAGAAGTATAGATAGTAATAATAATAGCATAAAATGTTATACTTAAAACTGTTTCTAAATGCTGGAAAAAGAATGGGAGGAATCAAGAAAGCAGTGGCATTCCACGTTTTTAAATTTCATCTTATTCTGTAAGTCATTTTAAGATGCTAGTTATCAGGTTTTTTAGAAGTGTCTTTATTAGGAAGCAAGAAACGTGCTTAAACGTTGGCTCTTTTTGATGGTATCCATAGGTCCTCTCTTCTGGCCTGAGTGCATATATTAGACACATCCTAATTCCTAGCTGGTACTCCCAGAGGTTATAAAGCTATAGATAATAGAGAACCATAATAAAGGGATCTTGTACCTTGTAAGACCCTACCCACATTCAAGAAAGAACAGAGAAAGCATACAAAGATCTCAACTTCACGCTGGGAGGAGATTAAGGCATGCATCTCTGTGTCTTGGTTTTCATGGGAAAACTGGTGTGTGTGGAATGCTGTGACACGCTGAAAAGGCCCCAGAATTGTACAGCACCCTATGGACTGCAGTCACAGTTTCTGCATAGCTTTTGAATCTGGTGATGTTCTGTTTAGAGGAATCTTGAGACTGGAGAATGGAATTATGGTGACTAGTTCTAGCACAATATGCTAACTATCACTGGTGCATTCATTTTCATGGTAATGTTCAAGGAACAGACCAAGGTATTCCAGTGAGGTTTTTTATTTGCTTAAAAGGAAGATTATTAAAATGTATTTTACATTGCTTTATAGAATTAAGATGGCAAGGAATTATCTTGGGGAAAAAAAATAATACTGAACTACTTTCTTCTTCTAAAGAATGCTGGTTCTGTAGCATTTTCAGTGCTTAGATGCTTGCAGCTAAACCACAAATAAAAAAGCATGTATCAATAGTTGTTCTATATTACCTATCAGAGTTTAGAGAAGAGGTAAGCCAGAAGTTGCTGGCAAAATTTCCAAAATATTTTTATCATCACATGTTCTCCAGTGGGCCTAAGATTAATTTCTTGCGCTTGCCCCTCCACTTCATGCTCTACCCCAGTTAGAGAATCACTTCCTCACCAGCACTCAGACTAATCCATTGAAAAGCACAGAGGATGGGAGATGGCTGGAACCTGTTAATTTTGGAAGCTACTGAAACAAATCACCAGCTCTTGAGTGGGTGCACCCAAACGACTCCTAGCAATAACATGTTTCATAGCATCTGTTCCTTGTGCTGCCTACTCTCACCTGAACCACTGATACCCCAGCCCCATCCTTCTGTACATCTCTTCCAACAATTCTATACTGTATAGCTTTCACAGGCTACTGCCTCTGCTGCAGTGATAAATGATGATTTGGTAATGAATGGCCTATAGTTTAGCAGCTTCAAGGCAATCTAAGGATTCTTACCTAGCCTTATAATTATGAAAATGTTATTAGATTTCATTTGAAAATGTAGTGGGCCCTTGCCATTCTCACTGACATAAAGAAAAGCAGCAGTTGCTGTGTTGGGTTTTTTTCCCTCTTTTACTCTTCCAGTTATTTAATGTGGGTTTGAAATACAGTTTACCACAATATATGGTCTAACTTGGAACAAAATAATTTATTGAATAGTGGTTAGTTTTTAACTCGTTTATTTCATTTATCAGATTGACTATATGGGGGAAAAGCCAGTTCACATTCACTCCATCTGCAGTGATTTTCTGGTCTGCAGTGCAAGGCAGTATAGATTAAAAATGTTACCCTCTGTTGCCTATTTATTGGCAGTTCCCAGTCGATTCACTGACAACCGTATCTCAGAATAGCATCTGTAGCAACCATAACTGACATGGACTTTGACAGTCTTATCAGCAAGGTAGAAAATACATGGGCAAAGGAACTAAACTTGCTTTTATTACTTGGAGGTGATCTTTCTAGGTCAAGATAAAGTGCAGCTGCATGATCTTGCAGTCCCTTTCTTGGTGTTGATTAATACCATCAGGCTAGGCTGAATCTCTAGAATAATTACAGACAGTCTCCGTAAAGCACAGAGTCAGGTCTGCTGTGCATTGAACTGCCTTCTTGCTGCTTATATTGTTGCTGCACATGCAAACTCTAAACTTCTTGAACATTATTCCCCACAAAACACTGTTACATTCCTTAAAGATTGTTTTTCAGTACCTAGAAGCACTCCAGAACTGTTGATGTAACACAGCTATGGCAGCAGCAGTGAGGAATGACAGAGAAATGCATAATGTTGCTCTTTGCCCTGTACACTGGAGCTCAATAAAAACGTTAAACAAAACTTCCTGTGACGAATGTAGGCCATAGGGTGAAGGAAGTGAGATCTCAGTGGCCTAGGTGACACATCTGCAAAGAGACTTTTCTACTACCGCAACCCGCTATCATAATCAGAGTGGGGTTAGATGAATGGGCCAGGTGGTAGAGGAAAGAGCTGATTCTATAAGATGAGACGAGGTAGGCTATTACCAAAGTTCCTGAGAGAATGGAAGTTGTTTTATTTCTTGTTTTTATTAAAATTATGTCACTGCATTTTTATGTAATAATGGTTGAGATTTCTCATCCAAAATAAAAATTATCTCTTGAATATGGTGGGTTTACGATTGGAAAAAAAAAAAACATTTCAAAAAGAAGGGTTCATTTAATGTCCGTAAGCTTTTAGCTTGTAGAAATCAGTGGTTAGTCAGTAGCTGTTACTTGTAGATGGAACATGTCAATGATGATGCACTGGTCTGCTACCTGTCAGGAGGTTAATATTTCTCATCTCATTTTTATTGGGTTACAGCAGTCCAGAGTGCATGCACTTGCACATAAACATCTAAAGTGAAATTTATATTGAACTAAGGAATAAGTCTGAGTGATCCATTTAATTTGTAAAAATGAAGCCTTCAGCTTACATACTTGAAAGTCCATGGATCCATATGTCTTTTTGTTTGATGAAAGTGGATGTGTTTAGACTTCTGGTATGGCACAGATCCAGAAGTGCAATAATGTTTGCTTGAAAAAAAAAAAAGCTTCTTTCATATGTAAGTTTTTTAAGGTATGCCAAACAAGAACTCCCACCCCTAAGTTCCATTTAGGGTTCAGAGACCACATAAACAATCAGCTTTGAGTTTTACATACAATGCAGTAGGTTTGGGCACCTGGAAACACACTGAAGAAGATAGTGTTACAGTGTATTAAGCTGTTAATACAGTAGTGTTATTCCTGCCAAAATAAACAGCAGTACAGGTCAGAGATGTAAAGAAATTGTCAGTGTTTTACTAGATTGCCCAGGTAGTTGCTACATTAAAATGTATAGATACCCTTACAGACATAGGCACGTTTCTGACCCAAAGCTGATGCTTAACTTCAGGTTGTTGCTTGAACTTTTACAGTTTTTCTTGTGTGAAGATTTTCAGTTTGAACATGCTCTTTTACGCAACATGGAAAATCTTATGAAGTTGAAAAGAACAGTGTAATTTAAATATGACAAGTATAAAATGAGAATTTGACCAGTTAAATGAAGGAAAAGGCAAATATTTTTCTACGTAGAAAGACTGTGCGTGTTTCATTTCTTGGAGATCTGTCCTAGTGCTGCCAAGATAAATATTCCCAGTACTTTTGGCAATGCTCTGCATGGTTCACTTGATTAGTTAGTCCTTTGTACTTCAATTTTGTTGTTCTGTGAACAAAGAATAAGTATTCTGCTAATATTAGAATGGTCATTCTACTTGATCCAGAAGAACCAGTAACAGATTTTCTCACATCATGTGAAGATTGTCTGAGTCCTTTGAATATCATGGAACTGTTTGATTTCTTTTCTTCAGCTGCATAGCTCTCACATTTTCTTGGTACTTTTCAATACATTTTAGTACATTATTTCTGTTGAGAGTTTAAAAGCGATACCATAGGTAGTTTTGCCTCTGTATTCCCTATCCCTTTGCTGTCTTACTTGCACAACCTAACAAAAGCATCGCTAGGAGAACAGGTGGATGCTACTAAAGCACACTTTAAAAATCAAGTTACCAAAAAGAAGAAAAGAGACAATAAAATTGTACACACTTTCTGAAATAGTCTATATACATTACTGCAAAGTTTAACTGGAATTATGTCTTACTGTATGAATGCAAGTTAAAAAAAAGTATGTGGTGTTGCACAGAAACTTACCGGGAGTGTCTTAAATCACCTCAACATCACACTCTGCTTCCAGGAATTGCAATGTGTTCAAGTAATTCAGATGCAGTAGAGTGGAAATAAGAAATCAATCTCTGTAAAAATTATATTGAACACGTAGAGAGGAAGTGTGTGTGCATTTCTGTGAGGGCATATGTTTTGTCATGGGAAACCTAAAGAAATATGAAATAGAATAATCAAACAAAACAGCCATTGTGCTTCCAGAGAGGTGACAAACAAGTCTCAGGAAAATGGCAGAGAGGAGAGAAAAGGAAGAGCAGTAGGAAAGCATGGAAAATCTCTTCCAGTTCCAGGGACTTCTTGAAAGGGCTTTAGCTGCTCCTTTCCCTGATCTCGCTCAAGTAACCATTAGATAAATATCTAAAAGAAAAGTAAAAACTTAAAATATGCAGTTGACTAACCTAGAGTTAAAGTGGTTTTCCTTCTCTCCTATATATATATATATATTTAGAGAGCTTAAATAATGAAAACTTGTAGAGGAAATAAATTAAATGTACATACTTTCACAACCTTTACATTACCACTTCCCTTCTCCAGTTCCTCTCTGTTCCTGAGAGCTGAAGAGAGAGGCGAAAATGATGGAAATTTCTCTAGAACAACTTGGCAGGGCTGTGCTGTGAAACTGCTTAGGGGGACCCATCCTTATGAATACTCAATGGGTTTCCCTTTATTGCTTCCAAAGTATTTTATGTGAAACGCTTTTAGTCTTGAAGATAGTTTGAGCATTTTCTGAATTTTCTTCTTAGATAGTTTCACAGTTGTTTCCTCAAAAACAATTAAAATGGAAAGGTGTTTGAAAAGAACAAAGACAAAACCTTTAGCGTATTGTACTTTTTTTACTCTAGGTGATTTCCAGCACTGCCCTACATTGTCATTGGATATTGGAAGAGAGCTATTAGGAAAGAAATGTAGAGGTTTCTACGTATCAGCTTTTCTGTGACTAGATTCTATGTATGAGATATGATTTATTTAGTTTGTGATTAGGCATATTGTCTTCCCAATATATTGCCGTTACTGTTATTGCTTTAATTTTGGGACATGGAATAAGGGAGTTATATCTTGACAGTCATAAGGGGTTTATGTGCTCCAGGCTGAGGCTGTCTTCAGTTATGTAAATACATACACACAAACATATGAACAGAAGCAACATGGGTAGATTACATCAGACCCAAATATTATTGACAAGGAGCTTGCTGAAATGATCTCAGACTCTTACCATTTGCTTTCCCCATTATTGGGTGATCTACATTTGGGATCAGCCAAAGCAGGCATGTAGATTTGAACACATTTGTAAATCACTTTCAAACACAATGAAGTTTTGAGACACAAGCTGCACAAGAAACTGCAACATTTCTATAAATATGTTTTAATTAATAAACTCTTTAACCATGAAACATTGAAACATTCAATAAATTCAATAAGTTTCTGTTTAGTTAAAGTGTTCTAATATATTTTTAGGACTAGAGAGACACAAAAAACCCCAACCCAAAACAAAACAAACAAAAACACCCACCCCCACCCCCCCCAAAAAAAAAACCAACAAAACCCCACAAAACCAAAAAAACAAGCTTCTGAAGATTTTAGTTTCTTAATTTCATTGTGGTGGTTCTCTCAGAATTCCTTTGTCATTGCCTCAGTCATTCCTAAAAGAATGCTTTATGTGGACAGCAAATATCTGTTACCTTGAGTAGATAGCTGCAGAGTAGCTGCATGCATCAAAGAACTGAAGGAGGAAGTGAAAGAAGTGAATGAACTCTTTTATTGAAGAGCATTTATTAACGAGTTTAATGTAGTTGCTGTCATTAGTTAAGACCATGTGTTTTAGAAAATTTGCTGCTGCTATGTAGGTGGGCGGTAACAGAAGGAGGGAAAGAAATATACATTAATAGCAAGAATACTAATTTGTGACATTGGAGTACAGGGAGAAGCTCTGCGGTTCGTAGTCTTCCTGTTCTTTCAGTTATCCTATAGAATTTTCTTGTGGATTTGGTTGTAATAGAACAGCATGTTCATTATCGTGACAGTGAGACAAATAAAAAGTGTTTTTCACCTTGCTTAGATAAAAAAGATCTGAGTTTAATTTAATTTCACCAGGTGCTAATTTGCCATAAGTATTCTGTATGCCAGCACTGCATAAAAATAAAGCTACATAAAATGAGCAAATTATAGTATAACCTTAAAATTTTGTGGGATGTACAACACTTTCCAGATGCTCTAAGAAATGCTTTTATTTCATCATTGAATGCATCTGGCAGCATTCTTCATTAAGAAGGAAGTTGTAGTATACTTTTGGTCTCCAGTGTCTTTTATATGCAAATTGATAAAGCCCACATGCTTTAAAACACATTTTTGGCCTTTAGATTTGCACCTTCACTGTGCTTTTGTAACGGATAGAAAAATTTCAGCCAGATTTTAAAAAAGTGGAGTAACATATTGTGGTACCTGTGTAAAACATATACTTAAAAATATTACACAATTTTTGTAACTTGTGGAAATTGACTTTCTTTCAAAAAAGCATCTTTTTAAAGACAGCATCCACAATGAAGTAGTTCATATTTTAGTACTATTTTACCCCCATCTTTTTCATAATCACTTAATGCCCTGGGTTAGAGAAGCAGCAAGTACTCTGGCATTATGAGTGTTTACAACGTGCATAATCTTTGAGCACAAATGAAGAATTACTATAATTAAAAGTGGTGGAAGAAATCAGCTACCTGGCCTTAAAGAGCTATAGGAAAAATTGAAATCTTTGTTAACTATGGATTCCAAATGCACCACTTCTCTAGGTAAAGCACAACAGAGTGTGCAGCTGGACATCTATGTTTTTAAGTGGTACTTCCTAAGGTTAAAAGTAGTTAAGATTAAAAAAAAAAAAAAAAAAAAAAAAAACCACCAAAAAAACCCGTTGTCTCTTTTTACCCTTTTCATTTCATATTTTTTTCATTTATAAATGTTGAAAGACCTACAAAATATTTATAACAAATTATACTAACGTCTTTAGTCATAAATAAAGGGGCCCTTTCTTCCATCTCCCCACCTCTATAAAACTGAACACCATGTAGGGAGCCAAACTGTTTAAGCTAAAGGAGAATGCTGGAAAAAGAACAAAAGGGTGTAAACTATCCATGGATAAGTCAGGAGGGTCTTTGAAAGTGCTGGTAGGAAAAGAAATTACCTGGTTTTGAAACAGGACTTGATAGATTCAGGAACAGTGCTATATGATGTCCCTTCTTATCCCTGAAAATCACTAGAAAGACCTGTCCACTCTTGCTTCCTTTGATCCTTGCATACTGTGCACAAAATAGTTTATGTCTTCATTTTTAGTCACTCTGCTGGGTTTCCACTGTGGTTCAGCTAGTTTCTCTGAAGCGCTGTCCTCTCCTTCTCATTTCTCCCTCCCCCACCTTGCTTTTCCTATCCAGACAATGTTTTGTTCTTTTATCTAATTCAATAACTTATTGAATCATGGAATCGTTTAGGTTGGAAAAGACCTTTGAGATCATCAAGTCTAACTGTGAACCCAGCACTGCCAAGTCCACCACTAAAATATGTCCCTAAGCACACATCTATGTGTTTTTTAACCACCTCCAGGGGTAGTGACTCAACCATCTCCCTGGGCAGCCTGTTCCAGTGCGTCACCATCCTTTCAGTGAAGAAATTTTTACTACTATCCAATCTAAACCTCCCCTGGCATAACTTGAGGCCATTTCCTCTTGTCCTATCACTAGTTACCTGGGAGAACAGACCTACTACCACATGCCTATAACTTCATTTCAGGCAGTTGTAGAGAAGTGATAAGGTCTCCCCGAGCCTCCTTTTCTCCAAGCTAAACAACCCTAGGTCCCTCAACGACGCATTGTAAGGCTTGTTCTCTAGACCCTTCACCAGCTTTGTTGCCCTCCTCTGGACACACTCCAGCACCTTTATGTCTGTGTTGAAGTGAGGGGCCCAAAGCTGAACACAGGATTCGAGGTGCAGCCTCACCAGTGCCCAGTACAGGAGGACAATCACTGCCGTGGTCCTGCTGGCCATGCTGTTTCTGATACAAGCCAGGATGTTGGCATTCTTGGCCACCTGGGCACACCGCTGGCTCATGTTCAACCAGCACCCCCAGGTCCTTTCCCACCAGGCACTTTCCCGCCGCTCTTCCCCAAGCCTGTAGCATTGCCTGGGGTTGTTGTGACCCAAGTACAGGACCTGGCACTTCTCCTTTTTGAGCCTCATACAACTGGCCTTGGCCCATTGGTCCAGCCTGTCCAGACCCCCCTGCAGAGCCTTCCTACCCTAAAGTGGATCAACACTCTCCCCCAGCTTGGTGTCACCTTCAGAGTAACTGAGGGTGCACTTGATCGCTTCGTCCAGATCATTGATAAAAACTTTAGAGAGGACTGGCCCCAATACTGAGCCCTGGGGAACACCACTTGTGCGTGGCCTCCAACTGGATGTAACTCTGTTTACTGCCACTCTTTGGGCTGTCCAGCCAGCTTTAACCCAGCGTGGAGTACACCTGCCCAAGCCATGAGCGCCGAATACTTTGTGACCATAGTGAGTCATCAGGGTGTGAAGAGTTATGGAGTGCTACGTACACTAGCCCAATTTTATTAAGAGGATCAATCTGCAAGCTAATAAAGAGTTAGTGTACACCCTTGTGGTAACGAATAGATTAATTAAATAAATGTGTTTGTTGCACTGTTTGCATAAGTGAAACTCAGTTATTCTACATTTTGTAAATTTCCTGAAATGGAAAGGAAAATGTAAGTTATATAGAGGACTTATATCCACATAAAATTAACTCAATAATAAAATTATTTTATTTCTGCTCACAAGGAAGATTAACTGCTTTGAGATCGCTGTATAAGCTGTACATAAATACTGTTTCTCTTTAAAAATTCATTGACTTAGTGGGAGTGTGATCTAAACATGTGAATGGGTATTACAGCTGTCACTATTCAGGCACATTTATTTAGCCACTGCATTTAGGCTGGATAATGGCACCTGCTCTTGTTCCTTGTTGTAGAGACAAAACACTCATAGAGCAGGAGTGTATTCATACATTTCAGAGGGCAAATAAACAAGTATATTGCATTAAACCTATTAAAGGACTGGATCAGGAAATAAAAAGGGGTTTTTTTGCTGTTATTTTTTGTGTAGTGTGGTATTAACAAAAAGTCTAATAGAAAAAAGTACAGCCCTGTATTTAAACAACTGTGACTCTAGCTGCAATCAGTACTCTGGGGGAAGAGTTCCCCTCATCAGTTAGAATTATTTTTTCCAGTATGGAAATGTTTAGTATCAAATAAAGGAATATACTTTATGGTGACCTGTGCTGAATGAATATTAGCCTGTACCGTAAGACAGTTCCAAGGAATTATGGGCTGGGGTCCTGAAATAGCATACAGAAGACTTGGATATGGGACTTTGCCTAACACAAGTTTCTTTCTGATGTATGCTGACTGTTGCAGGTGATTTGCTGTTTTATGACAATACACCTGGGGAGCTGTGGAAGGAAAAGCGTTAAAGACTGATTTACAGGGGTAATATTAGCATGAAACTGCAAAATTTTGTTCATAGGTGTTCCTGTTATCCTGTTATGTTCTTCTACATGCTGTAAGGATTTCAGTGTAAAAGAGGATTTTTATTTTTTTTTTAATGTTCTAGGTGCCCAGGTTTTTTAAGCCTGAAATGGTGAACATGTGGATGATTACAAAGAAATTCTATGCTTCATCCAAAGTGAAGGGTAGTCTGTCATGCTAATCAGTCCATAGGTCTAGAACTTCTATCGTGTATTTCATCAGTGAACATGTAGATACCAAAAGTAGTTTCTGGTGCTTCTTATGTTTAGTCCTATATTAACTCTGGATTTCTGTGAAATGCCTGTTAGGCTAGGAAGACTTAATGCGAAAGGATGATTGTGGAAAAGTTTGTTGTAAGAAAAGGAAGCAGTACCAAACTGTCAACGATTTCTAAATCAGAGAATGCAGCATATGACCTGCTGGGTTTGATAACTTTAAAAGCTTCAGGTTTAGCTTTTGCACTCAGTGGCACAAGACATTCTTCATCAAATGTTGCACATCACTCAACTGAAATTGCTTTCATCATCATTTCATACTGTTGCCAGTAGATGATGGCACAAGTTTTCTGACAGATGTCTCTCTCCTCAGAGACACTTCTAGTCAGATAAAATCCTTTTGAGAGAACTCTGCAGGTATGTTATGAATAAAAGCAAAAACCAACAAAGAAAACTGGAACACTAACGGCTACATGAAAACCTGCATTTAGTCTTTTTAGCTCAATCTGCGAGTTTGTATAAACACAACGACTTATCTATCATCTAGAAAGATTTTGAAATATCTTTGAAGAATATGAGCCTGTGGGGTTAGACTGCTCCAATTTGCTTGAAAAGGCCTGCATTTGGGATAGAAATGTTTGCATTTCTGTAGATTCTGATTTCACTTAAACATACACGTTTCTGGTCACACTCAGTCAGATAATGTGTATGTGTATTTCAACTGGAAGTGGTACTTGGTGACTATAGTAAATGTTGCTGACATACCAGGTATGTCAGTAATGATTTCAAGTTTCAATCTGAGAACTCTATGTTTGTTTTCTTGTAATTCGGCCATTCCTGTCTTGAGTAATTTTTTGATACCTGAGACAATTCTTTCTTTTTACAAGTGATGTGTAACAGTAGATGAGCAATAAAACATACTACTTATTGTAAAATTACGAGTTATGTGGCTTTGAACTCTTTTCAATTATAGCACATTTATAACAGTTGAGAGTGACCTGGATTTCCAGAAAATATAGTCCCTGTAATGCTCTGATATTCTTGGAATTTTTTGAAGGATTGCAAAACAACTTTCTCAGGGGTGAGTCTTCATGTTTCAGGTAATAGTTAGCCTTAAGGGAATTAATTTAAACTTCCATTGCTTCAGGGAACAACTGATTTGACTCAAAATGTATTTTCCAATGCACAATATGTATCAGCATCTTTCATAGCCTAGATATTTGTGTAAGCATTGTTTTGAAGTGAATCACGGACTAAAGTGTGAAATCAAGTAGAAAAAATAATTTACAAAATTAAAAAAAACTTTTAAATAATTTCATTTTTTGTCTATAATTCTTGGTAATTATATCATTCAGGAGCAGCATAATTTACTTAAATTAATACTGGTCCTTTGTCATTTAAAACATCTTTTACTGTATTTGTAGGCAGAAATAAAAGTGCTGAGTGAAGTAGGACAAATTGCAGTTTAGTTTAAATCTGTGAAAATTCCCATAAGCTGCATTGACTGTCATTTTCCTGTCATATTGGTATAAATTGTTCAGATACAAAGGCTTGTTTTGGAGTAGCCAATTAAGCATTAAGGAGAGAGTATTATTGCTCATTGCATACTGCAAAGCTAAGGAAGATAAGAATCAAAAGTGTTTATTGGAAACCACTTATAATTGACCAGTGGAAAAGAGACAAGTGTCAAGAAATCATTATTTTTTGAAGTAACTTAATTCTGCTTCATGCTTTTCCAATACTGTTTGTAATGCGATTTTGGTTTTATAAACTTTTTTTAAAGCCACTTCACTTCTACCGTTATTTTAAAGACTACTTGTACTGTGAGGTCCCTGTTTTTCATACATCTCCTTTGCCTACTCATAGACATAAAACCACGGTATCAGATATTTAAGTTATACTCAAATGGGTTGAGCTGAAACTGCCAAGTTTCCAAAAATAATTCCAAACATGCTTTAGTCTAGGAGGCATTTTAAGTGTTAAGTACTATTGTTCCTTTTTAATTCTGAGGGTTTAAGAATTTTTTAAAACTTCTAGTGTTGTAGATTTCATTGGGTTTTTTACTATTATATGTTATGATCTAATTCTCTTCAAATATTTTACTATGACTTCTCGGTTGTTTACCTGCTTCGTTACAGGCTTGTACATAATCTTCTACCCAGGTACTTGTTAAGTCCAAGACTTGCTCTTCATGTGAATTTCAAGTGTTTTATCTGTGAAATGCATGTACTTCAAGATCAGACGTTCACCAGGACGTTCACATCCTTTTATTTCAGAATTTTTGCTTCAGACTTTGAGTAACGTGTTTAATCTTAATTTTTCATCTATAGATGTGAGTTAGGATTTGTTTCATCTAACTTCAGATGCTTAAATGTAAGGTTATTATCTAGAGTCTCCTTATTTACAGATATACACCTGTGGGTGCTGATTCCTTTTTATCCTAAGATCTTTACTGATTTTTAGAAAATATATTAACAATTGCTTTAGAGCTGAATCTTTTAAATGGCCAGCATTACATGATGTGACTTCTGCTCTAAGGGCCATATGGATGAATTCATTCATCAAAGACATGCTACTTTTGAATTTTAATTGCTGTTACAGTTCTGATCTACAGTAAGACAGAACCTGATTCAAACGGTTAAACCCCTGTATAAATCTCTGAGCCGTGTGAATATCAGGTATGTTTGAAGGTTTAGAACAAGCCATGGTAAACACAAGGCACCAGAATTTACAAAGGGTGCACATCAGCTATGAATTGTGCATTGAGTTGCCTGCCTATAGGTATATAGGATTTAACTAAAATGGATGTTGACAATAAAAATGAGGCGACAAAGATAATTTTGTTTTCTTAATATATAATTCAGATTTTTCTCTGCAGACTCTGGACTGTAGTTAGCTGACTGAGATGTAGAAGCTCCTATTTATATTTTTAACATTCTCTCTGTTCTGCTCTTAAGAAATACATGTGAAAAAGAGAAGCATAATAAACCCTGGCTTGATGAATGCACTTAGAGATATGCAAAATCCACAAATTAAAGCCAGCACGAAAAACAAGTATTTCCCTTGATGACCTTTTCTCCTTCATAGATGTGAACACACAAGTCAGTGCATACACAAACAGCTGCAGTAAATGTATTTAATTAACTATTTAAAAACAAACAAACAAGCAAACAAACCCCTCACTTTTCAAATTCTCCTTTAATATTAATACTGTAGTAAGGCAACAGTGCAACAGTGAATGTTACTCCAAAGCTACTGGATTTGTCTTTTTGGCATTGGTGGACTTGTGTAAAAGCTTCAGCACCACAGAGCAGTGCATTATTTAGTGACCTTCTGTACTGTTAATACCTTCTTGTGAGCACTGAGGTTGATTTTTTTTTTCTTAGTATGTGTGTGGCTCAATACTACAACCTCTTCAGACACTACCTAGGAATACAAAGTAGCTCCAGGAGAGTATGATACAGTTTGCATGTCTTTTAATGTATTACTACTTAGTAATTTTAAACCAAAACATTAATATTAGATTTTTTTTACTTTTCAAAATATCATTTTAAATAAAACCCAAATTTCATGCTCTGCAGCAGTTTCTAGTCTACTGTTTTGTTTTGTTCCATACAGGTTTTGGATTTATCTTCATAATATTTGGCTAAGATCTTCCAAAAATATGTTAGGCAGTATGTCTCTCATGCTGTCTCCTCTCATCTCTTGATAAATATAAATGTTTGTGTGCAAACATTTTTTGTTTAATGAAGAGGGAACACAGTTGTTATGCTGCATTTGAAAGTTTTCTTCAAAATGTTTATTAAGAAGTAAATTTTTTTCCGTGTTACTCCAAAATTGAAGAATTAAAATGGTTCACATTTTTGATGTTTCTGAGGACTGCATTCTGAATAAGTTAATGAGTTCTCAGTATTAATTTTATTAATTTTATTTGGTTTATGTTTCTTCCTATTATATATTTCAGTACAGTATTGTGACTGTATTATCAATTAGTCGTTTTTGAAAATATCTATTGGATTTTACAAAATACTGATGTTGCTACACTTATTATAAGCTAAAGTCAGCGTTTCTCATATATTTACCACACAATGAAAAGTAAAATAGTATCATAAGATGAGCAGCATTCAGTGACAGGATCTATTTTTTGCCAGCTCTACTTTCCTTCTCCCCTGATACTAACTTTATGATATTTTTTCTTTGGAAGGGAATGAATTGGATGTCCTTTTTTTTCCTACCATATTACCTTTCTGGCATTGCTGCACTCAGGCTGGATTCACTGAACTGAGACTATGTGGATAGCATTGCTACACTTCTTCCTTTGTTTTTTTTATTTGTTTGTTTTTTAAAACTGTCTCAAACCTGTGGCGGTGGTTCAGCCCTGGCCAGCAGCCAAATGCCCACCCAGCTGCTCTCTCACTCCCCCTCCTCCACAGGAGAGGGAGACAAAATAGGATGAAAAAGCTCATGGGTCAAGAAGGACAGGGTGATCGCTTACCAGTTTCCATCATGGGCAAGATACGCTTGACTTGGGGAAAATTAATTAATTTTATTGCCAGTTAAAATAGATTTGGGTAGTGAGAAACAGAGACAAAAATCTGAACCGACAGCTTCCCCCCACCCCTTTCCCCAGGCTCAGCTTTGCTCTTTTATTCCCAGCCCCTCTACCTCCCCTTCCCCCCCTGGGCCGTGCCCTGCGGGGGTGGGCTGGAGCCGGCGGGAACTGGTGGGAACCGGCTGTGCCCGGCCCGGGGCAGCCCCGGCCGCTCCTCACAGGGGCCCTGCAGCCCCCGCCAGTGCCTCGGCACCTGCGCCCAGACATATACAGGTAACGTGTGTCACTCTCCTAATTTCAAATCAGGGCATTTGTTACCCCTTTGGATGCTGCACCCGTCGCTGTGCTGCCTGCAGGATATTTACTTGTTGGATTTTTTTCAGGCATATGTACTTGGCCTGAGCGTGGATATTTTTTCAAGGATTGCAAAGTGAAGCACATCTGCTGTTTCAACTGCTTACAAGTAATTTCATAACTTTTTTTTCTTTAAAATAAAAAAAGAGAACAAAGTAATTCTTTTTAACTTCATACATAAACTCATGGAAAATATTTCTGATTTAGCTTTGTTAATCATAGAATCATGGAATCATTTAGGTTTAAAAAGACCTTTGAGATCATCAGGTCCAACCATTAACCCAGCACTGCCAAGTCTGTCACTAAACCATGCCCCTAAGCACTGCATCTATGTGTTTTTTAATCACCTCCAAGGATGGTGATTCCACCACCTCCCTGGGCAGCCTATTCCAATGCGTCACCACCCTTTCTGTGAAGAAATTTTTCCTCATATCCAATCTAAACCTCCCCTGGCGTAACTTGAGGCCATTTCCTCTTGTCCTGCCTCTGGTTACTGGGAAGAAGAGATCGACCCCCACCTGCCTACAGCCTCCTGCCGGGTAGTTGTAGAGAGTGACAAGATCCCCCCTGAGCCTCCTCTTCTCCAGGCTAAACACCCCAGGTCCCTCAGCCGCTCCTTGTAAGACTTGTTCTCTGGTCCCTTCACCAACCCCGTTGCCCGTCTCTGGACATATTAAGACATTACTTTCAAGGAAAGGTTTACATGAGTTGACATAGGTTTCATTGGTATCTGAGCTTTTTGTGTGAAGTAGCTGGTCTAAATCCACAAAACAAAGATTCTGTTTAAATATTCAAATTCTATTCTGGTTTAATTTAAACGACTGAGCTTTACTTCGGTTAAAAATAATCTAGAACTCATGATTAAAGATAATTTAGAAATTCAGACTCTTCAAATCAGGCACTAAATTTAAATTATTGAGCTCTTGCTTCTCGCCTGCAGAGCTGGATTTCCTAACTTAGTGAGTGCAAAATGTTACTCTTCCCTCCCAGGGACTGATCTGTGGTCACTAGTGCTACTGCAGGTTGTTAGCAATGGAAGTCAGATGAACTGAGAGATGGATGAGGAGGCTGGAGGCAGACACTGTAAGTTTTTATTAGACATATGGATTTTACAGGTACAGCAAACAGTAAGCTTTGAGCAACAGTGCTTTATATGGGTGGTTAATGTCTGCTCACTTAATTAACCAAATTAGAACATGTTCCCATTCAGACATATTTTTTTTTTCGGTGTTAAGTGTTGGGGGATTTATGGTCAGTTCTCTTGATCACTCTTTTCCAGAATAATTTTATAGCCTAAAATTTTTAGCCTGTCTGCTTACTTGATTTCTTCACCTGTTCTGGGTTTACATGTCTGTGAGGCATAAGCTTGATGTTTTCATGTAGGCAAATACATCAGTCACTGTTGTAAGCATTATTTCAGGTGCATGAGAGGAAGCGTTGTAATTTTTGAGGTAATCCTGCATCCCATGATGTTGGCTAATGTGTCACTGTGCTAAAATAGTAGCCTGAAGTAGCACAGCCACCAGCTTCCTCCAAGTACAACATTAAACCAGTAAATCCATCTATAGGAGCTAGTTGTTGCAGTTAGTTGTTTCTGCTTGATGTATCCATGCTCTGGTTGTGCTCGGACTGGAGGCCACAAGCCTTAGCATCCATTTCTGAGAAACGGGATGAGGGCTGCAAACCCTGCATGCAGGGCCACAGACAAACCAAATGCAATACCTGTTTCCTGAGTGTTATGGATATGAAACTGGGGAATACCTCTGCCTTGTAACAGGAACTGAGTTCCTTCACAGATGTTATTTGAAGTTTTATGTTTGAAAAAGCTCCTTACTCAGTAGTGTGCTATGCCTTTAGGTAAATTCTGATGTTTTAATACATGTGTCTACACATATATGTGTGTGTATGTGTTACCTTCTGGTTAGCAAAAACTTACAGATAATGAAGACGGTCCCAAAAATCAAGACTATATTTGAAACAGAGAAGTGTGCTTAATGTATTACCTAAATGAATCAAACCAAATACTTAAGATCCAGATATGTATGATGTATTAATATATCTTTACATGTCTGTTTATGTAAATACACACACAGTTAATGTATTGTATCTACATAAACACATATTTCCGTACTACCCTATGGCACTTTTATAAAATCAGTTTGTTTGTAGTTGTGTTCAGCTGCTATATGAAATCAGGTTGCCCACCAAATTATTTATTCAGGTCTTGCCTACTCTTATCCATTGTTGGTGTGGCTTGACCTTCAAGATATTCTTCATTCCCGGTCAGCAATGTTCATACTGAGTTTATTATAGATCAACAGAGATGTTGATTTCATTGTAAATAATGTGCTTTCCATGACTGGTGGTTCTTTGGTTTAAAGTAGCTGTTATTTGTCACACTGACAGGTACACCTACTGCGAAATGCTGGCGATGAAGTTACCATCACTGTTCAGTACCTCAGGGAAGCTCCATCGTTTTTAAAGCTCCCATTAGGTAAGAGGAAATTAATGGACAGAAGTAATTTGTTTTCCACTTTGCAGTATTCTCATAATAAGATGACAGTGACAGAAATAGGAATACAATCCTTGAGTGTTTTACAGGAAGAAATAGAAAATTGTGTGTGTGCTTTGTTCCTTAACATATAAGAATCTAATGCATACTGCATGACTGCTTCTGTGTAATTTATTCAAAATAAAACTGAAAAGCTCATTAAAATACAGACAATCATGGGTGATATCTGGAAGGTTTTCTACAGAATCTGCCTGAATACAATAAATAGAATTTGAAAACTTTTGAATCATATATTCACACAGAAAGGTATGTTCAGGACACTTACCTAACAAATGGATAACATTAATTGTGCAGATTTTATAAATTGCTTTGATATTTTGATCATTTTTGTCAGAAAGCAGAATTATGATGTGACAACTTAGTAGTTTTAACAGTAGCAATAGTAAATTGTTTATGAACAATGCAGATGAGTGAAGTTTTGGTTCTTCTGGTTAGCAAATACAAATATTCAAGTACTTAGTTGTAATCGATTGTTGCAAGTAGAACAGTGTACGTAATACATCAACTACCTTAATCAGACCAAATAACTTCACACCAGTATTTTTTAGATATTATTATCTTTCCAAATTAAAAAAAAGATTTAAAATCTGTCTCGTTCCAGGGTTTTATAGAAGTTGTGCTCAACTTTGTACTTGTTTTCACTTGATTTCAACAGAATCATAGGTCTCAGAGGTCTAGCTCTTGTCATTAGAAGAATGTCTGTCATTTCATCTAGATTCTTACACCTATTAAAAGCAAAACTGACAGACCTCTACTAAGCTGGATTATACATTTCATGCTAAAACCTTTATTTCAAGTCTTACTGCCTATTGTTTCCATTTCAAAGTGGAATTTAAATTTGAAGAAATCTTATGTTTACATTTGGAGATCTTTGTCTGGTTAGTGTTCCTTAAAATGAAACTTCAGGTTTTGTCTTCCTGCGAGGTCATCAGACAACTGTAGAATAATGTCTATAATGCTTTGGATAACTGTGTCCAAGCTTAAATGTGATTTTGGCAAATTAGCAGGGACTCAGTAGTAGTTTCTGCGTTGTTGTCTATACTCATTTGTAGTTACGGCAGTCCTACTAGTAATTTTATCTTGTTGATTGACATCACATACACACTTGGACTGTTTTGCTTGTGGTTGTTTAACCCTAGCTGAGAGCCAAACTCCCATCCAGCCACTCTCTTTACTCCCCCTCCTCAAACAGAACATGGGGAGAAAATAGAGTGAAAAGTAACCTGGGTCAAGATAGAGACAGGGACATCACTTATTAATTACTCTCATGGACAAAATAAATAGACTTGACTTGGGGAAGCTTAAATGTATTGCCTATTAAAATAGATTCAGGCAGTGAGAAACAAAGAAAAATATATTGAAACAACACTTTCCCCCCACCCCTTTTCCCTGGTTCGACTTCATTCCTGACTCCTCTGCCTCCCCTGCAAGTGGTGCAGGGGACTGGAGAATGAGGGGTTGGGGTCAGTACACAGCGGTCCCCTCTGCCACTCCTCCCTTCTCACACTTTTACCCTGAATCGGTGTGGGTTCTTCCCACCAGCTGCAGTCCTTTACAAACTGCTCTAGCATGAGTCCTGTCCATGGGCAGAAGTTCTTCAGGAAAAATCTGCTCCAGCATGTCCCCCCCCACAGGCTGCATCTTCCTTCAGGGCTCATCCATCTGCTCCAGCATGGGGTCCTCCCTGGACTGCAGTGTGGGTGTCTGCTGTGACATGGTCTTCCATGGGCTGCAGGGGAATCTCTGCCCTGGTGCCAGAGGCACCTCCTTCCTCTTCTTCACTGACCTTGAGGTTTGTGTGGCTTTTGATATATATTTTTTTCCCCTCACAGTTTTCTCCTCACTCTTCTCTCTGCTGTTCTGCATTTTGCCCTGTTTTGAATAGTTTCCCAGCTTGGCTGAGGGGCTTCACTGTGCTCTGCAGCAGGTCCATTGGAGCTAGATGGAGCCAGCTGTTTCTGGTATGGGCAGCCCCTGACTATTTCCTGCCTTGGAAGTCATCCTGTGCCCTAAAACCTTGCCACTTACACCCAGTTTATGCTCTGTGTGAGACAGCTGGCTGCCTTCACAAGTAGTTCACACAGGCCTAGGAATATTGGTGCCCACTTGCTACCCAATTAATGTCTGCTTCATTGGGTTGTCTGGCTCCATGGCTGGGATGATTCCTTATCCCATTGTCTGTGGTTTGCTCTAAGGTCACTGTCAGCTAGAGAGAGTATAGATTTGTGTTTCTGGAAACCAAAGGAAGGAATTTTGGATTTTGGAGCTGGGTCAGGAAGATACTAGTGGCTATGAGGGTTAGTTGTTAGCCTGTTACAGAATAATTATGGCATCAGCTCTTGGATATTGTCATTAAGGATTCTCTGGAGCTAAGTCCATTGCCCATTGCAGAGTCGAGCAGGGCTTGTAGAACCTTTTTAGATAAGATTCACTGCTTCTGGGAAGACTCTACAGGACATTTTACAAAAAACAGACTCTTCAGATTTTTTTTTTTTATAGTTATACCAGATTATCCAAATATTCTGATGGTACAAAGCTTACAGCATAATTAAAAATCACCAGGAGTGTTTCCTTTGATTTCGTTTTGTGGTTGTTCTGGAATAGCTTTTTGTCTGTTGGAGGTTGTCTATGACCTAATTAGCAAGTTAAATGCAAGAGATTTTATTTATATACAAGAGGTCTCCAGTATCATTCAGCTATGTTGATCATAAGACAAATTGTTGTAAAGGATAAAGTCTGCCTACTACTTCCTGTACATTAATCTGCTGTCCTGCATTTGGGGGATGTTGTTTATTATTTAGAAATTTAGTTTAAATCACCGACTTGAAATAAACAACCACCTGTTGATGGACCTCTGAGCTGACCAGAACTTTAGTAGTTTTCTAGATCTAGAAAGCATAAGGCTTTTAAAACAAAAAATAAAATCCAGGCTTTATTAAAATAAGTATTAGAATACCTAACTGTTTAAATGTAAAAATCTCAGTGATTCTGTCAAGAAGAATATAAAAAGGTTTATAAACAGCTCCTACCTGTACCACTTCAAGTGAGTTCATGCTTTAGGCTTAGGGTCACCTAGCCTGGTGATTTCCTGAGTTAGTGCTAGTTCTGCAGTATCCCCTATGATTCTTACAAAGTTTCTTTCCCTCACCTTGGAGTTCTGCCTGTCTTTTGCCTGCTGCCTTCAGGGGCATCTCAGTCTCTTTTATGAACTGCAGATTCCTGTATCCTTGCTATCTCTCTCTCTTTCTGTGTCTCTCTCTCTGTTTGGTTTTGTTTTTTGGTTTTTTTTTTGTTTTTTTTGTTTTGTTTTGTTTGTTTGTTTTTTCTCTGAGCATACTCAGCTGTTGCTCAGGTAAAGATCAGGCAAACATGTTCTCCTCTCCCACAGGATCCTTCTTGACCCCGCCTTCTCAAAAGAACAAAAACGCCACAGCTGAAAATGAAAATTAAACAGATGAAGTCTATCATAGTGTAGATTTGCATTTCTCATAAGCTGCTGTCTAACTACAATTTCGGTGGGATAAGAGGACATCTGGGCAATAATAATTGCTAGCAATCTCACAACATATCAAATACCTTTTTTCTGGCATCAGTACCCATCAGGATAGTGCACTGTGGTCATGGGGTAAGACTTACCTGTAGCAGATGCTTTATTTTACATAAACACTTTGTTTTGATAGTCTTTCTCAAACTAATGTTCCAGAGTTTGGACTGGTACCTAACACTTGATTTGGAGTCTGACCTTCTTGGGAAAGGGCTACAGTAGCTGACAGTACAGGATTACTTTGTGTTAGTTTATTTTGTATCATGTATATCTTGTGTGTGTGTACTATGTTTTGTCCTAAGAACAGGGAAGAACACTACTTGATTGCTCTAGGGCTGCCATGTGGAGAGGCAAACGGCACTCCTTGGAGAGATGAGAGCACAGCACCTTCCATGAAAGCAGTTGAGCGTATACATTGGGAGCTTCTAAAATGCTTACCAAGACCATGAAGGAGTAGTCCATGAGTGAGCGAGGCAGAATAAGCAGGGAGCAGACTAAAAGACTTGTGAATGTGCTTGCAGTCAAGTGGTGGGGGTGATATAGCCTAAGGGAGGCTCTGTAGTTTGTTGCGACTCAGAAAACCAAAGAAAGCTGCTGAACTGAAAAGCAAATCTGCAGACACAGTGTGGTGAGAGAAATTTGTTCCTTAACCTTTGATTCTTAGCTTTCCCATGCAACAGACGTTGTTTTTCTCTACTGAAAAAAAAAAAATTCTAATGTAGTATTTTATATTTTGGTAAAACCTGGAATTGGAGATTTGAAAATACCTAATTTAATGTTTTGATATGCTGAAATTGCTGAAGAGGTGTGATAGTTCCACTTTAAGAATCCGATTGACTCATGGACCTGTCATGGTTGTCTACTGCCCAAGACAGTGGGATTCCCCCACAGGCAGACTATTCAGTGAAGAATGTAATGTCAACATTTTTATTTCAGTATTTTTATTTTTAGAAAAGAAAAATAAATAAATTATATTCTGTTCCAGCAAATTGCTGTGGTCATCTATGTGTATCAACACAGATTTTTTGTGGTCTACTGTACCTATATAGTAGCTACAAAATGCAGCTAGCTACTAAATTTGGCACTTGGGTTAGACCCATACAAGCAAAGTGTAATGATTCCTTCTGCTGACATCATCTGACACTGTACAGAAAGGACTCCAGATGAAAACATGCTGAAACTTCAGAACTCAGGATATAATCCTGAGACTTCAGCGCTAAACTGACAGAGATTTGTTACAGAGAAGATGAGCTTTTGTTGAATTAATTTCCATTTTGCTAAATCTTCTAGATATGTGGAATAGATAGATACAAAAATATATGACTAAGAATGACTTTTTGACTCTTGTGATGTTAGACTTGACAGACGTATTAATGTGAAGTGATTTACAGGCAATTTCAGGTGACAACTTCAGATGGAAAAATGAGTTTTCAGTGATGATGAATATAATGCTGTGAAATTGATTTTATGTGCTTTATTGATAAAATCAAGTGTTGTCTGACAGTAATTGTATATTATCAGTGCTATATGTTAACGTAACATGTAAGTAAGCAGTTTTAAGTAAGCAGAAATTCCACAATGATGTGACTTTGTGCTGTTTCCATTATTGTATGTTACGAAAGTATTAAGCTTTCCTGGAGTCACTTGAACTACTAAAGCACTATCATGATGCATAACTGCTAAAGGAAGAAATATCTTGAAAGCTGTAACTGTGTAATCTTAACATATTAACATATTATCAACACTTCAAGGTGATTGTCTGCTTTTAACTTACCAGTTTGAGAAGGTGCATCATTCTTGAAAGTATATGGCATTTTAAGTAAAAGATATATCCATTAATAAAGTGTATGGATGTGTACAATTAGTACTTGCCTGTGAGTTTATTAGCTTTGTTTCTAAATACAGTCTGTGGTTACAATCTTAAGGTGAGACTTTCAAGACTCAATAGGAAATTTATTTATTAGATTAATGGGATTTGTGTAACTGAATTTCTTACTTGGTTTTCAATATCTCAGTATCAGTGAAAAAGTCTCAGTCCTGCAAACAGTTAAGCATACAAGTAGTTCCCATGAGCACAGCCTCTATAAATGACATCTAGCTACCTTTTTTCTTTCTAGAAAGAAATATAGCATATAAACATTTTATTACTGTCATTCTAAAATGCAAGTAATACTTCTGGCTTGGTTTGGTGATTTATATTAAAAATTCTTCCTGTGTTTTTCAGGTGGAATAGATTTTTGCCTGATATATTATGTATATTTTTAACATAAGCAATTATTTTTCATCTGATTTCCAGGATCCCCTGGACCATCCAGTGATCACAGTAGTGGAGCCTCATCACCTCTCTTTGACAGTGGCTTACATTTAAATGGAAACTCAACTAACACTGTAAGCAAATGAATAATAAAAACTTGGTATAAGCTATGCAAGATGTCTTCCTATTCTGAGCTTCAAAATGCTACTGTAGGACTGTAAGACTAGCCTAATTTTTATGTTGTTGTTTGCTTGCTTGCTTGCTTGTTTTGTTTGATTGATTGATTTTTAAGTGCATATACTGTAAAATTCTGTACTGAAAAAGTAGTCAACATGGGGCCCTGGACTACTTACTCTGAGGCAACTAGGAAGCTTGTAGGAGTGAGCACAGTAAGATTCAATCATTGTTCAGGCATGAGTTCATGTGAACTTTTTTCATTCTTTGATAACTTGTAGTGTTGTGCTATTGAATTTAGTCCAGCTAGAGATGCTGAAATTTACATGGAATTCAGAAAACAACGTGAAGTTGAATTATTGAAACAAATTTTTGTGATAGGAAAGAAAGGGAGAAAAAGAGAAAGAAATAAAATGGGAAGGCAGACTTGGGGGGGGGGGGGGGGGGGGGAAGGTCAGTCTCTTTAATCCAGAGGATAGTGGTTCTTTCTTCTGTGGTGAACAGCTATGATTGAATTAATTGCAGTAGTGATGGTAGAATTCCTTTCCCCAGGAAAAATACTAGTCACAAAAGCCAAAGATATGATATCTTCGTAGGAGAGAGTGTTGCTCTTTTAAAAATGAAGACTGATGATGTAAATACTAGCCATACAAGGATATGGACCTTCATGGTCAAAACTTGTTCAGCTTTTAATAAATTTCACCTGTAGTCTTTCAGTTGAGTATTAAATTCTATAGAAGTGTCCAATGAATGGAATGAAAGCTTCTCCTCTTGTCTCTTTTTCCTTTTCTTTCCTACTCAGAGATGCCAGTGTCTGCTGCTTACAGTACTTCTCCCAAGCTTTGCACTTTTTTGAGCACTGTCTCTCTAAACTAACCCTTAAATCTTGTTTTTGTGTGATAAAAATATGTATGTTTATAATAATATAAATACATAAAAGATAAATAAATATATATAAATATGCTTTTCTGTGTTGATACCTGTACCTTAATGTTTGGGATCCAAACAGAGCACAGGTACAGAAGGCTTCATGTTTATTTTTTTTTTAATTGTCAAGATAATTATTACCTTTAATTACCTTGTAGTGTTGTCTTACTAAAGAACCTTGATCAGTTCTCAGGGTGCAGCATTCTGCAATGCCTGTCTACCAGGTGCTCTGCAGACAAAGTCTTTTTCTGCAAAAAGCTTATATTATAAGAAGAGGCCTATGGTCAGATGATTGCCTGTGATTGCATTAGCATGTTTTAGTAAATTAATGACTACTAAGTGCTAGAGTGAGTGTGCCATAATTACTTTCAGTAATCATTATGATTGTACTGTGGGAATTGCACACTTTGAATTCTATGCGTTATAAAAACATAAATAAGTGGCTGGAGTTTTGTAGACGTGTAACAGAGTAATTTAGAGTTAGTTGACAAGGTAGCACGCAGAAGACTGTGCATAATTTTGAAATATATGTGGAAAAACAGAAAGTGAAAAAAGGGGAATACTAAAGTACTAGCTTTCTTTCATACAGCACTTGATTTTTCTGAAGCTTGATATAGTCACATGACCTATGTATGCACCAGAAACTATGACCTAGAAGTGAAATAAAGCAAAACTATTTACCTTATATCTAGCCTAGTAAAAAGTCATGATCTCCCTTCATAGGAAGCAAAATGAAAAATTGCCAGATTCTTATGGTGAAATGCAATAGCAAAGTTCTAAGTATTCTGAGCAGGAGTGACTGGCTTTTGAGGTGGTCTGCTGGAGGGATGTGGTCAAACTTTTATTAAAGTAAGTTGTGAGTGTAGCTGAGCCATGATCAGATCTTCAAAGTGGTTATAAATGTGTTTCAACTACCAGCTAGTGAGTGTTTGTACTTTTAAAAAATATATTCGTTTTTACAGTAAAGAAACAGCAGAACTGACATTTCCTATAATGATACTGCCCTGTGAGGCTAGGCTATTTAAAACCGTTTTTCAGTGTCACCTTGGTAAGGAAAATCTGACTCACTTTGAATATTGCATCTTGTAAGTTTGTGTTGCAGTTCTATGTATCTTCCTACCACAGTCAGATCCGTGCCATATTAGACAATGCACCTATATTTATGAGTGGAAATGCTGCTTCAAAAAGCACACAATGTAAAAGAAGGACAGGAAGGTAAGGAATTACTATTACGCCAGTTTTACCAAGCTGTCATTCAGCATGTCTGTTAGAGACACTTGAGCTAGCTTGTATTCTATGGAGAGTAGTTTAGCCATGTTAACAACAAGCTGCTTCTGCCTAATATGATTATACCATTTTCAGTTCTGGTGCTAGCTGGCCTCTGCTAGACATATCTTTATATCTGTATCATCTCTGCTGTGAAGCATCTGTTATATGTGATGTGATACCATCTTCAAGATTTATACACATCCTCCCTATCATATCAGAGCAGTTTGCAAGATAGCACTTGAAAAGGGTTCTCTGAAACGCAGAGAAATGAGCTGAAGTGCTCTCTTCACACCTAATTATTTTGTGCTTGGGCACTGTGACAGATGTTATAGAGACTGGTAGGGGCAGATACATTAATCTGTATCTTATAAGTGGTTTGTTAAACACAATGAGAAATTTCAGAGGGGAACATAGAATGTTCTGAGGAGGTGGTCTCTAGTCTAGTGATTGCAGGTTATTTACCTGAAGGAATCTAATGACAAAACAATGGAGAAAAAACTGTAGAGATATTCACCTAGATGTCCAGATATCCCAGGTGGCCAGCCTAGCTCTCTGGAGAAATACCAAATTCCTGTTTAAGACACCACTGAATATGGTAGTTACAATGCAAAGGGAGAATGTAGTAGGTTTTCATTTGTTTGAAAATCCAGCTTCCTTGAATTGTCTAAATGTGATGTCCTAGTTAGTAAAGTGAGACCATAGTAAGTCGTTATTTTCTGTGTTCATGTAATTTAAGAATTCTGATTTATTTTCTATAGTGTATTTTTAGTTTAGTTGGTTAAATGAAACTAAACAGGCACTTAACATTTTCTGAATTGCTTAAAAATATTTTTCCTGGGTTGCTTTATTTCATCTGTTAAATGAAAAAGTCTTTTTTAAAGTCTCTTTTAATTGCTTTAAAATACATTTTCAACTTCAACACCAAGTACAGTTTTTAAAAAAGAAAAAAATACAGGTGCTCACTCTTGGTGGGACCAGTAGGATGCTAAGTTTTTAATGTTTATGGCAGTCCTTGTTCCAGAGTGAGAAAATCATATGATTCAATCCTAAATGTGTAAAGGCAAAAAGGGAAGAGTATCCAAGAAAGGGGAGGTGGACACACTCTTACTGAGAGTAAAGGTTATTACGATGGATACTTTAGTGGAGTGTGTGACCAGATGATTGAATTGAGATTGAACTGATGCCCTATATCTGAAAGCTTCAATAGTTTTATTTTTTGAACGTTCCTGTAGTGTCTTTTAATGTAGTATAAACACACTATTGATCATTCTTAAGTTTTAATTTATTCTTCATTTTTATTATCCTGTAGCTCACTTTAAAGAACGAAACTTTTGGGATTTCAGATCAATACTTTTGTATTAGAATGGTTTAGCATGTGATACTGATAGACTGCCAATTCTTGATCTGAATATCCATGATTTTCTCACTGAATAGGAAAGCGATGTAACTTCCAATTCACAGTGTATCATTTGTTAATGTATGTCCATAAAATGTATTAATGTAAAAAATACAAAAAAATAGCTCAGAGGTACAGTGCTGGTTACTCTTATGACAGTAATTGTCACGGTACCTTCTGTTTATTTGCTGAAGAGAAACTTGAAATAGATTAATGTATGCTAGCTACATTTAAATATTGCGGACTGCTGCTGTGCTCAGGACTTTTATGAAGTGAGACAAACACACTGCAAATAAGTGTGCTACTTTTTCTCATTTAATAAACTATGAAGTGACTGTTGCCTTTCCACCTACAGGGAAAAATAATCCAAATTTTCTGTTTCTGATTACCCCTCTCAGAAATCATAGCAGTAGAAGCTGGAAAAAGCCTATTAAATACCACCTTCCTACTCCACTACTATCAAATTATTAAGGGAAAGCTTCTGATACTGAGTATTGAAATTGTTTAATTTAGATTTAGCTGTTCAAAAGTGCTATGTTTTCCTACTTCTGAACAGAGTTGATTGGGACTTTCGCTATGACGTTAATGAAGTGCATAAAAGGTATCTTTAAAAGTCTTATCTTTTAGTTGTATTGATCCCCACTGTCACTGCTAATCCTTTCTGTGGACTTATTTCTCTTAGGTTTTAACATCTGATGGATCAGGTTGGTCATTTCTTCTGCACAGAAATTAAATACTTATTTAATTTCCCAGAAAAGTTTAAGTCAAATATGGGTTTAGAATCTACTTTTTTAACTGAGAGCCTCAACAAAAACTAGTAAAAGGAAATATGGCATTGAAAATACAAATTATACTAGCTGCTAAATAAATACTGAACAATATTTCCTGCTTTATGACATCTGATACTATTTGAAAAAATATTCACTTAGAACACTGAAAACTGATCTGGTATTCACACACCTTCAAAGAACGTGGTTTCAATTTGGTGGCTTTAGTTTTTTAAGTGGGGCTGGCCTAAATCCAAGTCTGTTTTAACTGGAAAAGGCAAAGACCAAGAAATGTCAGATAAACGATTATGGCTTCAGAAAACAATGCAGCAGGATTACAATGGAACACACCCAGGTGTCCTGGTGGGTGCCCCCCTGCCCCGATCCTTGCCCTGGGTGTCCCCCACACCCACCCCAGGTGCACCCCCAATTCCCTGTACTGGGCATCCCCCCATCCCATACTGGGTGTCCCAGTGAGGTCCCCAATTGCTATACGGGGTGTCCCAGTGGGTGCATCCCCTACCCCCATACTGGGCATCCTACTGGGTGCCCCCCCCATACCAGGTGTCCCGCTGGGTGCCCCCCACCCCTCCCCACCCCAGGTGCATCCCCCTGCCCCCATGCTGGGTGCCCTGGTGGGTGTCCCCCCTTGTCCATGTACTGGGTGACCCGCTGGGTGCCCCCCCCATACTGGGTGTCCCAATGGGTGCCTCCCTCCCCAGCCCTGCCTGTACCACATGTCCTGGTGGGTGCCAGGCAGTGGATGGAGCAATAGCAGGCGCCGCAGGTGACACAGGTGTAGGCGGAGGGGAAGCCAAATAGAAAACAGTAACCTGCTGTTATTTTTTATATTTTTTAACTATACATATTTTTCCAGTACACAGCTCTTTCATGTGAATGCATTGTTTCTTAAGTTCTTGTGAATTTGTTCGTCTGAGTTTGCAGCAGCAGCAGCAAAAACATAATAGCTTAGGAGATAAAGCCCATCTGACAGAAATTGGATCATTTTCTTTATTGTTATGCATTTCCTCTTTTATTTTAATTACACTTGTGAGTAAAATATTTTGAGTCCCTTTGCTTGATGGATTATAGTGAGCAATTCATCTGAATAGTCACCAGGAATCTGCTTTAGGGAGAGTTGTATTGCTCTGTAGGTTGCACTGAGTGTATTGAGTACCTTTCATTTGCATGGGTAGAAAAAGGACTTTTGGGAAGTGATGTTATTTATTAATGAATGATGCTCTTCAGTTTGGCCTATGATATTGAGAAGTGCAGGAGGAGATCTGTGGAGGAATTAAACTTGCATTTGATTTGTGGACAGAATATTCTTTTTTCTCTTTGTATCTGTTCACGTGCCTATGACTACAAAGGTGCAGAATAGACCATTTCAGGTCAGAGCTAGATTATAAAGAGAAGTTAGAAATTTTAAACTCTGTTGTATAAATAAAGGAAATTATAACCATTTCTTACCCGTTGCCAACATGGTGAGCAGAAAGAACAGCCATCTTTCAAGTGTTTTAGCAGGAAATACCACAAGGCATTGATAAGAGGGAAATGCATGTGGTAGCAATTCAAGAGGCTGAAGACTAAATGTGAAGGCAAAGCGTTAGGTGAAAGCAAGCTGCTTTTTTTTTTTTTTTTTTTTTTTTTTTTTTTTTAACTAGAAAGATGCATCTACTGTTGGCCCAAGTTAGCATTCAATATCTGTTCCAAATACCAGGCTCTGGTAATGACCAGCATGGAAACAGGTATATAGTGATGACCTGTTTCTAGATTCGATGTCAGCATAGATAAACTCCAGCAATTCACATACATTCTATAAATGGCTTATAGTGAAAAATGTTAGTAAAACAGGCAAGTTCTCTCACTAAGTTGCATCCAGAGTCACTCCACAAGTTTCTGCAACAAATAGACGTACATGGAGCTCCTAGTTTAGTGATATAAGCAAGGCAAGCCTCAGATTTATCCTTGGGAGTGTGCAGACTGTGTGGAGTTCAAAGAATTTCCCTAACCTTGAGCTAATTTTTCTGACCAAGGGCAGCATGTCCCATTTGGGGATGTGAAAGGCAGCCAAAAGCTGTCTGTAACAGCTGACATTTGGGTACACTTGCATTTATAGTGTAACACAATAATGATCTCAACGTTGTATTTTGTTCTGTTCTTTTTCTTAAGTACCTTTAATGTTGGGTTTTGATTTCTGACTGTTGTTATAGTTTGAGGAGTCATAATTAGTTCCTGCTTTCTGTGCTGAGATTTAATATAAACTACTCTGGCCCCTGTTCCCTACCCCCAAAGGAAGAATATATCTGGAAAGATATTGCAGGCAAGGTTGTTGAGGTGACTCAGGAACCAATTACATACTAGCCCGAGGGAAAGAAATTAAAGAAAGAGGTGCAAGATTCTGTCAAATAGTCCATATGTATTCTCTAAAAATATCTTACTCAGGCTTGTACCTTATTGGTTCATTAAAAAAATAATAATGTAATAGCACCTAGCAGCACAGCTGTAATGAAATATTCATTAATATTTCTATTGTAAATCACTTCTAGAGAAACTTACATAACTGAAAGGTTTATAATTTTTTCCTCACTTGTAGAATAGTAATCCCATTGATTTAAATGTATAGTTACTGCAATGAATAAGGCACTGTAAGTCCCTAACATGTACTGCTATACAGACTCTCAATGTAAATACCACATATAGGTAGATGCTCAGTGTCTGCAAAACCATCTATTAATTAAAGAGCATTAAATGTCTTCAAGGGCAGTCATTAAATTTCCAAAGCATGCATGTGATGCACCATTAGAATTAAAACAGTGTTTCTTTTCTGTGATAGAAAGGGAGGGGTAGTATCCTTGTTTCACATGCTTTTTCACCTTCCTCCATTTAATTAAACAACCTCTTGTCAATTAAAATAATGTAGAATAGAGCTGTATAATTAAAAGTTGCTGCTTTCACTGAATTTTAAAGACATCAAATTACTTGTCCAAATTGTTACTTTGTCTGGAAGAGCTTGTTTCCTGTATACTTATTGCCTTTATCTATTAAATGATTTGGTGATGCATACTTTACCAGATAATTGCTGTCTTTTTAAAGCCATCACAGAATCATGCACCTGCATCTTAGAATTCCATTAAAAATAAATAAACACGGACCCTCTCCTGAATTGATGCTGAATCAAAGGAATGCACAGGTGTTTTGATACTGTCATTTAATCCCTCTGAGTTCTGAGACAAGTCGAACACTCTAATTGACTCCTATTTACAGTAGAGATCTCAATAATGTGTTTCTTTAGCTCGGCACCACAAGAGTTTCACTCATGTCTCTACTCCCAGCTGAACACTTGTTAATTGTGTTCAATGATTAAAGTAAGTTAATGTAAGAGTCTTTTACTGCTAAATGTAGTGGTCTTGTTTTCTTCTCCAATCAGTCTATAGCCTCTGTTTCCTGTCTGCCCCTGAAATAAGTGTTAGCAAATGCTCAGCCATACATTGATCAGATCAATTAATTGATCCGCTGAAACTATTCCTACATATATATAAAGATATATGTATATAAGGTATGCACAAACAATATATACATGTATTTCAGTCACAGACCTGACTGAAAACTATAGAGCTCATCCAATCCATTGTCCACTGTGAGCTGAATGGTTGCTGGTGCTGTTGCAAGAAGTTACATAACTCTGTCTTCCTCCAGAATAACTGTAAGACAAATCTGCCTACTTTGAAAAATGTATTATACTGAGGGCTTTCTTTTGAGTATGCTGTAATATATTTAGTAATGGAGTTTTCACAAGATGCACTCCAGTTTGCACCAGAAAGATGCAAGAAAGTTAATATTTACTAATCTAAATTTACCAAATTCCATTAAAACATTATTGTCCAATGCTTTCAGTTATAGCTTAAGGAAATGAAGCTATCCAAGCCATTTTTTAGCATTTCAAAGTTTAAGGACCATGTGTTCTTAGTCATATGATTTAGTTTCAGGTAGGTCCTGCAAGGAACAGGGATTTGGACTTGATGATCCTTATGGGTCCTTCCAACTTGAGATACTGTATGATTCTATCGTTTCAACCTCAGAGGTTTTTTTACTAGGAAAATATTTCAGTATATAAATATCAAATATATTAATGTTGCTAGCATTTTCACATACATATTTTATAAAAAAATACTTTATATTCTTCTCAGAAATTCTCATCGGTGTTTGCTAAAGCAGACATAGAAAAAATACCTCGAGAGATAAATAACAGCATCATCGTAATCACCTCTTTGTGACCCAGTGTCAATAAAGACAGTAATCTAGAATTAGTTATTCCTCTTACATATATAGACATGTGCTTGGTAGAAATACCAGTTTACCGAACAAGCTCAAGACTTTAGCGATACACTTTAATAAATCCTCTAAAGCAAAAAAAAAAAAAAAAAAAAAGAAAAATTGCAAATGATCAGTAAAAGATTGTATTTTTTCCTAATGGGTATCACACTTGATTCTTATTTCATAGACTTGTAGAATCATAGAATCATTTAGGTTGAAAAACACCCTTAAGATTGTTGGAGCCCAACTTCATGTTAACATCACACTGCTAAGTCCACCACTAAACTATGTCCCTAGGTGCTACCTCTACCCATCTTTTAAATACCTCCAGGGATGGTGAATCAATCACTTCCCTGGGCAGCCTGTTCCAATGCTTGACCACCCTTTCAGGGAAGAAATTTTTCCTATGTCCAATCTAAACCTCCCCTGGTGTAACTTGAGGCCATTTTCTCTGATTCTGTCACTTGTTACTTGTGAGAAGAGACCGATACCCACCTTCTACAAGCTTCTTTCAGGTAGTTGTAGCGAGCGGTAATGTCTCCCCTGAGCCTCCTTTTCTCCAAGCTAAACAATCCCAGTTCCCACAACTGCTTCCCATAAGACCTGTTCTCTAGACCTTTCACCAACGTCATTGCCCTTCTCTGGATGTACTCCAGCGCATCTATGTGTCTTTCAGTGAGGGACCCAAAGCTGAACACAGGATTTGAGATGCAGCCTCACTATGGCTGAGTACAGGGGCCAAACACTGCCCTAGTCTTGCTGGTCACACAGTTTCAGATACAAGCCAGGATGCTGTTGGCCTTCTTGGTCACCTGTGCACATGTGGGCTCATGTTCAGCTGGATGTCAACCAGCACCCCCAGGCCCTTTCCCACCAGGCACTTTCCCGCCACTCTTCCCCAAGCCTGTAGCATTGCCAGGGGTTATTGTGACCCAGGTGCAGGACCTGGCATTGAGCCATGTTGAACCTCATACAACTGGCCTCGGCCCATCACTCCAGGCTGTCCAGATCCCCCTTCAGAGCCTTCCTTCCCTCAAGCAGATCAACACTCTCCCCCAGCTTGGTGTCACCTTCAGAGTAACTGAGGGTGCACTTGATCCCCTCGTCCAGATCATTGATAAAAATTTTAGAGAGGACTGGCCCCAATACTGAGCCCTGGGGAGCACCACTTGTGTGTGGCCTCCGACTGGATGTAACTCCATTCACCACCACTCTTTGGTCTCAGCCATCCAGCCAGTTTTTACCCAGCAAACAGTACATGCATCCAAGCCATAAGCAGCCAGTGTCTGTAGGAAAATGCTTTGGGAAGCAGTGTCACAGGCTTTACTAAAATCTAGGTAGACAACATCCTAAGCCTTTCCCTCGACCACTAAGTGGGTCAGATTGTCATAGAAGGAGATCATGTCAGTCAAGCAGGACCTGCCTTTCATGAACCCATGCTGGCTAGGCCTGATCCCCTGATTGTCCTGTACATGCCACATGAACTCAAGATGGTCTCCTCCATAACGTTCCCCGGCACAAGGTCAGACTGACAGGCCTTTAGTTCCCCAAGATCCTCTTTCTGGAAAACATGATGGGTGTCATATTTTCAAACCTTTTATTTCCTTTTAGATTGTTTTACCTTTCAATGTAATGAAAATAACAATTAAATATATTAATTCATATTTGCTGCCAGGGAGGTGGTAGAATCACCATCCCTGGAGGTGTTTAAAAAAATGTGTAGATGCAATGCTTAGGGACATGGTTTAGTGATAGACCTGGCAGTACTTGGTTAGCGGTTGCTGCTGATGATCTCAAAGGTCTTTTCCAACATAAATGACTCTGCTCCTATGATATAAATGAAAATTAATTCATTGAAATTTAAGTTTGTATCTTACCAGTCTTTTGCAACCCTCAGACATGGAATTTGCCAAACAAATGCAAAAATTAAGGACTTTTGATAGAAGATCAAGTAAGAACACAAGTCTTTTGTGAAATCATTTACACTGGTTACATTTACAGGTAAAAGCTGAGATATTCATACGAAGTTCTCCTGTCTTCTCTTTATTTCTCAATGCTGGTGACAAAAACAAGGAATCGTGGTAGCAGAGAAGAAAAGTAGCTTGTTTGAAGGGAAGAAATTGTTATTGCTAATTAATTTAGTCTCCTAAGAATAAACTGTGCCAATTATTGTTGCCTCTTTGCTTAATTGTAGTGCGAGAACGTTTGTGATAGATACATTGCCACTCCAGATATAGTCCTTCATGTGCAACCACTATGAAGAGTTTGCAAGAATTGCCTTTCTGAAAACCAGATAGTATTTGTTATATGAGATTAAAGGTATATTTGCAATCAAGCTTAATCGTGCTGAGTAATACGGCCCTGAGTATTTCTGACTCCAAAAGTGAATTAACCCAGCTTCAACCTGCCTGAAGCCTATGTTTAACAAAAGAGCAGTATGTCAACCTACAATATCACTGTGGCTGCTTTCAAGGTGCGGCCCTTACAGAAATTGCAAATTAAATTACCAGGAAGGATTCAGAAACACTTCCTTCTGAAGACATTTTTCTTACAGATATTTAGAATCTATGACAGGTTTTTTTTAAAAAAAAGTAAGGAAAAATAGCAGTTTTCCAAGCTCTGCAAATTCTGTCACCAAAAGATGAAAAATTGACAGTCCCAGCCAGCTGTGATCTTTTGTCTTCCTTCGTATGTTATTAGTGGAAATTTAATTATAGAGACATGTCTGATTAGGTCTCCCACTTAGTGGAGTACTTTCTGGACTCATTCTGCTTCTGGGGAGACTTCCTGGTTACCCCATAATGAGTTATATAGCTGTTCAAAAACGCAACAAAGCACTTGCCTGCATTGTCCTTCATAGGTCAATGATTGCTAATGGGATACCGAATCAGACCCTCCTCTAGGTCAATAGTACACAGCTGTCCCAGGTGGGCAGTGATTATGTGTCATTACAACCGGATTCTTGTTCAGTGTTGTGTCAAAAATGAGATTTTTGTGTTCAATCCATTTCTTAATGGACAGGTGTTACAAACAAATTGGCATTAATTGGCAACATTGCTGGCAGTTTGAGTAGAAAGCCAAAGGTGTGAAATGAACCAGAGGATAAAAGCTACAATTGCAGAGATCTCTAAACAGCCACATTTTTTAGTGCTTTCGTGAAACAGTGTGAAGAGTTTTCAACACGAGCAGCAGCAGCTGTTTAGTAGACAGAAGTCTTGAAGGTCAGCCAGCTCAGTACCCTGTCAGACCAAAGGATCATCTAGCCAAATAACCTGTTCCCAGCAGATGTCCTCAAGAGAATACAAAACCAGAGGAAATATGTACAGTTATTTATAGGGTACATTTCCTGCACCTCCAATGATTTCTGGCATAGCAGCTTCCTGAGTCACTGTTTGTTATATAGAGAAATATATTCTTTCGTTGTTTTTATTCTGCTGTCTTTTACTCCTAATCAATATCCCTGCTTCTTATATGAAAAAGGCAAGTGAACCACTGTTGCCTAATCCCTTTGTCTGTTACTTACTGGTTTACATACCTTTGTCATAAATTCCCTCAGCTGCTTCTTTTCCAGACTAATGAATCTTTGTTTACTTAATTGTTATTTGCATAAAAAGGATTACTTTCTTTCCAACTTCTGCTTTTCCCACAACAGCAAGATCTTGGTTTTGAGTGTTGGTCGCCTGTTCATATTGCATTACAGTATGGAGGAAGTTAATATTGTCTTTCCTGATGTGCGTTACTATGCATTTATCTATTTTTAGCAGTCCTTTTGTCTCTCAGTCATTCAGTATCATGAGCTTCTTCTGCAGCTGGTTACAGTTTGGTTTTCTTTTTGTTGTTCTTCATTACTTGTGCATAGTAAACTTGGTCAGTGTGGTGTTCAGCACCTTGTCCAGATCTTTAATGAGTATACTGAGCAGCGTGTGTAACTGTGCGAGTCCACTGACAGTGCCCCTCCACAGGGAAAACTGGTTCTTAACTGCTGTGTTTTGTTTGCTGTATTTTAGCTAATTATTAATTTGTGTGAGCATTTGCCTTCTTTCACAGCAAATTAGTTAAGAACCTTTTGTGAGGGACAAAAGGGGTTTGGAAACCCAAGTACACCTTAGCAATTGCTTCTCTCATATTAATTAACAGTTTTGGACAGCTGTAAAAGATTTGTGAAGCATGACTTCTGTTTGCAAAAGTTTTATTGACTTGCTTCTTCCCCAGTTTGTTTTTATCCATGTGTTTTGAAGGGGATATGTCAAAGGATCTGTCTCAGATTAAGTGTTAATAGATTATAGGCAAAGTGAACAAAATGAGCTGCTGGTCCTACAATAGTATTTTGTTTCTATGCAGTGGTCTTACGGCCATATGTATGCCCTCTTTTGCCTTTAAAAAGATAAAGAGTGGTCAATCCAACCTTATGCTCTAGCATAAACTGGCTAGTAGAATATGGCTTAGTAAGAAACAGACATTTGAAACTTGGACCAGTTGACCCCTTTGTATCCTTTCACTGCTCTTGGTCATTAAAATTCAAATGCAGTAGGGTTTTTGCAGATATAAGTAGTCCAGAACTCTGTGTGTGTGTGTGTGTGTGTGGTGTGTGTCAGGATTTACTGTTTCTACTGCTTTTCAAATATCAAAACTTTGATACTGTTTGGAGAAGTCACATTTTCTTCAGGAGTTTACATCAGTTGTAAATACTTTAGCATTTTGGTAGAAATATTTCTATACTGTAGTAACAGAACTTTGGGGTTAATAGATTCCATTTTTTCCCCTTCAATTCATGAATCTGAGGAATAGCTGTGATGTAGGTTTTCTAAAATCCTGATCTTTACTTACATGAAGGTATCTTTTTCTTTACATTAGTATCCTATTAAAGCATTTAATGAAGTGTAAGGGACCAAATGGAAACATCAAATTGCAAGAGTGACCCACTCAATTTTTTTGCTGTCAAATGCTCTTAAATTGCGTAGAATATTGCAGAATATTGTTCAGCAGCCTGATAAAAGTACAGCTAATAGTTCAAAAGAAGAAGATACATTTTTATTTAAATGGTCTGGATGTTTTCTGTATCTTGAAAGTTTAGAAGATGGGAACAATAGGTAAAAGTGCTACAGGAAGTTTTATATTCCTTTATTTTCTGATTCTTTTATTTAAATTCAGTGATCATATTCAGGCATTTATGTTTGACTGTAATAAGCTACCTTCTGCTTTATTCTTAGACATTTCAGTTTGCAGACAGGCACGGTTAGATTATGTTGATAATTTTCAACTCCAGAGTGCCTATGGTTCTGTCAATTATTTTAATTTGCACAGAATTCTAAAATATGCATCAGATTCTTCACTATGATACTATTAAATTCATACTAAGCTTTGGAGACACCTTAGCCTTCTGTGGCTAATTCTATGAAATAGAGTTAGTCTATGGACTTCATTATGAAATATTCATATGGCAACAACACCAGGAGACCTCTATCAAATGAAAGCTGGATTGTTCCAGGGACTGCAAATACTCTAAATGAAATTCCTTTCCCCACAGAGACTGCAGTCTAAAAAGATTCTTTAGTGTTACCAACTCTTGGCAATTTCATTACAAATTTTTCATTTGCTAGAAAAGTGTCCCTCAATCACTAACTCTCAGTTGCCCTGTTAGAATATGAAACTCACTATTTTGATTTATTTAAACAAGTAAATAGAAAGATCAGCCCTTGCTGACTGTAAGAAGGAGCTTGGGGGGGTGGGGGTGGGGGGGTGGAATATTAATCCTAAATCCTTATGAGCAAGAAAAAGAAATAGAACAATTCCCAGAATGCTCTTTATTTTGAGTAAATATTATGGCTTACAAACACCTGGGCATACAGAGCTGAAGTTGGGTCATTCTGATTTATTTGCTTTTGCAAGTACTACTTGGTGCATATTTACAGCTTGTATAAAAATAACCAACTTTCAACTCCGTTATGTACTGCAAAGTTCTCTGTACAATGTGGGACAAATAATTTTGGTTTGAAGACAATCACAAATGTATGACTTTGACCTAAATATCTATGCCTGTGAATCCTCAGCTGCCTCTCTGTAAGTAGTATTGCTAGAGAAGAGTGAAATGCTCAGCTGTCATGGTAGTGCAGAGATATAAATACCAATAAGAACTTTTCAATTTATCATTTTTATGCATTCTTTAAGAAACTCTTAGCTCATTCTATTGTTTATTTAATAAGCATTTTTAAAGCTCATAATCATGCTCATAAATATCAATTCCTATACTGAACAGTAGCTTCCAGCATTTTCTGATCTGTTTCTAATTTAATTGAGTTTTGCCTATAATCACTGTTTTGAAGTTATTTAGAAATAAAACCAGTTACCATCTTTTTTTGACAATTTGGGCATACTTCTGTACTTCCAGTCACTGATACAATGATGTAAACTTCTGGATATTGTTTCACAAGGAACAAACTGCATATTCTGCAATTGTATATCTACTAAGATGTACACCTCTCTGCAGTTTCTTGAATGTTTTAGTGCTAGTGGTTCTGTGACAACTTTCAAAATTTCATAAATATTTTCTTCTTAGCATGTTTCATTCTTGGTACTTTCATGCGCTTCATGTGCTCTTTTGTTGCAATACGTAAGATGTTACTTATATGAGCAGGCTGAACAGTCTGCATATAAGCTCTAGGTTAGGTTTAAGTAGACCCTTTTGTCAATTGCTATATATCCGGGCTAATTCCTCTAACTTGATTTTCATTTGCACACATTTGATGTAAGGTAATTTTCTTTTGTATGCCATAGTTACATGAAATGAGTAGCTTGCAAATTTTTATTTTTTCACTACTCGGGGATCTGGACGTCCTTTACAGCTTAGCTTGTTTCAAAAATCGTACCCTTCTAGTAGCAGCATTTGAAGGAAAACTTCAAGGATCAAATTTCAAAATGAATCAGTCTGAATATGGATAGGAATAACACTGACATCAGAATTTTAAATCTACTATTAAATAACATTATGAATAAAATTCACAATGCACAAATAAGAAACCACTGTTCTCTAATGTAGTCCTTATATTAGTGTATTATTTGTGTCTTTTTCTCTGATTGTTTGAGGCATATAGAAGAGTTACAGACACCAAATTAATATAAAAAATATATTTAATGTTGCATTTAGATAAAATTCAGGACATTTATGACTGAAAATTATTTCCTTTCTGTTGTCAGTTATAAATATTAACAAAAATATAAATATTTGTAATGTTAATACTGAAATTAAGTCACAAACCTAATATCAAGATAGGTAGCTTTCTACATGAATGCTTCTTTTTATTTGTTTACTAAAACTTGAGTTTCTTGAATAGTTTTATTGCTATGATTATTCATTTCTGAGACAAGCAGAGCCAGAGATGCATATTCATGGTTTTTTCTCTATGTTGTTTGATAAACTGTACTTACTGATTCTCATTTATTCTGCACAGGCTCCATCATCACCTTCTTCACCCATAGCTAATGAACCAAAATATGAGAAGCGCTGGCTAGACACCTTATCAGTTCCTCTGTCAATGGCTCGAATCTCGAGGTACAAAGCTGGAACAGATAAATTAAGGTTTGTAATTTAAAAGGGGAAGGACTTTTAGCTAGCTGTACCTAATATTACGCTTTGGACTTTATAAGAATTCTTCGACTGGAGATATGAAAGTCTTCTTATTAAAAACTATGCGGTCCATCTTCTCTTGAGATCAATGGCATGCATGGTGATTACCAAAGATAAAGTAAAAAAGGACAATAAATATAGCTCCTTTCTGTAATCTTTTGTATCTTGGGAATTCGTTAGTATCAGCAACTAGAACAGAAGTTAAGCTGGGTGTTACTTGAATTAATTTTTAAGGTATTACATTTCATTCCGTATCCCTAATAGAACAGTTACGTATTCCCAAATTCTAATGTTGTCAATTAACTTTCCTTTTTCTTTACAAATGATAACATAGTGTACAATCATCATGACTATGCTACATATCATTGTCATATAGAAACTCATATTGACAAGAGATTTTGGCAAAGCGTGTGGTACAAAATATTGTATTTTTGATTGTAAAATCTTTATCCATCTCAGACACCTAAGTAATGGTTTATAAAGTAGCCATGGAATAGGATGTCAGAGGTGATTTTCCTGTACTTCAGGGACGATGAAAGGAGAAGTGAAGTTTAATAAAGCTTCAATAAATAACGTACTTGAGAAAAGTTTAACATGTCACAGCATGCATCAGCTTTCTTCTGCAAACCATTCTATGTGGTAGAGCTGCCTCAAATTTTCCAGTACTTGTGGTCCAAGTAGTCCACAGTTCTCCACATGTATGAGAACAGGACTTCATTCACTGTTGGTGTTTTCCATTTTCTTTATTGCATTTTCTTTGCCCTATATTTATTTACTTCTAATTCTTGTTAATGAAAGAATTGGAATCTCTCTTGAACAGTCAACTATAAAGGTCACCTGCTCCCAGGATGTACCAGAAATTCATGTGTATACCTTTCTTGATCTACACCAGATTATTACCTGTTTTCTGAAAATGACCTGAAAAACATTTTATTTTTCTAGTAGGACAGTTATGCTGCTTAAACTTACAACAATTGGTCTCCTAAATGACTGAACAACTCCTCTCCCAGGCTTTGTTAAAGCATCACAGGTGTCCAGAAAGGTTTTAGGTTCTTCCAAAGTCTTTAAACTCTTAATTCCATTTATTTAGTCTCTCATCACTTCCTCCACCACTTCCTTCCTGCTTCAGCTGACCAGTTCATGTGGTCCAACCCTTCCCAATCTATCACAGGCCTCCAACCATTCAAGGCTTAGAAGTTCTTTTGTGAATTAAGTGAACAAATCTGTGTGCACATTTAGTCATGAACTCATCAGCAACTTATCATCAATGTTCTTAAATTTAAAAATGGAAGAAAATAGAACATTTAGGCCTCTGAGTTCAGTTATCACCATGATAGTTTGAAGCAGTTTCACTCCTGTTCGTGCACTGTAGACATTAGATGGAGCAATCCAAAGGGATTCCAGTTCCCAAAACAGTAGCATGTGCATTTTGAGACTTCTTTGAAGTAAACCACCTTCTGATGTTGTACTGGGTCTGGCTGAGATGGAGTTAATTTTCTTCATAGCAGCCCATATAGTGCTGTGTTTTGGTTTGTGACTAGAACAATATTAATAACACACCATCATGGCTTTCCTTTTTCCTACTCTGCTTCTACTCAAGGAGTAGGCCAGGGGCGGGTGAGAAGTTAGGAGGGGGCATAACCTGGGCCGCTGACCTGAACTGACCAAAGGGATATTCCATGCCATGTAACATCATGCTCAGCAATAAAAAATGAGAAGAGAGCGTTTGGGGGGGGCTATCCATTACTTGGAGACTGACTCGGAATCATTCTACTTACAAGAGAAGGTGAGTGGTTGCCTTTGCATCACTTGTTTTGTTGTGGGTTGGTGTGTTGGATTTCTACCTCTTCCCTTTGCCTATTAAACTATCTTTATTTCAACCCATGAGTTTTCTTCTTCTCTCTGCTGGACAGGGGTTGGGGAGTGAGTGGGAGTGTGGATGCTTAGCTGCCAGCCCAGAATCAACCCATCACAGATCTATTTTTCTTGTAAGGATTGAGGAGCTTAGTGCTTTCATTTTCAATATTAGACAGATATATTCTCCTGTGATGCATGGCATTCCCACATATATATGTATATATAGTATATACAGCACTCCTTTATTACTGGTGGTTTTGGTTGGTTTGTGTTTTGTTGTTTGTTTGGTTGGGTTTTTTTCTCCTTTCTGTTGTAACACTCTAAAGGAAGATGAAAGCATTCCATTAAAGCCTATCACTACCCCATGATACTGTAGTTCTACTACATGCTCCTTGCTTATTTTAGTAAACCAACAAGAACATCTATATGAGCATTAGAGGAATGCCACCTTGAGATTAACCACAGATGAGGTGTTTTCCATGTTCTTGCTAAAGGTGTTTATTTTTGCCTGAGGGATACCAGACTGCTCTTATCCTATTCTCTCCTTTTCTGAAATACATGTACATATTTTTACTACTATCCCACTTGTATCCTTTCCTTTAAATTTCCCCATGTTCATATAAGCATAAACTCCAACATTTGTCTTCAGTAATTGCTCTCTGAAATCATGCATCTGCTTTGCATGAAATAAAACGTACAAGCAATTCCAAGTATAAATGGTACCATCAGTCTAGATAACAATCCTCCTTTTCAACCGTATCAACACATCTCCACTCCCTTTCACATTTCAGCCATCAGTCTAAAGTAATTTGAATATGTTCATGAGAATTCCTCCAAATATATCATGGATTCTTCTGACAAATTTGCTAATTTTGCCATTCTCAGAATATTTACTTGGAGCCTATTTGCATACCTTGTTATACAGCATGCCTGATTTTTCAGAATTAAATGAGTCCATAAGTCTGTATGTCATCCTTGTAACTTTTTTTCTGCCTTATGTTCGTCATAACATTGTTTTGTTGTAATGCTTCATTATATTTTATCTTTTAAGTTACCTCCATTGGCCCTGAGAAGGTGCACTGGCAAAAGAGCAGACAGGTTATTTTTTAAGTGTATAGTATTGAAGTATTGCATCTTCTGTAGTGCCACATGTACAGCTGTGTGCCTTCTCTTCAGCTAGATGGGCTATATGAAAAGTCTTTTCCTCTACTTCCTACCTGAATTAGATTTGGAGAGGTCTATATCATTCTTTCCATCAAAATTATCTATATCCCTTTGGCTTTTGACATTGTCTTGTAACTATGCAAAATTTTATGGCTTGTGAAAGGATGCTGAAGCCTGTATTATTTTGCTGTCGATCCACTTACAAGTAATGCACACTATGCTTTCTTCAATCCTTCTTTTCCTTGACGGAAAACCATCTTTTTTCACCTGTGAAATTCTTGCAGTTGGCTACAGCAGACTTAGCATACTTCTGTTACTAAAATCAATCACAGAGTGATTTCTTTAATATATAGTATTTTATATTCTTTATATAGTATCTGTAAGTCCAACTACTTGTGCTGTTCTGACGTGGTAAGCTGCTGTCAGCCAGTCTGGATGGCCCCTCTGACCTCATTCACTTTCCTTCTCCTTCATGTTCAAGATTGTTTCATGTTTTCAGCAGTCTTTTTCTGGGACTGTAAATAAGTTCCAACTTTCAGATAACCTTAGGAACAAGAAAAAGATTGTCTGTCATAAGGCTAAACAGATTCTTATACGTTACTGAAGGTCATGTTTTTGTTGGCTGTATTTAAAAAGGATAAATAGAGAGTATGACAATGTCAGCATCTTGTTTAATATTTTTTACCATTTTTCAATTAGGAGCATGTTACATAGCTAGAGTTGTCTGTCAGACTGTAGTATACTTTTAGTGTGGGTTAGATCAAATCTAGTCTAATCAAGTTAGGCTATATTATTTCCTTTGTGGTCCAACTATGCAGTTTAAATTCCTCTGTACTTCATTTGAGTTTTCTAGTAACTTTGGCAAAAAATGGCAAACCTTTAGCTCTTGTGTCATGAGATGGCCAAGAACACCTGTATCTCTTTGATTGTTATTCTTTTTTCATTATAAGAGAAAGAAGTTACCCTTGACTTTTCCTTTCACTTGAATTTTCATTTTATTTTTCCCAGAAAGTCTGAAGACTGGTGACTTAATGACACAAGAGTCTATTTTCATATATTTCAGATTCTGTCAGCACCGTACATGAAACAAGAGAGTATGGGGTAGATTTTTTTCCTTCATTATACATAAAGAGGGGTGAATGAAAATACTGCAGATGGGACTGTGGAGTATGTTTGTCTGTATCACAAAATGAAATCACAGAGTCACAGAATGGTCAGGGTTGGAAGGCACTTCTGGAGACCATCTAGCCCAACCCCCTGCTAAAGTAGGTCCACCCACAGCAGGTTGCACAGGATCACGTCCAGGCAGGTTTTGAATGTGTGCAGAGAAGGAGACTCCACAGCCCCTCTTGGCAGCCTGTGCCAGGGCTCTGCCACCCTCAAAGGAAAGAAGTTCTTCCTCATATTCAGATGGAACTTCTTGTGTTGCAGTTTCTGCCTGTCACACCTTGTCCTGTCACTGGGCACCACTGAAGAGAGCCCAGCCCCTTGACACCTGCTCTTAAGGTATCTGTAGGCATTGGTAAGATCTGCTCTCCATCTCCAGACTAAACAGGCCCAGCTCTCTCAGCCTTCCCTCATAAAGGAGATGCTCCAGTCCCCTCATCATCCTTGCAGCCCTCCGCTGGGCACTCTCCAGCAGTTCTCAGTCTCTCTTGAACTGGGGAGCCCAGCACTGGACACAGCACCCCAGATGCAGCCTCACCAGGGCAGAGCAGAGGGGCAGGATCACCTCCCTCCACCTGCTGGCCATGATCCTCCTGATGCACCCCAGGGTCCCACTGGCCTTGGCCACCAGGGCACACTGCTGGCCCATGGGCACCTCGCTGCCCACCAGAGCTCCCAGGCCCTTCCCCGCAGAGCTGCCTCCCAGCAGGCCAGCCCCAGCCTGTACTGGTGCGGGGGGTTATTCCTGCCCAGGGGCAGGACCCTCCACTTGCCTTTGCTGAACTCCATGAGGTCCCTCTCCGCCCAGCTCCCCAGCCTGCCCAGGTCTCGCTGAATGGCAGCGCAGCCTGCTGGGGTCTCAGCCACTCCTCCCCGTGCTGTGTCACCAGCAAACGTGCTGAGGGGACACTGTCCCTTCATCCAGGTCATTGATGAATAAGTTGAACATGATGATGCAATACCGACTCTTGGGGAACACCACTACCTACAAGCCAAAAAAATTCCCCAGAATATTTTAAAGGAAAGATAAGAAATGTAGTAGATATCATGCCTCTTCTCACTGGGAGAGAAATATTGTATTAATTACTGAAATCACCTTTATAATTAGTTTATTTCATATTGTTGATATGATTGGGATTTGAAAGAATATTTCTATGCAGTGTGCTGATTAGTCTTTTTGATTACTTATTAATTCAATAACTTTTATTCACTTGCTTTTGTAATATAGCACTGCTACTTCTATCATTCTAAACTTCTCACCAATCCATCAATGTAATTTTTCTCTGTAAGAGGTAAGGTAATCTATACAGTGAGGGCTGTTCCTGTGAATACTCTTAATTGCTAACTGGTAATGGAGACATTTTTTGAGTGTTGAGAATAAAGTTGGTCTCTGAATGTGATGTAAGTTTAACAGAGAAATGATAAGATCAGTTAAATCTTCCTCACCCAAAGGAATTTGTAGTTCATGGCATAGTTTGGGGTGGTTTTGTTTTTAAGATGGAAAAGTAAAGATAAGTAGTCGATGAAGAACATAGTTCATTCATTTATAGTCTTTCATCTCTCCTATGGAATGTCTGGATCCGTATTTGGAAAAAAAAAAAATAGACATGTATTTTTAGTCCTTTCAGCAGACAGTGACAGTACTATATAATCCTTTTTATTTGTTGTATTGACTGGAGCTTTTGACTAAGTGAATGTACAATCACTATAACCTCTTGAACATTATAAGTTTAGGGATGGGGGGAAAAAATTGCTTCTTTGGAAGATGGAAATTAGATTGAAGAAATGAGTGGAGTGGAAGTAATTCAGGCCCAGTAGCTATAAGCCCATGTAGCTATGATCCCAATTACAAAACAACTTAATTAGATTTAGGTGTTATTTTCAATTTCTTGGTATTCTGGCCATTGCAATTACTATAGAGTATTGTCCAGGTTTTTTTACATGGGTGGTTTTGGTTTTGGGATTTTTATTTATTTTTAATTGGCTCACTGGCTTCTTAACAGAATCTTCCTGAAGGATTCTGTTTTCCATTTTAACATTTTAGTGATTTAACATAATGCCTTTAATTAGATAAATAAATTGGAAAGTAAGAAATTAAATAAACAATTTTAAGAAAGGTACAGGCATCAAACAAAATCTGAGTTACAAAACCTGAATGAGTATTTGCTCACTGTTTACAGTTGCAGTTACATTGAACTTCAGGGTAAGAAGAACAAGTATGTACCTGAAAGATATCTCAATCAAACTAATATAGAGCAATAGGGTGAGAGACAGTGGCAGAGAGATTAATGTCTGATAAAAGGTAAGATGAAAAAAAAAGTGCAGTTTTGGAGGGTTATTATTAATAGTGTGCCTCAAGGGCGATTTGACTGATGATGCAGAAAATGGTACACTAATTGAAGTCATTGGTGACAGAATCAGCATCATCAGTACAGAAAAAGGAGCACAATACATTATGAGAGGATAGAACTATTGGAAATGGAATGCAACATAATAGTACAAAATGCAGGGGGATGATATTGTTACTACAACAAAAAAACCCTATGAAATAGGTTTTCATAGGAGCCTGGTGAAGCCTTTGTTACGTGGCAGGAAAGGAAGGAAAAGATTGGGTACAGTAGTTAAACAGCGAATAGCTCTGAAAAAGCACTGCCCTGCAGAGTTATAAAGGAGAAACAGATATTTCAGAGTATAGCAGGAGAAACATTTTCCAGAAGTCAGAAGCATTAAAACCATTAAACTACTAAGGCCCCATCTAGAACCTATGTACAATTCTGATTATTTAAATTAAAACATAAAATTTTCTATTAGAAGTTTTGCCTTTTCTCAAAAGGTATTTTACTGTCACTGTTCCTATTTTCAGCTGTAGTACTTTAGGATTTAACAACCGGGGTTTCCTTTGGCACTTAAGGAATTTTAGGGTTGGGGTTTTTTTCCATTATGCATAGAGTTGGAAAGTGACATTCGTTTTCAATGGATTTAGACCTGATAGCCTTGAAATAAAAGACATATACTTCACTGTGGGCAATGTTTTTTGATTTCTACATGCGGGTTGATTTTTTGACTGTAGTTAGAAAGTACTAAAACTAGCTTGGCATCTGCCTGTATGGGAATCCATTCTGTAACTTCTGTTCTGAATTTTTTCATCTTTGAAGCCCTCCAGCAAGCACTTTGTTATGTCTTTAGGAATATGATGCACAGGACAACTTATTGGTTTTGTACTACATTGTTCAGGTCACGTGTAAAAAGAATAAGCCATGAAATCAGTGGATTTTTTTAAAAAAAATGTGCTATATACAGTTTTTTTAAGGACTGAAGACAGCTATGTGTGTTTTTATTTAAAAGCATCATTAAGTGTTTCCAGTATACTTGTCACATTCTGCTCAAGCAGCAGGACATTCTGGAAATCAGTTGCAAGGGATCAGGTATGTGCAGGCAACAGAATAAGATCTGCCCAACAGACTGTAAACAGGAAAGTAGCTCATAAGTGACCAGCCATTCTGCAGATCTATCTACAATTCTGGTCACTTACCCTTGGCTAGAATAAGCTGCTAAATCAGACAAAATCAAGGTATAGGCAGGAAGACAAAGCTAGACAGGAGCAGTGCCACACAGTTAGAATAAAAGGTCAGCACTGAATATTGATTCTTTGAGATTTAGTACCGGTTCCCTGTGTAAGAAGTGATGTAAAATGTTTTGGCCAGACATTAGACATACTTTTGGATGCAGTATAAAAATGTATCAAAAATCAGTGACATGAAAACTAAGGAAATTGCTGTTTCTTTGCACTCTAGGGCAATATATTCATATACTTAAATAAATCCCTTTAATTCTGTTCAGTAGCATGAAGCCAACATAAGGAGAGTGAGCTGATTTGTTTTTTGAATCTTCACGCTTGTGATATTTAGCTTCTAGTTTTAAAATCTATACTGCAACTAAGTGCACAAGCAAAAATGAAGAACTTCCAATCTTTTCAGGATGAGTGTACTCAGGAACCATTTCTGCTTTCCCCCAGAGATGATGTGTTGCTCTGGAAAATCCATGTGACACCTCTTCAGTCTTGGTTTTTTCTGGTAAATAGCATCCCTGAGAAGACAGAATGGTGGATTACATCATGGCATATTGCCAGCAAGCAGAAGAAAAGGCAAAATAAATACTGTCCTCCAAAAAATATAAACACATTATCACTCTCCAGGAATTGTTAATATTACCACTGAGTTCAAAGACTTATTATTTTTTGTTTGTTTCTGGAGAATTTGAGACTTACTTTGTCTTCTGCTTGCTGACCACATATTAAATTCTAATCCACCAGGATTAGCTCAGCAGGAATCTACCCCCAGATGTCTTTAGTAAATGCCTTAGGATAGATAAATAGCCTGGAGTTTCCACAGCAGACCTGCTTGCTTCCCACTAACTTTGACACCAAAAAAAACCAACCAACTTCTACAGTGAGCAGAATATGTTGAAGTTTGTGATGCTCATTATTTAGCTTTATTGCTGTTATTTTACAAAATACCTATTTGTTCAAGAAATACGTATTTTCAGAGGAGAGTTATGGGAAAAAACCAATTTGCATGGTGTTATCAATAATAGTAGTAATTACATGATCAACCTATATTGTTCTTAATTCTGAAAGCAGAAGGTGTTCAGATTTCAAAGAAATCTATCACATTACTAAGTGTAAGTCAAGCATATGGACATCTGTTTTTCCCTAACAAACGTGTCTGAATTTCATAGACAGTATAAATTGGATGTTTAAATCCTGTGGAGAATTGAACATCCTGAAGAAGCAATCTTTAGCATGTAATTTAGACATAATGTCACTGATGATCTCTGTAGTCATGACACAGGTTTGTTGTCATGAGCTACATGCTCTCCTCATTCCAAAAGACTTACAGAGCTTAAACCTAGACCTCAGCTGGCATTGCAGTTGCAGGCAGTCCAGTTAATTATTATCCAAATACAGATTTTGTTAGCCATCTCAAGTATGTAAAAAAATTCACAGAGCCACTTAAGTAATATATTGGAGACTGAAGCCATTGACATTATCAAATCAACTCTGAAGACATCATTAAGGTAAATCCAGTCTTCCTACAATGAATACTGTGAAATACAATTGAGTGATTTATTATTTAAAATTTTAACCTTTCCCACACACTTCCATTTTGCTTGAGGAGCAATTAGAAAGTAGCCTGCATGTTTATTATCCTGGTGATCAAAATAAATTGTAAACATTTGCATTAAGACTTTTTAAAAATACAGTTGAAGGGGGTTTAGCTTTGATAATAATTATTTTGCCAATGCATTCAATAAGATGGTGAAACCAATCCTTTTGTGATTTGCTAATTTATATTTACTAACATTTTCTTGTACTTTCTTTCTGAGTAGAATTAACATGTGACGCGCTCTGAATCTAAAAAAGACATCTTCATGTCAATAACTTGAGGCAAAATGACATTTCACCTAAATGCTGTGGGACCACCCATGTGCTTAAAATCTTTGTAGGATTGCAGTTTAATGAATGAGATTCATCTCACCTGACAGTAGTAATCATTCACCTATGAATGTGTGAAATCCCTGGACTCACCTTGGAGTCAATGAAAAGGAATAAGGGTCTCCATAGAATGATCCAGTTCACTTATCTTGTGCACTTGCTTATGATAACAAAAAAAAAAAAAAAAAACAACAACAACAACAAAAGTTTCACGAGTTTAGCATGACTTATAGAAATCATCAAATATTTCAGGCTGGAAGGGATCCTGGAAGTCACCTAGTCCAGTTCACTGCTCAGAGTATGTCTAATGAGAACATGGTGCCCAGGGCCCTCTCTTGTCAATTCCCGAACACTTCCCAGGATGGAGATTCCACAGCTTTGCTGTGCATCCTGTGCCAGTATTTTATCACCTTAGTGGGAAAAAAAACAGAATAAAAATCTAATGTCGAATTAGCTTGCCATGTTCCAGCTTGTGTCTGCTGCCTGTGATCCATATACTTAGGCAACAGATCTTCATATACTTGAATGAGGTGAAATCCATCTCTTGAATTACCACTAATAATTGTGCTGGAATTATAAAACACTTAATAAGTGTATATACACTCCATTCTCCAGCTGACCACACTGACTAGTCCTACTACACGTTCTGCACTCAGGATTTGACAGGAGTACACTGATACTGCATATAGCTTTCAGTCATTCAAGCTACTCCTATTTCCCTGCAAGACTCCTCCACCTCTTCCATACAAATAAAGCATGCTGAGAATGTAATTCCTCAGATTTTTCTGTCTGCAGCAAAACCAGATACCTCACACCTGTATCCTACTCTCTTTTCTCTTTCAGCTGGTGATATTTCGCTTGTTCTTTCTCCTCAGTGCCGGTGTTACTATTTGTATGACTTCACAGGAAACAGGATAAGAAATCTCATGAATGCTAAACCTGTGCCCTCTCCCACTATCCTTTTCTTCTGCACAAGTTATTAAAAATCTAATGGAATACAGCTACTTCTATACTCGCATCAGTTAAGGAAATACCTGTAGAAGCATGTTTGTGTTACTTCAGTTATCTTAATTCATTACTCCATGTTTATTAATAAAGTTACAAAACTGGAAGAAAAAGGTTCAAAAAAACCCCAAATATAAAATGCATTCCAAGTTTATGTTTAATGCTTCAATATCTTTTAAGCAACATAGGTTCTGTTAACAGTCCAATTATACAAGCAAATTGAATATTTTTTAAGATATGAGGTATATGTCATTTAGAATACAAAATCCCATTTTTAACACAGAATTTCAAAGAGATTAAGTAATTCAGATAATTCTCTTTTGGGAATTTCCATTCAGATCACCCACAGTCCACAAAAATTCAGGCTAAATAGAAATTCTAGCAAGAGGGCCATGTAGTACTATAAACAAGCCACTGGAAAATGCTGTAAGAAAAACAATAAAAACTCAACTCAGACATCAAAAAAGGATGCGAACAGGAAGGAAAGAAGACTGATTTAGGACCTGGAAAGATGCAAAGGTAGTCAAATCTGTCTGTCGGCATGGTAGTAAACTTCAGGTAAAACAGCTACTGTCAGACAAGAATCTAAGGTTTTATTAAGGAAATACAGTAAAACATTGAGATAAGCCTAATGTAAAGATGGTTTCACATTCCACACATACTGAAAATCTTAAAATATATTTTACTGAAATTCTTAGTCTCCTATAAAGTAAAATCTCAGCTTTTCCCATTTCATCTGTCACTGAAAATACATTTTCTCTTAGAAAAATCTTTGGATTTAACACCTCCATAGTAGCTAACTGCTTGTATGGCAAAAATATGCTCTATTAATATTAATTAATTTTAATTGTTTAAAAGTGTCAATGTCAGGAAGAGAACTTAAACCTACCAATGCCCATCTGTTAGTCTTACTGTTGTTCTCATAAAGACAGTGTTTATTTTATTAAAAGAATTTAATGCAATAAACAAAACCCCAAAGACACCAGCAATGCAGATCCATTCATCATTTCACTGTGAAAGTGAGATAGAAAGAGGCTGAGTACAGAAAACAATGCCTCATGCTCCTTTGTGGAAATGCTTGCACGGAGCAAAGTTACAGATTGGGTGAAAATCTGAAAATAATAAGAAATATGAGTGTAATTTGGCCCAAATTTCTCAAATTTAGGAAAAACAAACATTCTTTTCTGGTTCTGGTTGCAGCAGTCAGTACAGTAAAAGCAGTAGTAGAGGAAATGGGAATTTCCTCTAACTGTGTTTTAAAATAAGTTTGCAGCCTCAGAGAAAGAAAAAAAAAAAAAGAAAAAAAAAAGAGCTAAAACATATTCTTATTTTGTGGTGATAAGATAACTTCATAGCATCTTGAGACCTCTCAAATTTACTATTTGGTATTAAATGGAAACTCATCCTTGTCAGCTAACAGCAACAGGTGCTTAGTTGTGCCTCTGTATTTTTTTTCTCTTTTCTGTGTTTGGAGGAAATGGAGAAAGGCATGGTATTTAAGCCTCTAGAATTTATTTTCTTCTGAATTCCAGTGCTGTCTTGGTGCTTGCATTAATTGTTTAATTTAAAACCAAAACAAAAAGCTTCAGCATTCATTTTATTAAGCTTTTATTTTTATTTGGATACTTGTTTTTACTTGTAGCTTTATATATTATGCTTTTCAGACCACAGTGTGATACATGCAATAATAGCAATATATTGTAGGATCTGTAGAGTTCTGGGAACGATTGTTACTGAAGGCAAGAAATAATGTAAAGTTGAGTAAGGCTGAGAGCAAAATTACTGTCTTACTCACACAAAGTTTGTGGCTGACATCTGTAAACTTTGAACAACCATGCTGTTTCTTTTCCTATTTTATTTAATGCACTGAGCTGCTTTCTGGTAAAGCTGGCTTTCTCCCTGAGTCGACGCAGTGGGGACAGCGGTTCCCCAAAGGTCTCAGTCCACTGTGCCAGGCACTGTGATGACCTCTGGCACATGAGAAGCCTTGAATCAGACAGAGCTCCTAAGGAAGGGTGCCCTGGAATCAGTCTCCAGGGACAAGGGAACAGCTCTGCAGGAAGGGCTTGGGCATCTTGATGGGCACCACATTGAGTATGAGTCAGCTGTATGCACTTCCAGTGCTGAAGCCCCGCATATGGGGCTGTGTTAGCAGTAATGTAGTCAGCAGGTCAGGGGAAGTGGTTATTCTCTGCTTTGCATTCCTGAGGCCACATCTGAAATACCTGCATCTAAAATACTGTGTCCAGTATTGGTCTTCCTGTGGAAAAGAGATTTGTATTTTAAACCAGTTAGCGAAGAGGCTGGACTTGCAGGATCCCTCACACCCCGTTTGATTCTGTGCAGATATTCTGTCTGTGAAGTGTTCCGATCTCTAGATGCTTTTGTTTCACTCTTGTTAACTGTCTTTTATAACTGATCACCATATTTTAATGAGGTAAAGGACAACAGGAATTTTAGTGTAAACTGCACTATTGCCAGCACCATGTTTCAGATGATAAAAGATTAATTAATAGTTATAAAACACATTATTAAATCTTGATTTCCTGTGTTGGTAGCATTAGCTTTTAGCTGAGGATTTCCCTTCTGTGATGTTTCATCAGCCTCGTGTATAACTCTGTGCCACTCGGATAAGGCCTTCACGCTGCATACCTTTATGCATCTACTACTGAAGCTGAGTTTAGTATCTATGCACCCTGTGGTGTGGAAAGCACGTGCTGTTTCTTGGCTCTGTTAAATGCTCTGGATTGTCCTTTCTGTCTGTGTAAAGATTCTAGCATCCTAGCTTTGATATTCGAATTTGATACCTAAGTTAGGTGTTGTGAATTGTTTCTCTTCATGGCACCAGATTAAGTTTATTTCCATGCTCTGCTGTGTATCAATGCATAGGGGATGACAGACCTTCACTGTCTCAGTGGGATGTCAAAGAGATCATGCCATAAGTCATTCCATTACAGCACTGTTGGGATCTTTGTCAGTCTTAGGTAAAAGGAACAGTATGCTTCAGAGGTGATTATTTCATTCAGTTTACTTGAAGACAATAAAAGGATTTATTTTGACCTTTCTTTCTGAAGAGGTGAAACAGATTTACTGAAATAAAGTGACACAGCATTGTGCTATTGCCACAAGGTTTTACTAGTTCCATGATAATTCAATCATGAAAGGAAAACAAGGGAATCAGCTGATAAATATTTAAGTCTTCAGGCCAAGAATGTTATTTTTGTGAACAGCAAGTATAATGCTTTACAACTCTTTTAAAAGTAAAGCATATGAGTTAATGTGTATATATCTATTAGGATACATTGTCTTTTTAATATTGTGAGGGGTGGTTTATATGACCTTTTTTAGCAAGTATATAGAGTTTAGCATTCATGTTCACCATCAAACTCCCTACAAATGAGAAATGTTAATACCTTTTCCAGTAAGTCATGAATTAATAACTGCCTATTAACTTCTTTGTGTCATTTTGAATGCTTGTGTTGACATATATCATAAATTAAGCAGTAGAGGACTTTTACCTAAGATCAGAGAATCCCAGGAAAACCCAGAAATTTTGTGGAGCAGTATTCTTGATTCAGTACTTTGCTTTCTTCTAGGTTAGTACTGAAAAGAAAGCAATATACCATATAAGTATAAATATCTAATTATTGAACGTAGGAGGTGGCAGTGATATTCTCCATATTACATACAAACTATATGCACAATGATTCAGATAATTCTTTCACAATAGTATATGACTAAAATCTAATTCTCGTGACAGCCATGTGCAGTTGAGTAATATATGTAGCTTTCTGAAGTTTAGTTGCTGAAACTATTGCATGTCACATGTTTTAAGTTTAGACCATTGTACTTCCACGCCACTACATAATGAGCTGTTGTTGTTCCTTTTGAAACATCTCATAGTTAAAAAAGCATATCACACCAGCATTCCAGTGTGGAGGATTTAAGAGGTACATACACAGTGCTTAACTTACTGCAGATAGTAAGGAAAGCATTGGCATTTGCAGAATAATGCTGCTGTGAACATATAAAAGATACATAAAAAATGAATAAAATGCAGTTGCACATTAGTGTGTGTCAGTGCTGTTTTGAGAAAGGGCCCTCCATTAAAAAAATATTTAAAGAAATTTCTAAGTACATTTTTCAAATTTCAATGTTATAACTTAAAGGAAACATTGCTTAGAACATTATGTAGAAAGGTACAGGAATCCAAGGAATTAAAGCTAGGGAAGGCAGTTCTTTGCAACTTAATACATTTCTAGTAAATGAAACCAAAATGCAATAAAGAAAACAGTCATTTTGGTTAAAAGATAAAAATTTTGTTTGTTCAAGAAGGTCTAATGCATACTTTCTGAATACACTACCTTAAGTTCAGTAATTATGAACATAATATGTATACTCAATGGAAGTAAATGATCAGCACATATATATGCTGGTACAGAGAAAGTACTTATTGTATGTGTTGCTCCTGGTACTGCCCATTATTATCATTCTCCTTTTTGCCTTTCTTTTGATTTTTAAAATTAAGACTCAAAGCATGTCAAAAGCTGTAAAAATCACTTGAACACTGAGAAATATTGGGCAGTTTCAGAATATTGACGTATCTTCCTTTACGGATATATTTCTTCTTACTGCAGATCTAATGCATTTGAAGTGCTGGCACTTGATGGAGTTAGTACTGGGATACTTCAGTTTTATACAGCCCAGGAGAGTGCTGACTGGCTGAGAGCAATATCAACTAACATCAGTGATTTGACACTTCAAAATGTATGTTACTTTCTGCATATTTTCATATTTCTATGATATTGTAAAATTATTTCTAATTTTCCAAGGGTAGAAAACAGTTCACATTTAAGATACAATATATAAAATGCATGTGTATGGAGAGGAAAAGGAGAAAGGAAAGAGCAGGGAGAGAATGTCTGGTAAATCAAAAGTATCAAGAACTTTTCAAGACTTGCAGTGTTGTTATAAAAAAAAAAAAAAGTAGTAGAAAATCAGATTGAATTTAATTTTTTAAAACTTTTTAAAACAAAATATTTATCCTTTCTGGTCATTTCACAGCGCTTTAGACTTGACCATATATTTATTTTTTACATATTTGTAATTAAAATGTGCTTGAGATTAGTATTTGTTGATTTTAAAGTAGGCATGTGGAAATGTTGTAGTTAGTAAAGTGTGACTTACAGAGGCTTGTTGGAACACAGCATTTTTACCTCTCTAAGTTATTTAAGAGTTGATATATTTAAGTGCATATATTCCTTCATTCTCCCTAGGTATATAAAAGTGCTTATGCTGTTTTAAGTTATTCCTGTAAATTCATAAGTAGCATTTGCTGTTGTAAACAGAAGTATTAAATAATCCCTGGAGAAACAGAAAATTATTACTTAGACAGCACATTATTATTCCAAGAAAGGACAACTGAATCATAGAGTTATATAGTGAGCTCGATAATGTACAATATTGAAAATATATTTCAGTCTTTTTGAAATGATAGAAATCAATGATGAAAACATAATAGCAGAGCTGTCCCTTGAAGAATTGCCTGTGCAGGTTTCTAATCTTTTTTTCTTTAGATGTGTTCAGGCTGTAACTTCTTTTATAAATTATGATTTATGCTTTGTATTCTAGGTTAATTGTTGCTTAATTCTTCAGATTATATTGTGTATTATTTTGTACTGGATTTAAATATAAATCTTTGGTCAAAACGGATTATAAATTGAATTTATTTTTCTGGTCTTCAAAAGTTACTTGGAATCACATTTGATCAGAATAGTTCATTTATTATGTTATTATGTTAATTATTTTTAAATACTCAATTGCTTAAGCAATCTCTGAAAAAATCAGACTTTTTGCTTATGATGCATGCTTTATAATTATTCTCTATTCTCTAGTGGTTTACATCATTTACAGGGTATTACTATTTGATAATTCTGAGGAAGTGATGTAAATTATTCATGTAATTTCCTAATTCCTTCTGCATGAATAGAAAAAGAAGTGTATGGTAATATTTTTAGAGCAATTCCAGTTCATAGTTACTAAGCCCAAATCTTTTGCTTTCTAAAGAGATCCACTCAATAAAAGCCACTCCAGGGATATAGGTGAATAAGAATAAAAAGTGGCTATAAATGCAAGCAGGTTTTATTAGTCATAGGGTTCTAGTCTGTTTTTTTCAAATACAGTATTTGCAGCAGCATGTGTCCTGACATAGTATCTTCACTGTGTTGTGACCTGTCTGCAACAATATTTTGTTATACACTTGAGTACTTGCATTGCTCTTCTCTGTTATCTATCACAACAGTGAATTCTGTAAACAAAGTAGTTCATCTGGTGTTTGTCTAAGTGGCTGTTCGAGGGAAGGGTCTGAGAAACAACAGCCATGATAAATTAATGTTTTGTGTTCTTGGTGAGATACAGAGTAAACTCTATACAGATCATATGAGAAGTAAGTATACATTTTACTTGGACTTAATGCTTTACAGGTTTTGTCAGGTGTTCAGCCTGTGCTACAACTGGGAAGGTCTGGCCAATTATTTTAATTAGTGATCATCAGAACAGGAGATGTAATAGTGAGAATCCCTTTTACTGCAAACCATTTTTTAAGACTAGGAGTGTGAGGCTGGATTGCAACTAAAATGTTCAGAAAAGGAAGGCTGGAGATCGCTCCCTGCCTCTGGGCAGCCAGAGGACACAGACTGTTTGACACCCACAGTGCCTAGGGCAAGGCCTTTGGATTAGGCTTCCTGAAAATCCATTTTGAATGCTTTGTATTACCTTAATAGTATCCTTTCACAAAATTAGTCTTTTTTAATCATACATATGAAATTGATGCTAGGGAATGGATCTGTAATTCCTCAGATTCCTGTTTCTGCACTTCTCCTTTTCTGTAGTGTCTCCTCCATTCTCCAGAACTACCTGAAGATAATCACTACTGATTCAGAGATTATTTCAGATAGTCTCTTATCTACTTATAGGTTATTTTCATGAGTCCTTACTGATTCTAAATTCAATTGCTTCTCCAAATATTTAAACTATTCACTTCCTATTTTTATGTCCTATGCTATCATCTCTGTACATAAATTAATTGCTAGGTGTATGGTCACAGTGGACCTTCTTGCTGATACCATTGGCATAAAGAATGTTAACATTCTTACTCAACCTGTTACTAAGTATTTAAGCAATACTTTCCATTGTTCACCTTTTACTTCCACACATTTTTTTTATTTTGTATGTGCTGATACTTGTTTCTTGACTTTAGCAACTCTTCTTGCACCTTAGTCATTCTTCTGTGCTTATTTGTGCTACTGTTATATACATCCTTTGTCATAAAACTTTGCATACTATTTTGAACAATTCATTTTAGAATTTTGGTTAAGGAGCTCCTGATACAGATTAATTGTTTTCTTACAGTGCACCCTATCTTTCATGTATCACTTTACCCTAATATACTTTATTTTGCTATTTTACCCTAATACAGTCTCGTTCAGCAGCTGGCAGCTCTGTCAGATCTCCTGCTGGTGCCAGAAGACAATCCTAATTTAGGCAGTATAAAAATAGCTCTGACACAATGTGACACTTGTGCTAATGTCAGGCTAGTCTTTTGAAGTACTGAAACATCTAACTTCTACACAAAGACAAGCTCTCTGGGGACCGAGTGTAAAGGGGGAGTCATCTTTCAATAGTGAAGATGTGAGAAGTCCTCACTGCATAAGGATGCTACCCGTGGATGTTAACATATCCAGAAGTGTTACTTGGTAGATGAGATATAATGATTCCGGTATTAGCCTGGAGAGATTTGGTTCTTATAGGACAGAGAACCATGGGGAATACTGCAACATGGAGAAAAATGTAAGGGTATCTTTTCAGCCCTCCTTACTGATATGCTCCTTGTATGGTTAGCTCTGAAAAACTAGTAGCATTCCGTCTTACAAGCAGTATGGGTTACTTTTTCTTCTCAGGACCCTAGCCCCAAATTATTCACCACTGTTCATATTCTTGTCTTTCACATACTTTTCTACCAGTGTGAAACTTCCCTATCATCTTCCTTTGTGATTCTATTCCCAATCTTCAAAATGTTCTCAAAGCTTTTCACATTTACCTTTGTGAGAAATAAACAGAGATTAATCAGCACCTCACATTTATTTCTTCATACACCTCTATTCTTGCAGAAGGAGGTACAGTTGAAGAAACTGAGGGGAGAAAGGGAACAGAAACTGGCAGTGAAGATTCCATTATGAAACAATAAGCACAAGAAACAAGTTGATCTGCCTGTGCTTCTCGCTGCTCCTATTCTTTGTTTGTTCAGCTAGAGGGTTCTTTGTAGGCTGAAGTTGCAATGCTGTGCTGGAGATGGTTTTTTTAGGTCGGAGTTTCTTGGAATAATATATATTTCTCTCTGTTTTTCACCATTCAGATAGCCAGCTATTAAATATGTGCAGCTTTTCTCATGGATCTTAATTATTTTATTTGAAACGTAACACTGAACATTAATGTAGTCATAATCAGTAGAAGCACCTAAAGACACTTGTTTCTTATATCTATAACTTTCTCAAGGTGTTTGTTTGTTTTTTTCCCTCCACTATATTCTAATGGTGTTATATATAAAAAAAATATTTACAAATGAGTAGCTCATAAGAGAACGCATTAAGATGAATTTGTTCGACTTTAAACATTATTTATGAATTTATATAAATCCTTCCAGCAGTTTCAGTAGTGGATGGTAGAAAACTTAACATTTGCCTTCAAAACAGGGTTAGTAATCTGGATCATATCTATGCCTTTGACAGCTTTTTTAATTGTGTATGTCATAGTGTGTAAAGCTTTCCTTTTATGACTTTGCGTACATGTATATCTAAGTCATACTCAGTATCTCAGTGGAGTGAAAGTTCTATTTGAATAGAGAGAGACTTAGGAAATATGAGCTTGAGGCATGCATATAAAAAAAAAGAGAAGATTGAGAAGACTTTGTTTTCTTTACACAGCAGAATGTGGGTTACATGTAGATGGAAACAAAATCCTTGTGTGTAGGAGGCAGTATACAAATTTGACTGCCTCGATGATTATGCAAAAATTCTATTCCCAGAGTGAAAACACATGAAAATATTTCTTTACTGCTGATTCTTTTTTTTTTTTTTTTTTTTTTTTTTAAAGTTAAAAATCTCCATTTGAAAGTTCCACAGTTCAAACTGTTGAGAATTTAAAGGGACAAGCAGTTTTACATGATCCTCTTATAGCCAGGAGAAAAATAACAGGTTCCTATCAAGATCTTTCTCTGCTGTCAGGATAGAGAATACAGGTAAATTAGATGTATAACCCTTTCTTTTTTGGCAAGTCAGAGTTAAGTGAGATAAATCCCAGCCAGGGAGGTATTTAGATTTAGGTATATGGTTCTAAATCATTTCATCCCCATTCTATTCCTGCACTGTATGTATTCACTTAGAACACAGTATAGGAATTATAATTTTTTAATAGTTCCTTTTCCAAGTTGCCTGCAGTCTGCAGATCCAGGTTTTCGGGTTTAGTTCCCCTGCTGTCTCCAACTCCCATTACTGTACTGCAGTACTGAAAGCTCATGTACTGCCAGAAAGTTGTAACATATCCCATTTGTATTCCTATCTCTCTGGATCAGCTGTGGAGGCATGTAGAGAATGTGTGGTGCCAGGTGAAGTGGAGAGTGCATACTTCTCTGTCCTCAGCCCTGTGACATAGGGACATAATGTGATGCAGAAGGAAATCTTTCCTCTCCTCATAGTTATGTCAGGGCTGCAGCTGTCCCTGCTTTGAATAGGGAATGAGCTACGGCTGTGCAGTGAATAGCTGTGTAGTCCAAAGTATTCTTTCTTTACCAATGGGAAGCTGGACTGGTTATGAGAATGTGCTTAACAGTACTCTACCCTCATTCTGCAGAAAACCTGCATGGCCCGTCTCATGCACATTTTTCCAGGCAAATGAAATAAAAAGTAGGATAACTTTTTTTCATATCATATAGGGAACTTAAATAGTTTAAGTGAACCAAGAGGGGGAGTGAAAGGAGACAGGATCCTTGATAGCCCTGTTTATTTGTACTGGTTTATGCTAAAGCAATCTTTTTTTTCAGCCTGTCTTTGGCCACCTGCAAGGAAATTATATTTTCTGTGTGTATAGCATGGCTTCTGTATAGTTACTGGCATTAAAGAATTCCAGGTGTCTTTCGATTATGTCCTGCACAACCACTCAGGATTAAGCCTATTACCGAATCAAACTGATGAGGTCTACTTCCTTCTGCAACACTGGGCATATCACCAATTTGTTTTATCCAAGCTACAGAGTGGGATTCTTGAGATCCTGCTGGTTTGTTAATGTTGGGACCCCGAGAGCACCAAGAGGCTCTGCCACCTCTTCCCCCTCCCAAAGCGCTCCAGGACACCCCTGGCACAGCACAGCCACACAGCCTGGGGTCAGACTGCTCTGGGCAGAGCTGTGTGTGAGAGCTGCGACGAACCTTGCTGCCCCCCACCCCCCACCCCCCCCCCGCTTGGCAGCTGCATGGCAGCTCCATCATCATCAGTCCTCTGTTCTGTGCTGTAGATGCCAGCACATGCAGGCTGTGACCGCTCTGTTGTGGTGGTCCCCGTTCCTCCTCTGGGGTGACAGGGTCGTAGTAGGGAGTATGGCGGGGCCCCTCCAAGGGGATGGCAGGCTCTCCTGCACTCTACCCAAGGCGGCAGCCAGGCCTCAAAAGATGCCCTAGGCTCCCAGCAGGTCTGGCTAGCTTGTCCCCAGAGCCTGTCACTCCCAGTGGTCTGACCCACCAGCACACCTGCACTGTTTGACCACACAATTCAAATGGTCTTCAGAAATGAGCGTATGGGGGAGAAGGAGCCCTGACGGCCCATGGTGCATTAGGACTGACTAGTGAGCTCCTATAGCCGTGAGCCTTGGTATTATCCTGTGTCCATACAGTGAAGGTTCCTGCTGCCATCCTGTACTCCTCCACATTGTGTTTTGTCCTAGGGTCATTTTGTTTTTCACTCTATGGAGAATAATGACTTGTCATTGCCATCACTTGGTGAATGTGGGTGGGTGGGTATGGGGGAGTGTGGTGTGTCGGAGGGAATGTACACATACTTTATATACTTCATAAACCTATATCTTCTATATAAGTATATACCACCAACCCTGACACATCCCGAGGCCTTTGTCATTAGCATGATGAGGCCTGTTGGCCTCCTACAGGTGCACTGGGTGAGGCTGGGATGGAGGTAACTTTCTTCATAGCAGCCATATGGTGCTGTGATTTGTATCTATGGCTAAAACAGCATTAATAATTAACCAGCATTTTGACTGTTGCTGAACAGATCTTGCACAGCATCAAGGTGTTGACTTCTTCTTACTCTGACACACCTCACCCCAATCCCCAGTGAGGTACAGGCAAGGAATTGAGAAGGGACACTGCTGGGACAGCTGACCCAAATTGTCCAAAGAGATATTCCATACCATATAACATTGTGCTCAGCAATAAAAGTGATGTAGCCGACAGAGGAGATGGGGCATCAGTCTGTTTGTGGAAGGCAGGTGATTGCCTTTGTATGACTTATTCTTTCCCTGTTTCCTTCACTTATTAAGCTCTCTTCATCCTGACCCATAGTTTTCTTGCTTTTACACTTCCTATTTGTTCACCCTTCCTGCTGGGAGGGGGAAGGGAGTGAGAAGCTGTGTGGAGTGCTCAGCTGCTGACCAGAGTCAACCCACCACAACAGGCAATGGCACCACTGTCTTTACTGAGCTACATGGCTGCAGACATGCTCTGCTTCCAAAGATTACCCACAGATTTGATTTTACAAATCTGGTACGGCCAGGATACAAGCAATAGCCCTGGGATTCTTCTGCTCTTTTCCTGTGGCAATTGTAGTTTTTCCTGTTCATAGCTATAGCTTTTCTTCTTCTATCACAGACCTTTTGTTTGTTACAAAACAGGCTTCTTGATGGCAAGATCCTTTGGAAGTACTCAAAAACTGTAAGACAGTTTGCAGTTTATAGCCTTGCATATAGGAGAGTCTGTCTTCCAGTCTAATATTTTTCTGTCTAGATTCCATACCATTACTACATATACTAATGCTATGCTTCAAAGAAGTGTTTCACTTTAAAGAACTTAGTATCTGTCAAGGTTTGTCCACCACTCATCTATGAAAATTATGACTGCCTAAGAAAAGCCATAGTCAACAAAACTCTTCATTATGTGAACAGAGAGGAAAAAGAAAGATGTCTAACTTTATCTTGAAGAGCAAACTAAATTGAAAACCTGAAAATATTCCCTTCATCTTTAAACACATCTTGTACTCTATGCCCTTAATTTCACAAGTACTTAATCACAAGCTTAATTTATAGATGTGCTTAAGCAATTGTTTAACTGAGACCTAAGTGAGGTGTCTATACAGTACAGTATAATATTTCCCTCAGAGTAACTAAGTCAAATTCATAAATGCAAATCTTTATGAAGGATTTAATAAAAACTCTGATAAAAGCCTTCCCATCTTTTGAGTCCTTGGTTTTGTAAATTTTGTGTAGTAGTGAAAATCTAGTATTTAAGCACCGCATGATTTAATTTCTTATAAATATAATTTGGAAGTATTAATACAGTTGTCAATAACTAAGTCAATTCTGATTGCATCACAGAAACTCTTCAGCGTATTAATAACTGTGTATTCTTCCATCTCTCTTTCATAGATGAAAATGGCAAATAAATGTTGTTCTCCCTCAGACCAGGTAAGGCTTTCATTATATTATCTAATTTTTTTAATTCATGTCGTTGCATTAAGTTGCAAAATTTGTAGAACTTACATACATAATTTAGTCAGGTTTAAAATTCTAAACCCAAGTTTTCTAGGGTTAGAAATTCCAAAATGGCCTTTAATACAGCAGATACTTAGTAATCCACAGTAACGAGTAGAATCCTCCACTGTAGACCTAAAAAGTGGATTAGATGGAGCCATGAAATAAATGAGAGTGGGGCAATGGACCGCACAGCCAGGTCTTGGAAAGCATACTGTATGTTTGTGTGTAATATTGCAGCAGTGATTCTGACAAGTTAACTCTGTATTTACATCACATATAGTGCACAGATAGGCAGGGAGTCTATTACAAATCCAATCTGTTTTACATGTGTCATGCTGGGCAGACTACATTTGCCATGACTGTTTTGGACTTCTGGGGCTCAGGAGCCTGATGAGATATTTCTTCTGCTCCAACTAGCCAAATGTCCTGAAGACCCAGATGAATTTACTGCATTGGGAAGTACTCTTCTTCTAGCATTGAAAACAGTTTTTTTCATTTACTTTGTAAAATAGAATAGTAGCATTTTCAAGGCTTATTCTGTAATTCTGGGAAGTACTTTGAAATTGTATTATAAAACTAAGTTTCACTTCTGTGTGCATCGATCTGGCATTGAATCATTACTCAGGAACAAAGAGCCTGATCCGTGCTGTTTCCAAATCAATCCAAAATTCCAAATCCAAATCCAAAAATGCTGGATTTGTAGATTATAAAAGTGAAAATTAGGCAAACTGTCTTTTATAGTATTTTACTGCAGAAATCCATTGTGGAATTTTATTACAGAAGTCAAAAAAACCTTCATATCAGGATCAAATAAATATTTATTAGTTTGACAGCTTGTATATTCATCCATATGTCACCATTTCATCATCTTAGTTGTAAAATGTGCTTGGGCATCTATGGACTTTTCTAGAAGTTACTAAAAATATTTAACCATTGGTAATTTCTTACACAGGAAACATTTTTTATATTTGGGTCAGCACTTTGAAAAAGAAAAAGCGTCAAAACCAACTACAGACTAATTCTGTGTATAGTAGAAAACCAAGTTATCCTCAAAGCCTAAATAATTACCTATTCTATATAAGAAGGGAGCGTTTAATTACCCTTTTTGCCCTGACTTTTAATTATTAATTAAACTGATATTGAAAACAAGTGATTATGAATGCCAGGGAAGAAGGCATTGAATCTGGATATCTTTTTATTGAATTAACTGGAATGGAAGAATACAGGCTCTTTAGGAAGCACAGGCAGGGGAGATGAGGAGGGGGTGTTGCCCTTTATGTTAGTGACCAGCTGGAGTGTATGGAGCTACACCTGGGGATGGATGAGAGCTTATGGGTCACGATTAAAGGGAAGGCAGGGACAGGTGACGTTGTACTGGGGGTCTGCTACAGGACACCTGAATAGGAAGATGAAATGGATAGGACCCTCTATGGACAGGTAGGAGAACCTCATATTCACAAGCCCTGGCTCTCATAGAGATTTCAACCGCCCCAGTATCTGTCGGAGGGACTACACAGCAGGGCATAAGCAATCCAGGAGCTTCCTCAAATATGTTGTTGATAACTTCTTTCTCCAAGTAATACAGAAGCCAATAAGGAGAGGTGCTATGCTGGACCTTGTTCTCACCAGCAAGGTGGGGCCTGTGAAGCTCAAGGGAAGCTTTCGCTGCAGTGGACATGAAATGGTAGAGTTCAAGATCCTTAGGGCAGAGAGGAGAGTGAACAGCTAACTTACTATCCCAGACTTCAGGAGAGCAGACTTTGGCCTTTTCAGGGATCTTCTCAGTAGAATACCATGAGATAAGGCCCTGGAGGCAAGAGGAGCCAAAGAAAGCTGGTTAATATTTAAGGATCATCCCCTCCAAGCTCAGGAGCAATGCGTCACAACAAAGAGGAAGTCAGGCAAAAACACCTGGAGGCCTGCATGGATGAACTAATTGCTCCTGGACAAACTCAAACACAAAAAAAAAGGAAGCCCGCAGGGAGAGGAAGCAAGGACAGGTTGCCTGGGAGGAATACAGAGAAATTTTCCAAGCATCCAGGGGTCAGGTTATGACAGCTAAAGTCCTGATAGGATGAAATCTGGCCAGGGGCATCGAGGGCAACAAGAAAAGCTTCTATAGGTATGTTGGTGATAAAATGAAGACTAGGGACAATGTGACCCACTCTGGAAGGAAACAGGAGACCTGGTCATCCAGGATATGGAAAAGGCTGAGGTGCTCAATGACTTTCTTGTTTCAGTCTTCAATGGCAAGTGCTCCAGCCACACCACCCAAGTTGCAGAAGGCAAAGGCAGGAACTGGGAGAATGAAGAACTTCCTGCGGTAGGAGAAGATTAGGTCTGAGACCATTTAAGGAACCTGAAGGTGCACAAGTCCATGGGACCTGAGGAGATGCATCCACAGGTCATAAGGGAACTGGTGGATGAAGTGGCTAAAGCCACTGTCCATCATGTTTGAGAAGTCCCGGCACTCTGGTGAAGTTCCCATTGAGTGGAAAAGGGGAAACATAACCCCCATTTTTAACAAGGGATAAAAAGGAAGACCTGGGGAACTACAGGCTGATCAATCTCATCTCTGTGCCTGGCAGGATCATGGAGCAGACCCTCCTGGAGACTATGCTAAGGCACATGGCAAAAAAGGAGGTGACTGGTGACAGACAACAGGGCTTCACTAAGGGCAAATCGTGCCTGACCAATTTGGTGGCCTTCTGTGATGGGTTTACAGAGTTAGTGGGTAAAGGAAGAGCAACAGACCTTGTCTACCTGGACTTGTGCAAAGCATTTGATGCTGTCCAGCACAGCATTCTTGTCTCTAAACTGGAGAGATGGATTTGATGGGTGGGCCACTCAGTGGTTAAGGAATTGTCTGGATGGTCACACTCAAAGAATTGCAGTCAATGACTTGATGACCACGTGGAGACCAGTGGTGTGTAGCAGTTCCTCAGCGGTTGGTATTGGGAGTGGCACTGCTTAATGTCTCTGTTGGCTACCTGGCCACTGGGATTGAGTGCACCCTCAGCAAGTTTCCTGATGACACCAAGCTGTATGGTACAGTCAACATGTCTGGGGGAAGAGATGCCATCCAAAGGGACCTTGAGAGGCTTGAGAAGTGGGCTCATGCAAACCCCATGACGTTCAACAAGGCCAAAGGCAGGGTCCTGCATGTGTGTTGGGGCAACTCTCAGTATCAATACAGGCTGGGCTGACAATGGATTAAGAACAGCCCTGAGGAGAAGGACTTGGGGCTGCTAGTTGATGAGAAGCTCAGCAAGGCCTGGAAATGTGTGTTCTTGCAGCCAAGAAAGTCAACCTTATCCTGGGCTGCATCAAAAGAAATGTGACCAGCAGGTCAAGCAAGGTGATTCTCCCCCTTTACTCCACTCTTGTGCGACCCCACCTGGAGTACTGCATTCAGCTTGAAACCCCCAAGATAAGAAGGACATGGACCAATTGGAACAAGTCCAGAGCAGGGCCACAAAGATGATCAATGGGCTGGAGCACCTCTCCCATGAAGACAGGCTGAGAGAGTTGGGGCTGTTCAGCCTGGAGACGAGAAGGCTCTGGGGGGACCTTATAGCAGCCTTCCGGTACCTAACGGGGGCCTGCAAGAAAGCTGGAGAGGGACTTTTTACAAGGACATGTAGTGATAGGACAAGGGGGAATGGCTTTAAATTTAAAGAGGGTGGACTTAGACTGCATATTAGGAAGAAATTATTTACTGTGAGGGTGGTGAGACACTGAACAGGTTGCCCAGAGAAGTGGCTGTTCCCTTCCTGGAAGTGTTCAAGGCCAGGCTGGATGGGGCTTTGAGCAACCTGGTCCAGTGGAAGGTGTCCCTGCCCATGGTAGGGCGCTTGGAACTAGATAATCTTTAAGGTCCCTTCCAACCCAAACCATTCTATGATTCTCTGAACTCTCTCCTGCAAGTACTATAGTAACTATTCAAAGTTTATTCTTATCAGTTTGGTCACACATAATGGGTTTAGTTGAAAAAAGGAAGAGCTATTCTTCCTCAATTTAAAAATTATATTGGGGACAGTCATAAAACTTACTTCTAACTACTTAATTTGATTTCCTAAATAAGTGGGCTAGTCTTCATAAACTGCCTAGATAGTCAGTGCAGAAAATTGTGTTCCAGAGAGCTGCTGAAATGTGGAACGTGATACCAACGCTTTAGATCATCCTTTATAGGAGCCTCTTTTTCTGTCCTGACTGTACTGAGGTCCTATGAAGAATAGCCTCTTAGCTTATCAACTAAAGTAGGTGCCTAACGTTAGGCAGTACAAATCTATGCCACGTTATCAATTCCAAGTATTAAAAGAAGGGAAGATGAAATTAGGACTTTAATTTCAGGAGCTGAAAATTTAAGGTGGGACTGACAGCAACAAACATTGGATTGTTCTCTGCCAAAAAGTGGGAAAAAATAAAGTTTATCATTAATTTGAGTTGATCAAGTAAATAAAACCAGCAAACATAAAAATATTAAGGGAACAAATGTGAAAAATACAAACTTTTTAATGTCTTGTGAAAATTTGCTTTAAAAAGCAACCACAATGTGAATATCTCATATATATATATATATATAAAAATATATATCGCACAAAGAAATAAAATACAACTTGGCAATGATAACTGAAAGCAGAAAAGAACTTGATCTGTCTTAGATAATGGATCCAATTAATGTCAGTTACGTGATGTTTGTACAAACCTGAATAGCTCTCATTAATGCAATCAATTTGAAATTTAGAGAAGGGATAAGCTTGAAAGATTGAAGGTCACATGAAGAGCTGCCTTGAAGTAAAATTGTTGATAGCTGCAAATTTATCTTTGCTTTTGAGTCTGGACATTGCTGAAGAATTAAACAGGTCCTTAGAGTTTCATTATTGTGTTGCCTGCCATGAGTTTTCTTCATTGACTTCAGAGTCCAAATTAATCTTTCATAAAACAATGAGGTTGGATCAGGATAGGTTTCCTTCAGATTCTGTCTTTCATAGGTCATTAAGAAACTGGGGTTCCGGGTCAAGAGCATAAAAGATTACTTTGCTAAATGTGGCTTTCTTTCTTGTCTTTTATACTGACCCTGACTGGTTTTACTGGAAACTAAATCTCCAGAACAGGATGAATTCCGTGGGCATATAACTAAAGAAAATTAGAAAGTGAAAGGACAAAGATAATGATTCTCAGGTCTAAACTAGCTGTATTTATGGGACTCCTTGCCAAAAGTAGATGTCAAACAAAGAGTGTGTGCTTTGCCCTGTGTCTATGGTCCAAAGTTGGAAGGAGATAGTAAGAAAGGTAGTAGTAGCTGTAGTTATTCTGAATATATTTATACTGTTAAAGTAAACAGTATCTGGTCATGAAGCTAGCGGGGATTGTTTGTTGACTTCTACACTTTTAAATTCTCTTCTCCCACCAAAGTGGGGTGTCAGCATTTGAACTGCCTATTGGAAATGACTCCCACTAATGCTTAAATCCCAGACTGTCCTTGGGAATAATTTTGAGAGTTCTAGTTATCCCAGGGTGTGTCATGCTAGTTAGTCCTGTCAAGGACTACAAGGTTTTAACAAATATGCAGGCATTACATGAATTTGAAAGGTATTAAATAAGTACCACTATTGAAGCTCTGGCTCTAAGTTTATATGTAACCTGTGCAGATGATGAAGCACGCACACAGAGTCTATGCACTGAATACTTCTAGAACATATTGGTGCTCCACAAGGAGAGAGAGGGGAATTGAGCCAGTTTCTACATTATTTTATTGAGTGTGGAGGATGTTTACAGCCACCATTCTCCAAATATTGTAACTTTTTATTCTGCTTGATATAATTTATTACAGTGCTCTGGAGACTTGAAAACACTTGATTGTGTTATCAGATTTGGGACTCAGTTTTCAAAAAGATACACATTGCTGGATTGCCCTACATTTTTTATGAAACTGCAAATCAGGAAATTCTCTCTGTGTACAGAAAAACTACTTGCAAGGGGGTTTTTTTATTGTTTGCTGGGTGGGGGGTGTGTTATGTTTTTAAGACTATTATGATAATTTCCTGTCCTCCACTAAAAAAATATGTTTCTTCTCAGTAACAATACAAAAAAGTTGATCAGATATTAATTGACTATGTTTATTTTTTCTTGTGATGCTGTAAAACTGATTTGCACTACTTCCTGGGATGTCTCTTCCCTTGGTTTTTTTTGATTTTTTACAGTGACCTCTTCATTGACTTCCAGAGGAAACCATACAAAAAATGAAATCTAGAGACAAGGACTGTTGAAGTATAGCATGTGATACCAGCTAGGGCTAGATGGGTAACAAAACATTGCCCTCTAAGTGCATTAACAGCAAGAAGACAAATGAAAATGGTAGTCTGCTACTCAGCTTATTATAGGTCAGCCTTCACTAAATAGGTCAACTGCAAAAGATAGTTATTGCAAGTAATACTATCAAAACCCAATGAAATCTCAGATTGCAATACAAAGGGATGTTTTGGTGGTATGTATGCTTTTAATGCCTGGTGATATTTGAAGAATCGGTCTTAAGTAATTTCAGAGCTATTATCAAGATATTTCAGAGAATTTGTGTCTGCCAGGTGACATATCAAAAGATTAGGAAAGGACAAACATCAAAGCTGTTCATGGAAAAAGAAAGAGAAGTTGGAGAGACTAGTCAATTTGACTTCAATCTCTAGAAAGAAATTTGAAATAAATAAAATATTTGTATGCAGCTGCAAGATAACAGAAGAGTGATCACCCTGAAGAATTTGTCAATAATAAACAGTTACACCCAATCTACCAATCTGGTTTTCTCCTGTGATAGTATAAAACTTCTTGTGGATGGGTGACAGGTGGTTGCTGCAGTGTACCTTGATTCCAGTAAGGTCTATGACGTTTCTTGACATTACAATATTTTAAGCAAGTATAATACAGATTTGATTGTGCAGACTTTTTTGGATAATCCAATACTAGGTGTAAATGGTTCACTTTCAAAACTGACTTATTGAGTGGAAGTCCTGAAGAGGTCTGTCCTGGATCCAGTTCCCTTGAGTAGTTCCTTTACAGTGCATTAGCAAAAGTAAGCCTACTGGTTTTGCAGACACAGAGCTTTAAAATACAGTATTAGACATAAAAATGATATTGATGTATTGAAGAATGATCTGAAAAACAGAGTGGAAGCCAATTAGTGTACAGCACATAGGCGAGAATAATTAAGTATATGTAAGAGGCTGTGCAAAACAGCTACAGAAGTTGTTACTTGTCTTTTAGGAAGGTTTGGTCCATCTGTTGCCTTGCTAGCACCTGGGGATGCCATCCCAGATACCTCTGTCTGTAGCAGTCAGAGATAATAAGAAAAACATGAGATTCATTGTTATGATTTATTATTATGGTTTATTTTTACCTTGGTCTGTGGTAATCAGGTACAGGGATGATCAACAGATACCTCCAAAAACCCCATTCATATGGTTTAACTTATATTCCTTTCCCTCCCATATTTTTCCCATTCCCAAATAAGTTATGCACCACTTTTTACTTCTCCATTGGACTTTATTTTGTTCTGATTTTTACATGTGCATGAAACCTATGGTAACTTATGTAAACCTTTCCTTGAAAGTAATGCCTTAATATTAGGGTATTTACATAGATCTCTCATCACATAATACGTGGATGCACCAGCAAGATTCAAAATGAATAGTCCTGAATAGAGTACTGGTTTGTAATACATCCATGATGAGTTGAATGGGAGCTAAAATATACAAGTTACGCTTGCTTTGTTCAGAAGTTGAAAGACTACTGCAACAGTCATATTGCGCTATACGTGAAAACACAGTTCAGACATATATACAAATCTCTGTATGCATTTCATACATTTAAAATACACTGCATTCACTTTTCAGTCTCCAGTTGATAAATTTGTCTTTCCAAACTTCATTAATATCCACATTAGGCCTCGCAATGAATTGATGTTCTCCTAGTCCAGCCACACCACCTAATAAGTTTACACTATTTATTGTAAACTAAATTGCAGCAGAGCCTTCACAACTACATCAAAATGCTTTTAAATTGGAGAATCATAAATGTGACCAAAATATTTAGAAAAGACAGTAAATCATTTTTTTTGCTACACTGTACAGAGAGAACCACTGAATTTTGGAGTCATTGACTAACAAATGATTGTCCAACTGTCTCAGCACTATCAAAACTAGCTGGCTGCAATAAGGCTTTTTACCATCCCATACCAGGTTAACTTCATTTAGTTCACGTGCCTTGCCCTGGCATGGCCACCAATCCCCCACAAGGTTTCAAAAGTTCATCTACTATCTGTGCTGTTTCTTCATCCTCTTCTTGTCCACCCTGCTTCTTGTCTCTCCTACATCTGGGGCATGCTCTCTCTCCTCCCTCTGCTTCTTCCAGGTCTCTCTTCATCCAGTGTTCCTCTTCCATACCCCTTAAAGCTATTTAACTACTTAGCAGGAACCAGCCTTAGCTGCACATTATCCACATCAGCCAACCCACCGCCCCTGAAGCAAGCCCACAGCTGTAGCTGTATATTATCAATGTTAATTAACCCAGCTTCATTCCTCTACAATTCCTCTACATCTAACAACTGTCCAGCTGACCAGCAGCAATTGTCCCCCTGTACTGGGCACCGGTGAGGCCACACCTTGAATCCTGTGTTCAGCTTTGGGCCCCTCACTGCAGGAAGGACTTTGAGGTGCTGGAGCATGTCCAGAGAAGGGCGACGGGGCTGGGGAAGGGTCTAGAGCACAAGTCCTATGAGGAGCAGCTGAGGGAACTGGGGTTATTTAGCCTGGAGAAAAGGAGGCTTGGGGAGTGGTGGTGGGGAGGGAGTGGATCTTACTGTTCTCTACAACTACCCGACAGGAGGCTGTAGGCAGGTGGGGGTCGGTCTCTTCTTCCCGGTAACCAGAGACAGGACAAGAGGAAATGGCCTCAAGTTACGCCAGGGGAGGTTTAGATTTGATATGAGGAAAAATTTCTTCACAGAAAGGGTGGTGACGCATTGGAATAGGCTGCCGAGGGAGGTGGTGGAATCACCATCCTTGGAGGTGTTTAAAAAACACATAGATTTGGTGCTTAGGGACATGGTTAGTGATAGTCTTGGCAGTGCTGGGTCAGTGGTTGGACTTGATGTTCTTAAAGGTCTTTTCCAACCCAAATATTTCTATGCTTCTATAAGTTTATGATAAAACTTCTAGCACTTTTTTTTTTTTTTTTAATCATTATGTACGTGAAAGGCCCACTTCCTTTCCCCCTCCCCACCCTGCCCAATATTGGTACTTTTCAAAACATGCCGTCTACCACTTGATTTGGAAAAGACTGAAAAAGAATTACTTAAGCTACTTCAAGATGTACTTTGCTTTGCTTTCTTAATTTTGTATTATTCCATTGTGCTTCATGGTATGGCGCTGGTTTTTAACTTGCAGTTTAAGCTGGTGTCATATCTGTTATTGTTTCTTATCCCACTTTAATTACATTAAGTGTACCCAGCTGTTCTGACATGTCATACATAGATATCTGTTTGATTTACTTTCTTTATTTCCCTCTGGTGTATTTGCATCATTTACTTTTTATAACTATTAAATTAAAAGAACTATATATATAATGTACTGATTACTTTATTAAATGCAACACATGTTAAGTTTCCAGTCATTGCAGCATCTAGATGTTTTATTACTACAGGAAAACAGTTAAGTGCAAATAAGAACTTTCATTTATCTGCTATGATTGGATTACATTTTGTTAGTGACATGTTTTATCTCCTCATAATGAATGCTTTTGGAAAGTAAATTAGAACATGTTAGAAACTTAATAATACATCGATGATGTATGGGTAATTTTCCAGAGGTATGGGTAATTTTCCACACAGTTTCAAATAGCAGTCTCAAATGGATTATGCAGTATAGGAATAAAGTGGCAAGAGCAATGCTGAGAATGGGATAGTTTATAGTACTATGCTTTATAAGCACCCCTTAGAACTTCAAATGGTAGGTTTCAATCCAAATAACAGAACAGTTTTTTGTCCCAGGACTAATATACCCACCCACGTACTGAGAATCTAAGTAGCTTACTTAAGAACCACAGACAGCTTGTTATGAATACCAGCACTTGAGTGTTTTGGAACTTTTTTTCTGTACGGACTTTTGTTGAATTTAATAATTATTCTTTATCCATTTCTATGTTCTAAATTACCATAAAATAAACTAGTCAATAAAGAAGATGTGTAGAAGTAAAGAACACATTAGATTTTTTTAATAAGATGCATAACTTTATTATTTTTCAATATATGCACAAGTTAAAAATAATGTGATACAGGAAATTCTTCTATTTTACTTTTTAAAGAACTTTGTGTCTTTATAGGCAAGTATAGATTTGGCATCCTCTTTTCTTTATGTTCTTTCCTCTCAAATATTTTTTCATTGATTTTCCTCTCTTTATGTACTTATAGTGTTCTTCCTTTTGTTCTTTTCATTTTTTAATTTCATATTTTCTTCTGTTTTATTTTTGATTTTACTAATTTGATTTCTTTCTCCTCCTAAATGCCTTTTGCTTTGTCTTTCCACCTTTCCCTTTCATATTCATCAATACTTGTTTTTTAGCTTGCCACCCTGTTATCTGCAGCCCATGCAAATGACAGTAATACAGCTCTATACCCACTGAGCTCACCATTTATTCCAGTAGCAATCCTTCAGCTACCTAGCCTGACTATTGCTTCTTCCCCAAAAAGGTATCTCATTTAGTCTTTCATATCTAGTGAATCAATCCATATTTAAATCAACTCAATCCTTGCTTTCCTCCTAAATATACAAAAATTCTAGCAACAAATGGACAAATAAAACTTGTGTGTCTTCTAGCTGTACTAAATTTCTCTTCCTAGACGCGTATGTGTGCTGAAACTTCAGCCAATATTCTGCAGAAATACTCTCCAAATTTTAAATTAATCTACAAATGTGCTAATTGTGGAATTTTTTCACATCATCATTAAAAAAAAAAAAAAAAAGTAATAAGTTGATGTAGGCATTTATTTTGTAGGTGTCTTTAAAAAAGTTAAGGACATGCTTCAACATTTTCTGTACTGGCACCTTTAATACCATAGGTAAATTTTTCATGGTACTAACACACAAACCATAATCTTGGGATATAAAGAGTTTTGGAAGTTATTACTTGCTGGGTTTTTGTTGTTCAGGGTTTTTTTATTATTATTATTACATTGAACTATTATATACTACCTAGTTTTTTCCAGATAAGTTTTCATGTTTCTTTTGTGAGGTATTAATCAGCAGACTATTTTTTCTTAGTTCTGCTGTGAGGTATATAATTGTTTCCTTGTTCCACAAATGATTTTAAAGAAAATGAAAATTGAAAATCTTTTAATCAGCTTCTGATATCTCTTGGAAATTATAATCAAATCTAGAAACAAAAAGGGTCTCTTTATATTTGTAAGGATTCTAAGTCTTTATATTCGCTTTGATGATCTGTTATTTGTTTTTTCCTGATTGAAGTTCTTGTTTCCTGGAATTGGAGTTTTTGTTCATCATTTCAATCAAGCAGAGTAATATTCAGTGTAATGTATTCAAAATGTAACTGAGGTATTGCTGTTTGGTTTTGTGTAGGCTTTGGATTGAACAAGTGACCTTATCATAGTCCATATAAATAAAGAGTGATATTACAATGTTTTAATGATTCAGTCAGTAGAAAGACCATTCCCCAAAAATCTAGTCCAGTGAATGTTATTTTTGTTTGTTTGTTTGTTTTTACTGAGGTTGAAAGAGATTTCAATATACAGAACAGCTTAACATTATTGTAGCTATTAATAATTATAAAAATCTGCTTGTTGTATGCAGAACGGTATACTTCAAACCAGGTCTCTTCGTTCAGATCTACCACAGGTAGACTGGTTGCAGTATGGTGTGACTGCAATAAAAATAGTAATAATGCAGTTCCATTTCAGTCAAACACTTAGAACACATGTCCAAAAAAATATGTCTTCAGCCAGTTAGAAAATGCAGTCTACTGTTTGTAGCTAAAAACATACTCTGGATACTTTTTTTAATAAAAACATAAAAAAATTATCCAGATTAAGTGCTACATTAAATTGAGGCTACAACATTTGGCGCTCTTATCACATCTTGCAGCCATAGGTAAGAGTAGAACAACGATAGAGCCTTCACACAAATTCCATGAAATAAGTAAAGGAAATCCTTCCCATTTTACAGATGGAAAACTTTAACATAAAGCACGTTTTCACTGAGAAAAAAGAATCTCATTTTACTTCAGCGAGAGAAATTCAGCGCCCTTTTTCTAAATTTAGACTTTTATTCAAAGGAAGTGTGATTGTCTTCTGCACTACTGTGGGTACTTAGGACCAGTGCTTACAGGCCAACCCGTGGTTTCTGTCAGCGAGATAAATCAAGTTTTTCTGTCAATCACAGGAAATTACATGTGTGTTTTGAAATGAAAATACAATCTTGATAAGCAGAATTCCTGTCTTCTAGTACCATCCTGCCCCAAGTTTCAACTAAGAACTTCATGTTTTCCTTCTTTTAGTATATTAAATGAACATCATTGGTTTGCAACAAGATGTATGGCTATATTTCTCAGAACATGTCATGTTTGCTTTAATAGATGATGTTTGATGAACCTTGCCAAGTTGCAGACCTTATCTATGACTTAGTTATGCCGTTTGACATTGTGGATAATTCTGAAATCATTTGGTGAGTGGTGCTGTAAGGATAAATGGTGATGGTAATTATGACGAACAAAGAACATAATAGAAAGCCATATCCTTTGCTTATCTGTTTATCAATTTAATCAGTAAACTACCTTTTAAGAAGGGATTTTAATACTGTTAAATGTTAATAAATGGTGTCCATATGCAAGTCAGAAAACAAGACTTTAGGAACGTAAAGGAGAATATGGTATTCTTTGTGCCCTGTGATTTGGACATTATTTTTCTTTGTATGTATCATTTGATATTATATACCACACTGATAAACTCAATATGTAATATAGTTTGTTGTAGTAGTATATTTTCTTAAAGTAATAAAGTGTCTGAACGTCCCGTTTCTACACGTTTGCAGACTACTATAGAAATAATGTTTTGGTGAAAGTTGTTGGATTTACAGAGTAGCAAACTGAGAACTGGAAGGATTACTGTATTTGTTGTGCTGTTTGTTAGATCTTCTTGAAATGGTAATGTTGGAGCTCAGTAGAAGAGCACAGAGCAGGATTGTCTAGCTCAACATATTATTATTTATTTCTTAATAGATTGAGTAGTAAGTAACATCATTGATACATTAAATAAAAAAGATTAGAAAACTATGTGTGAGATTTTTATTATGTGAGTATGATCATGCATCTGTACTATTAGCTACTCCCTGTCCATTATTTCCACCATTGTGCTCTGTTGCTAGTAACAATAGGTGTGCACACTGGGCTTTCAGTAGAAAAGCATTACTGAGATCACCACATTTTCCCCAATTCTATCAATAGAACAAATACTGAAGTTTTCATTCAGTTTAATGAATGCCGCCTCCATGCTGTTTCCTATGATATCCAGTGAAGCTCTGTGGCTTCAGTATATTCACAAGTGCTATGATATTTCTGTCCCTGTGTAACTCAATATTTTCCGTAAGCGTAGCCTTAATTGAAAATGAGCAAGCTTATCAGTGATAGCTGTATATTCAGATTGGTGGATCACTCTAGATTAAAGTACCTGTTGCAACGGCAGTATATTCCTCTTAATGTATGCAAAATTATGTCTAAAATGTGTGTGTGGGGGGGTGTTATTTTTGGTGGGTAACTATGTTCATGGTATTCTATTATGCTATGGCATTATTCCTTTATAAATTTGAATTTAGTTCAAAAAGGAAGCATGCAGTTTTACTTCTGAATTTTATTTTTCTTAAAATTAATTTATCTGAAATATAAAGACACATATTGTAATACTGTTAGAGCAAAGTTGTGTAAGAACTGAATTTAACTTCTAAATCTATAAGGAAATACATTGTAATAAGATAAAGTATATATAAAAAAATGTGTATAAACTCTGAAAGACAACCAGTATGACAAAGACACTTGTTAACAGTGGCAAACATGAACATATAGAAAGTTATTTGGTTTCAGATAAATCTAGTGATTTGTTCAGATGTTTTTCTTTAGAGTTACATGTAACAGAAGAAATTTCAGAATGTCCAGGTTTTGACTGTGCTGTAGATAACATAGGATCATGCTTTTTGTAAACTGCTGGCTCAGGTTTTCTGCTGGCTCAAGTGAGATTCTGCTGAGACATAAAAAGGTGGCTTTTTTAAATGGTGATTATTTCAGACAAGACTCACACAACCTGTACTGCAAGTTTAAGTCTGTTCAAGGACTTCTGACACACTGGCCTGATACCATATACTTCAAGATTAGCTGGAGGGGGGAAGTTAAACAAGAAGAAGTGGATGATACATCCAATTCTAATATTACCACTCTTCCTTGTGGAAAGACTTGACCAATCCAGCTATATCTTATGCTACACTGAAAAACAGAGCTTTAATTTTCGATTATTTTCTTTTACAGGTCATACATATGGGATGGGTAAATGAGAAACTTGAAGGAACTGATTCATCTCAGCTCTACACGTTCAAGTTTCTGGCACTGAAGGGTTCATCCTTCTACATTTTCAGCACTCCACCGGTAAAAAAATAATTTTTTTTTGACTGTTTCATTGTAAACAGAAACCTGTTTGTTACATCTGGATTTTTTTTCCTTACCAAGTGAGGTTGTCAGCTGACATTTCAGAAGAAGCTGAATCCATAGCTGGCTTTGAAGTTTAATAAGCTTTAGATATTTAAACTCTTTCAAGGTCCTCTGAAAATCTTACTGTACTGATAGTACCAAGAATTCCTAACAGAGAGTAAGTCTTTTACTTCTTAAAGGTGTGTAGTTCAGATTTTTTCTCTGTTTGGTTAGGTCAAATATTTCCTACCTTATTTTTTCTATGATATTTTTGTAGATGTAATGAGTTCGTAGTTACTGTTTTCTTAAAGACAAGGTGTGTCATGAAATACACCATCCATACTATTAATAGATACTTGATTTTGCACACAGGCAAAGGAATGAAATGTTACAGAGTATCCAATGCTGAATGTAGAGTTTGAACAAATGAAATTATCTTCCTTTGATAATTTTCATAGCTAGTAACAAGAATTATATTTCACAATAGATGACTTACCTAATACTTCTCTAAAAAAACCCTAATAAAGTTAATTTAAAAGAATGAAACATAAATGAGCTGTAGAATTCTAAACTCTTAAAAAGTGACCCATACTTACCACATGGTATTGTTTTATCCTTTCTTTTTTCTCCAGAGCGCCTTTGCTTTAAACAAACCAAAAAAAAGAATAAAATGTGTAAATAGAATGCAATTTCAATTATACAGCTTCCTTTTGGTTTTGCCCAGAAGGTGGTCAGTCTCCCTGTTTCTTCAGGTGATCCAAAGAAAATCTGATCCTTCACATGCATACCATGTGCAGTACTTTGGGAAGAACATACTCTTAGAAACTTATTTGTGAAACTCAATGAGAAGCAATCAGTAACATTTTCTCTCTCTCTAAAATGAAATTCTAGATCCAATGATTCCTATTAACTTCAAGCATTTTTAAATGGCCAATAGTTTTATTTTTAAAATGAGACAACACATATGGGAAAAGTTCTTTTCCTCTCTAAAAAATTATTTGTCTATATGTTAAGTCAAGGAACTAAAATTTGAAGCAATTAGTACAATCCAATTAAAATGCAAAACCAATACAAGAATATTAAACAAATAAATAACACACCACATGAATGCTTTTCCTTTATAAATTTTAATTATCACTTTCAGACCTGTCTTTGAGGAAACATTTTTTATATAATTAAAACTATCCATCTACATGATACTAATTAGGGCTAAACTACTTCATTTATCATGTTGGGCACTCTGCTGAGAACAGACAAGTAAGGATGCATGTTTGGTAGTATTCACACCATGTTACTTGTCAGTATCTACTACACTCTATTGCGTTTCTGCACGATTTTTTTGTAGAAAAAGTGGCTTTTCAAAATATGAATGAAGGCAACCTCCTTGGTCAATGTGTTATGTCATCCAAGTACTCAGATACACCAGGAAATGTGACAAAGCCTGTAAATTATAAAACCTGTTGACTAGTTTTCTTGCTATTTAATCGTTCCACAGATGTTTTATATTGGGTAAGGGGGGGGGGGGGGGCAAGGGGGGGGGGGCGAGGGGGGGCGGGGAACAACAGAAAAAAACAGGAAATTGGCAATTTCCAGCAACCACCCTGGAGAATTCTAACCTGGATCTAAAGCAACACTTTGAAGCTGTTATCAAAGTCCTGAGGGCACCCTCAGCCCTGACTGTCCCTGAACCCCTTCCCTGGGGCTCCCCCCACACTTCCTACAACGCAGGACCCCACTGCAGCCCCCGTGTGGGTGTCAGCCCCTGCCCCAGCCACACAGCAGGACTGGTCTCCAGCTGCCCACAGCCATGTTGTGCTCAGCCATAGGCGCCAGCGAGCCAGGCCTACCTGTCGGCCTGCTTCCAGGCCCGGCCTCAGCCCATCCCTGTCCCCAGGGAGGTGCCTGGTGCCCAGAGCTGGGGCTGTCCCCAGTCCCTGTGGCTGCCCTGCTCCTGGCTGGGACATGTACTGAGCCTGGCTGGGATGAGGGTAACTTCCTTCGTAGCATCCCATGTGGCACTGGATTTCTCATTTGTGACTAAACCAGTGCTAACGCACCAGTGGGTTTGGCTGATGCTGAGCAGCGCCTGCACGGCCTTTCTGTTTCTCACAGTGCCCACCCAGTGAGTAGGCCAGGGGTGAGCAAGAGGCTGGGAGGGGACATGGCCAGGACAGCTGACCCAAATAGGCCCAAAGGGATATTACATACCATAAAACATCATGCCCAGCAATAGAAAATGGGGATTTGGTCTTCAAAAGTAGCCATTGCTTGGAGACTGGCTGGGCATTGACCTGCTTGGGGCGGGCAGGTGCAATCACCTTTGCATCGCTTCTTTTTTCCTCCTTCCATCACTTATGAAACTGTCTTTGTCTTGACCCACAAGTTTTCTTGCTTTTGCTCTTCCTTTTCTCTCCTGTATCCCACTGTGGGGAGATGTGAGTTAGCAAGTGGCTGTATAGGTCCTTAGCTGTTGGCCAAGGTCAACCCACTACAGGGCAATGGGATGTCCCTGCCCTGCCAGACCCGAGGCAAGCTCCCATGGCTCCTGGGGAGCTATCAACCCACACTGTGCCTGGACACTGCTTCTGTGTCACATGTCCCGGTTCTGTAGCTGGAAAAGCAAGTCCCCACACAAAGCCATGCATAGAGCTGATTCGCTATTTTTAGAGATATTTAATAGTACGGCTCTTACCATTACTCCTACTGACTTTTATTTACTGTGTTAAGTGAAACATTAAAAAATGTATTGTCCAGTCACAAAAATACAGGTGTTTTAACTTGGTTGATCTTTAGAAGATAAGTTTAATACATTTTATTTGAGACGTTTCTATAATGTTACTGCTGTTTGTATACTGAATCAATGTAGTGTATATCAATGTAGTGTGCGCAGATTTGATGATCTACAAGTCAAACAGTTATCTTTAGTTGTAATGACCTTACCTATAACTTTACAACTGCTTGTAAAAGGATCTGGTACAATTTCTACTCTTTTTCTATTTAATTGTGTGGAAAAGATGATACGAATGTAAATACAGCTGCTAACTTTTGTAAGAATGGAAAACATAGTTACCCGTGGGCAAAAATAAAGAAAAATGTGGAAAAAATGTGGCTATTATAATATGAAATACATCACTATGTCAAGAAAAATTCTTTTTATACTCCATTTCAACAATATATCAGATGATGTTTCCAAAAATGTAGAAGCTTCACCATACAAGTAAATATCAGGAACAGTGCAATTAACAGAGAATGATGTTTCTGCATCCCTAAAGTGGCTTATCTGATAGCATTTAAGAAATTTAGATTTCATTTGCAGATTGCTATATTAAAATTGTGACACATTTCTGAAAGCTGCATATGTAAAAAACACAATTGAACAAATAGAAATTATTCTTGTGTTAATAAATATACAAACAGTATATTACATTCTAAAAGCCTCTGATAAATTTTTGTCACTATTCAGATCTTGAAAAGGTTCTGGATCTATATCATAGGAGAAATTGGGGAGACAATATTCAAAATAGTCATTCAAAATGAAACTGGTTTTATGTCATTAAAGATTTGCAGAGAAATTGAGTGTTTTGTTTGTATGGAATAATGGCTATATGTAGGGGAGGATTGTGCTGTTTGATTTTCTGTCTTCCTCATTGTTCAGTATGGTTTTTAAATTCAAGTCTTCAAGTGGCCACATCTTTGGACCTGTTATTTTATTTATGGACCCTTAATTACAAAACTCTTTTTTCAACATGATTAAATAAATAACACTGAAGTGGTTTACTTGAAAGCAGCTAAGCAATCACTGTTTTAAGAAAATGAATAAATACAAGAATAATGTGAAACAGAAATAATTTCACCTTTGAAAAACTCTACAGAGGAGAAAGCTTGCGTAATATAATTAGCATGAGCACTGCTTTGAGTGTTAGAGTACTGCTATGTAAGTTCTAGATAGTTGTATTTATAATTTACATTATACATAATGTCAATGTAACATATTAGGAAAGAAATGACAGTGAGTTGGAGGGCATATATTTCACCATGAATGCTTTTGGTGAACTTTCCAACTTTACACACAGTTCTTCATTTATTTTGTTCACATATTTGCTAGGATCCGACTGCTCTTTTTATACCATTGAGTTTCAGTTGGTTTGAACATCTTTAGGCTTCTTATACTGCTATCATAGTTCATCTCAAGAAGATTTCTTGATGTTATTTTTTTTTTACTTTTTAGTATCTTTTAATACTTTTTTAAAATTATACTTGGCTTATTTTTTTTTTCACTGGAGAGTGAAGAGACAAGTGAAATTAATTACTCCTGAAGTAAAAGTATTTCATCTTTTGCCTAGAACTTTTTAGTACTTCTAGGTGGGTTGGATACTTGTACTTAATTGTCAGATAGTGCAACATTCTCTGTATTCCAGTAATAAGTATCTTTATTTATTATTATTATATAATAATTTAATATTATATTAATATATAATAGTATAATAATATATATATTAACAGAAATACTTTGATCTTTCTTTTACTTAAGCTTTACTCTTCATGTATGTATTCAATTTTATAGTATTTGGAGGGGCACTGGAGATTTGTAGAATCAGATTCAGTGTTCATAGGAAGTCAGAGTATTTTATGTTCCCTTTGACTTCAGTGAGTTTTGAAGCGTGATTCTCTTTTACGTGCACCCCATATTTGTTTCTCATGTCTAGTCAATCCTTTAATGCTGATCTCTGAATAGGCATGAAATTCTCTTATGCCTATTTTATAATTATTTTATAATAGAATTCTTTTCTAGGGAGTAACTTTTTTGGTTTGTTTACTATATGTATGTGTCAAAATCAATTTAACTGTTTTCTCTTTATTTTAAATCATAACTTCTTAAAGAAAAATCAATGATTAACACAGAATTTTATTATAAGTATATTTGAAATATGAGCCTGAACTGATGCTGTGATCACTTGGTCTAAGTAAAACTATGTTTTATTAGTTTACTTATTTCCAGAAATCCAATGTAATGCCTGTTCTTATAACATGAGGAACTTACAGAAACTCACACTGAAGTAAAAAGCACTTCTGCAACACTTGGCACGTTGGTAACTCTACACACTTCTTTCAGTCTCTCATTATGGACTTAAAATTGTAACTGCAAATTCCTGGTTTTCTGTCTGTTAATTTTTATTATCTCTGTGATCAGCTCAGTGTTCTCTATGAATTTACAAATGTGTTCATTTTACAGTCTTTCTGAAAGGGTTAATATAACCAAATATCTACAAATCCAAGTATTCAATACATAACATAATGCATTGAGTTAGCTAAGGAGTTGGTCTTCCAATAATAATAATAACAACATTCAGGTACTGTTGGTAATAAATACATTTATTATAAAATGGTAGGGATACCATTTTAAATGTAGACATGCTATGATCTAAGAAAACTATAATTAATTTCAGCTGCCTCTTTGGATTCCAGTATCCCTTTGTAGTATGTTTGTTTCCTCTCCTTAAAATAATTCTCAACATATAATTCATGTTCTCCTGATGACCTTGCACACTATGATATTCAGACTGTTTCACTCTTGACTTTAAGTATGGTAACCTTTCTCTGACATACACAGTGGAAGAAAATCTTGGCTTGTATAGGTGCTGACAGTTACCATCGTCACTAGCTATCTCTGCTGAAAAAGTCATAAGAGGTTACTGAGAGTCA